>NC_022024.1:5703036-5767308 GCF_000317375.1 Microtus ochrogaster
AGATAGAGACAGAGACCCACATTGGAGCACTGGACTGAGCTCCCAAGGTCCAAATGAGGAGCAGAAGGAGGGAGATCATGAGCAAGGAAGTCAGGACCGCTAGGGTTGCACCCACCCACTGTGACAGTGGGGCTGATCTATTGGGAGCTCACCAAGGCCAGCTGGATTGGGACAGATTGTTTTTTTAATTGATTTTTATTGAGCTCCACATTTTTCTTTGCTCCTCTCCCTGCTTCTCCCCTCCCTTTCAATCCTTTTCCAAGGTCCCCATGCTCCCAATTTCCTCAGGAAATCTTGTCTTTTTCTACTTCCCATGTAGATTAGATCTATGTATGTCTCTCTTAGGGACCTCATTGTTGTCTAGGTTCTCTGGGATTAAGATTTGTAGGCTGGTTTTCCTTGCTTTATGTTTAAAAACCACTTATGAGTGAGTACATGTGATAACTGTCTTTCTGTGTCTGGGTTACCTCACTCAAAATAATGTTTTCTATCTCCATCCATTTTCCTGCAAAATTCAAGATGTCATTATTTTTTCTGCTGCATAGTACTCCATTGTGTAAATGTACCACATTTTCCTTATTCATTCTTCGGAAGGGCATTTAGGTTGTTTTCAGTTTCTGCCTATGACAAACAATGTTGCTATGAATGTAGCTGAGCACATGTCCTTGTGGCATGATTGAGCACCTTTTGGATATATACCCAAATGTGATATTATTGGGTCTTGAGGAAGGTTGTTTCCTAATTTTCTGAGAAATCACCACATTGACATCTAAAGGAGCTGTGTCAGCTTGTATTTCTGCTAGCAATGCAGAAGTGTTCCCTTTACCCCACAACCTCTCCAGCATAAGTTGTCATCAGTGTTTTTGATCTTGCCCATTCTTAAAGGTGTAAGATGGAATCTCAGAGTTGTTTTGATTTGCATTTCTTTGATGACTAACAATGTTGAACATTTCCTTAAGTGTCTTTCAGCCATTTTAGATTCCTCTGTTGAGAGTTCTCTGTTTTGGTTTATACTCCATTTTTATTGGATTATTTGTTCTTTTGATGACCAATTTATTGATTTTTTTTGAAGATTAGACCCCTGTCTGATGTGAGGTTAGTGAAGAACTTTTCCCAAAAAAAGTTGCTGTTTTGTATTCCCCTTTGCTTTACAGAAAGCTTTTAAGTTTCATGAGGTCCCATTCATTAATTGTTTCTCTCAATGCTGCCATCTACTCTGCTTGCAGATAACTGATCTACAGTAAAAGCAAAAGAAAGGACTGTACGTACAAAACTGAGAGATATTTACAAAGGGCACCTGTCTTGGTATATCCTGCTGTGAGGTCTGAGGGAGAGGGGACAGTAAAGACTGAACTTAGAACTCAGGTTTATACTATGGAGTGGATGATGAGAGCTATTTGTTTATGACATGGAAAAATGCACATGCACACATGCAGAAAAATACATGCAAACAATTTCCTTTACAGGATAATGTAGAAAAATGAAAGCGGTGGCTGCTGGAATAGGATGATGAGTTTCAGCGAATTTTGTTATGTGATATGTTACAGCAACTATATGAATTTTTCAAAATCCTATCTAAAAAAAATAAAAACAAGAAAGAAAAGAAGAAATAAAGAAGGAAGGGAGGGAAGAAGGAAAGATGGATAAAGGAAAAGAAAGAAGGAAATCCCAAGATACTCTGGAGATTCATTACAGCTAACTAACCAAAGAATCTGATTCTGTTTGTTAATTAATTGGCATCTTATTAGAATGGGATAACAGCTTACTACCACCAATAAACCAGAAGTTCTCTTGACTATAATGAGACTAAAATTTCCTATTAAGTTACACATGTGAAACACCTGTAAATGTGCACGTAGAAGCAGGAACGTGACTGCTTTACTTAAAAAGCAATAATGAAGTCAAAAGGAGTACATATCGATATGTTTATAAGTTAGTAGAGGTAATGTGCATATATTCAGTCTGCTAACTTGATCTATTTTTCCTTGCTCCAAATTATAGAGATTACACATCTAATATATGGGAAAAATACCTACTCAAAACCAACATCTTACGGAGCTGTGGATCATCTTTCCAATTTTCTTTTCCTGCCTACAGCATTATTTCTTCTAGGCTCTGAGCTATTCTATTTTGTATGCTGAATTAAAGCACCGTAGCACTTGACTGTCTATAGACACATTGCTGGAGGAGTCTGACAGGGGGGGGGGTAGAGCAGCTAGGAGCTGGAGGCATGTACGGATCCTCACACTGACTTATGATAGTCTCTACTGAGCCATGAAATTATAGAATGTTTGCGTGGGAATAACCTAGGGTAACTGTAGTAATAGGAGCGGCGGGGCTGCCTTCCCAGTACCCCGCTGCCCGCACAGCTAGCTTATGCCCCAAAATAATTACACGGACACTGTATTCATTTAATCACTGCTTGGCCATTTCTATCTAGTCTCTTCTAGGCTAACTCTCGCACTTGGACTAGCCCATCTCTAATAATCTGCTGTAGCCCACAAGGTGGCTTACCAGGGAGATTCTAGCTTACGTCCATCCTGGGTGGGAGCTTCATCGCGTGTGCCTCAGAGAGCAGAGCTCTCGCCTCTGCCTGCAAGAGTGGAGCATCGTGTCTCTCTGAGGCGTCTGCCCCCGAGAGGAGAGCTGTCGAGTCTGACCTCACTTCCTCTTCCTCCCAGCATTCTGCTCTGTTTACTCCACCCACCTATGTTCTAACCTATCAGGGCAAGCAGCTTCTTTATTTAATTAACCAATGACCTTCCTCCATCAGGTAGCTCTTTTCTTTCCATGAAGAAAGTGCCAAATTGTCCTTGGACAGCTTCCATGCTCAGAAGGGGCAAGGCGCATACAAATAACAACTATCCAAAAGCATATGAGAAGTACATTTTAGGGAATTGCATCATAGTTCTTAAGGAATATGGAGACTGAAGCTATGTTAATCCTGGAAAATCATAAAGCAATTATTTAAAGGAAATGGTTATGTAGATATCAAAGAAAGATGTGGTGTTAATGTAACTGCCAGGTAGGAAATTATAAACGTAAGGATAAACGTGAAGAAGGAGGAGAAAAAAAAAATGTACCAGAATAGTGAGAATATTTTCTGGATTTTAGTATGAGATAATAAGAAAAACTGGGGTAGGCTGTGGGCAATATTTACTACTGGGCTTAGACAAGAGACAGTATGTCAATGATCATGATACATAAAAATGAGAGATTTTAGAAAGAGATACTAACTGAAGGCTATGAAACAATAATACATAATGCATATAGATATGCACATATGTGCACAGCACATGGGTAGACACACACACATATATACACATAAACACACATAAAGACAATCTATAAGAAAACAAAATGTAGCATGGTTTGCATGAGAAAACATGCAAAGTTGGATTCCTCCATGTTACTTTATTTCTTTCTGTATATTTATCATCAAATTTATAACCAGATGTCAGAGAAAATGTTTGAAGTTTGATATTAATCTTGTACTTCTATTACTAATTTTACCCTGCTGCTCTAATGTAGTTCCAGATCTAATAAGTTTCATTTAAATAGCAGTTATATTTTTGAGTCCCTGAATGTGCCAAATCTACTTCTAAGTACTAAGAATATGATAGTGCAAACAAAATCTCTATATTTTTTCCTTTGTTAAAGGATTGCAATAGAGAAAAACAGACAGATTCTTTTTTAAATTCTTTTAATTTTTATTGATTATTTGTGTATTTCATATCATGCATTTCAATTCTACTCATCTGCCTGTCCCCTCATATATGCCCTCTGCCCTTGCAAGAGACTCCCTCTCCCCCTCAAATTACCTAATTAAAATTTAAAAGAAAAACCAAAGGTCAAAACAAACCAAACACACAAAGTAAAAGGGAAGAAAAATCTCACAATGGAAGCCCAGTGAGCCACAGAGTTTACCTTTTCATCCTTTCATTGCTACTTATGAGTGTTCACAGCTGAGTTCTTGGTCTGGTTGCAAGTCCTGTGACTTCTGCTGTGCTTTCATTAATGGGTTCTCACTGGAACTGCTCTTCGATATCTTGTTGTCCTGTGTGTAAAGGAGATCCTGCAGTTTTAGATCTGTAGGTTCGTCCCCTTCACATGCTCTAGCAATTCATAGATGAGGTGGATGTTCGGGTGGGCTGACTCACACCCCTGGTTCTTGGCCTGGGTGGCAGCTTGGCTGTGGTAAGATGTGTTAGAGAGTAATGGAGGGGGAAAGTGTTTTAACCCACAGAACTCTGCATTGCCATTTGTAGAGATCCCATCGCTGTTTGCTAAACAGCTTTTAAAAATCAATGAAGATAAAGATATTTAGAGTTAAGAGCTTTCCTTATATCTCTCTCACACTAAAGCTGTTATTTGCTCACATGGTCATAATTTGAATAGTGCAAATTTAGTTATGTTTGCATAATAATAGGGTAAAGGTCACAAATATATTTATGATTTTATACAAACAAGGGCAAGAATTTTCAGCTAAATGATTTACTATGGTCACATACTCTCCATACCATATCTAAAATGTACAATGTATGAAATGTTCTTACTTTACCAATTATTAATTGAAGCTCTGTGGGTTTTTTTTAGTAGAAACAAGTATGTGTATATACAAGTATGTGTCTAAAATATCATAAAGCATACTATTGAAAAATAGATAAAGGGCTTTTATATTGTCATTAATGAGAAACCATCATAGAGCTGCCTTGTTACTATGAATGCACTCATATGTGACAATACCATTTTTTTTCTAGGAGAGATACAAACCTATTGAGAGTTGTGTGCTCTATTATATTTTCATATATCCATACAGAAAGGAACAATAGTATGTGGCTGAACATGTCCATAAACTAAAAATGCAATAGCTACATGCATGCTTGAGAATCTGAAACCATCGTAGCTAACAGAGCTAGATTATAGAAGCCCTGAAAGATTCATAGTGTGTGTGTGTGTGTGTGTGTGTGTGTGTGTGTGTGTGTGTGTGTGTAAAATTTCTTTGGGTTTATTCTTTCAACGACCACATAAAATACATTGTTTGTTAAGTTTGGTTGACTTACCCTTGGATTTGCTCCATGAATAGAAGTGATCCTTATGTAAAAGTCCATACGGATTCTGAAAATAGTGATACTGAAATGTTTGTGTGAGTCAGGTCATCATGATATGTATGACATTGATTTTTTAAAGATAAACTCATTTGGAAATTTTTATTTCACATAATCTTAAGAATAAAGTACTTGAAAACAATTATCTTAGCTGTCATAAATAAAAAATAGTTCACCTTCTATGAAGTTAATTACTTTTTACTTTGTGGTCATTTTGAGCCATGTGTACTATTTTTACTCAGGTCAGAAACATTACAATTACACAATAAAATCTTCACAAATGATAGGGAGAAGGTACTCATAAACCCTACTAGAGCCCTATAAGAGACTTCCCATAAATTCCTGACCACATCTATGATGCAGTAGTCACTGGCTGCTCAATCTGCAGATCCATGAAAAGTTAATCCTGTTATTCATAAGTTCTAGGCTCATGGAATTCTGTTATAGGAGTTTAGACACACAGAGATAGCTAACATCTAAAAAAATAAATAAATACCTATGCAGGAGGAGGCCATTTAGTTAGTTCCAGGCTGCTTAGTCCCGAAATAATCACACAAAAACTGTAAATCACTGCTTGGCCCAATAGCTTCTTATTGGCTAACTCTTACATCTTAATATAACCCATTTCTAGTAATCTTTGTAATGCTACATGGCTCTGGCTTACTGGTATAAATTTCCATCTGGCTCCAGTGGGGCTACATGGCTTCTCTCTGACTCCACTTCCTTTCTCCCAGCATTCAGTTTAGTTTTCCCTGCCTAGCTCTATTCCCCTATAGCTCTGCTATAGACCCAAAGCAGTTCCTCTATTAACCAATGATATTCACAGCACACAGAGGGGAATCTCACATCATATTTAGCTTGCTAAATTAGAAAGAAAAATCTATAATCTAACATAATAAGAAAGAATTAAAGGATTAATTCCTAAGCATTGCAGTCTATGTTACCACATGTAAAATGTAATGAGGGCTTAGGCTCATGCTTTCTGTACTCTGCTGCAGTTGGCAAAGGGAATGCTGTGCCCTGGGCATGGCAGCTACAAGGGCACTGGCCACAGAATATGTTTATCCTTTCGTCCCCACACTGTTGAACTCAGTGGAATGGGATGAAAGTTGTTTGGACAATAATGGACACATTGGAGCATCATGACTTCTTACAGCCTGCCATTAAGTCTCGACCTTTGCCACACTTCATTAATACAAAATTGAAAGATCACGTTCACAGAATCAAATAATCTCTAAATCTGAGTGCTACACTCTTGCTTAAACAAACAGTTGTGTGTGCTTGATGTTTTAAAAGTCTCTCATCCTTCTGGGCCAATGTCTTACAGAATTTCTTCCTGACATGAAATCTCTTCTTTGCAAATGGAAAAGTCAACACTGCAGGATGGATTCATGTGAACAAATTCTGTGTCTTAATCTGTTTTCTGTAAGTATGTGCACTGAGGTGTCGGCAGCACATTGGAGTAAGCACCCATGAATACTAATAGCAGAGTTAGGGACACACATCATTTTCAGTGAAGAAATAGAACAACACTATGCCAAAAGAAATCGAATTTGTATTTGGCCTTTCCAGTTCTTTAAAAAACTTGTTTTCCTTATGAAAAAACTGTTTTTTTTTCTAGAGTTGTTAACTTGTTATTCCAGTAAATGACAAATTCATTGACTTAGTCAAATAAATTTAAACAGAGTTGGAAGTTGGTTTTCACTTCCTGTGTTAGTACTAAAGTCTCATTCTAACTGCAGTTGACAATGATTTTTATCTGGAAAATAATGAGAACTAATGGAACATAATAACTTATAAGAAAGAATATTTCAATACTGATATTTCTTTACCAAAGATATCGCCATCAAATCATCATGGTTCATCTCTAAAGATAAGCCTCTACCTGAATCTCTAAACTCTAGCTCGAACTGAGGCTTTCAGTGTAATGTCCCTTTTGCTGTTATCATTAGTCTAAGTAGCCTGTTCTCTTGCAGCTGGTTTAATCAAACCAATATAAAATATTACTTTAGACCTTTCCTACAACCTTTGGTGAGTTGTAAATAACTCCATAATATACATTTTAAGCCAAGTATTCCTTACTTTTTGGTTCCTAAATATCACATATCTCATTTGGCCACTCTCATATCTGGCAAGCCTTCATTGCCAGTCACAGGCATCTGAAAATGTGGAATGAAATTGTGTGCCCCTGTTCCTGGTATTCAGAACAGTCGTTGGCCTAGCTACATTTTTTTTTGTTGTTCTCTACAAGTGTATTCTTGAACACAGCAATAGTTGCTTGATATTTCTGGTATTCCTTTTCACATCTCAATCCCAACAACAAAACAGGGAAAATAGGAAGCTAAAATCTACAGCAGAGGAAAACAAACCATAACCATTCATTGTCAGGCTAATCTAACCACTGTCACTCTTAAGAGGAATGATGCTTTCCAGTGATGTGCTTGTACCTTCCTCTGTGGCTTCGTGTGACCAGTGCAGTAACATAGGAGTCAGGTAGGGGTTCTCTGTAGATACAGTGCCGACTGACTGCCCTTTGTGTCAGAAAGTCTTCTTCCATCGTGCTCCCCTGATTCATACCCACTTTCCTACTTAGATTATGGGATGACTAATTCTACAGAAAATTTAAAAGTAGCTACCATGTGCTTACTGTGACTCTGACACTGGACATGCAGGCAAAGTGATGGCTATAACCCTTTTGGCATTTGGAAAATTTTGATCATGATAAATTATAATGCCTTTTAAAGTGGGAGAAAATATCAATGGAAGAAATATGTATATTCTCTGTCATATAGAATGGGAATTCAAATCCTATAAACCAGGCCTTTATGTCCTGGGCAGGTGTTTTTGTTTGTTTGTTTTTCAGTTTAGAAAACTCTCAGTCCCTGAAACATTTTCAATTATCAACCAAGTGATTTCACTATGAACCAGCTTGAAGGAACTTCTGCAGAATAAGAAGACCACCTCACACTGCCAACTCTGCGAGATGGCTTAATACAGTGCTCTTAGGTGTGTATGTAAAATGTTGGCAAAAACAAAATGATGGCCAAGGTTGACTCTTAAATAGTGGATGCATCTTATATTATTACATTTCTAAGAATCTTTTATGTATAACTACAGAAATGTCTGTTAATGCCTCAATGTGAGTTAAACTTCATTAAGGAAGTTTTTTTGATAGGAAGTTATTTTGAATTCCGAGTTTTCCCTATCTCAGTTTGTCTAGTGTCCCATAGATCAGAATCCTTTTATGATATTTCATCCCTTTCTAATAGTAAACAAATGGCTGTGAACTACCTAACCTGATGTGATATCAAAATAGAGGTAAACATTAGATACAAATATGACACAAAATCTACTCAAAGTCATGGATCTCACCATAACATAAATATAGAGTGGAACAATAAGTTCCATACAACCCTACCTTACATCACTGGGCATAGCTCGCCAATTAGTAGCTATGCTCTGTGTGCCAAACTTCAATTGTAACTGAAACAAGCATGTTTTCCATAGCAAGCAATCTACTAGCAAACTTGAAATCATCTAGGGTTTTCAATGAAGAATTTACTTTAGATATCTGGAAAATTCACATAGAAAAACTAGCATAATTAAAAAAGGACAAACCATGATAGGTAGCATCATGTCACAGGATGTATAAAACAAGTTTTGAAAGGGAGGCTGGGTTTCCCACGAAGAGAATCCAGCCATTTCTTCTTTACCAATCCAATGAGAATTCGTAGTGAAGCTCATGCTTCTGAGGGGGAATCAGTTCGGAATCTACTGAGACCTCTGAAGAAGGCAGAGGCAGGTCCTTGTTTAGTTATAATGAATTGCATGACTACACTCTCCAACAGAACCTGAATCATCCCCTCATTCCCTTTCCTTCCTACCTTCCTCTGGTGTGACTTGCTGTCACAATCTGTCAAAAATATTAAATCTCTTTCTAGAAACTCATGCAGGGAACACCTGGCCCCTAGTTCAAAATTTATTCCAAGATGATTTAGTCTACTAATGGATTCACATTCGAGGGCACTATGGTGAGTAGGTGTAAACATTCAGATATGGGCCTGATTGAAGAAGGTTAATTCCTGAACGCTGTACACTGTCTTATATGGTGACAGTGTCTTGTCGATGGCCCATTCTACTATTTTTTTTTCCTTTCTGCCAGCAATTGTAGCGCATTGCTTCAGTGCATGGTTTTGCAATCATGGTATTCATTCAGTCTCTCCTTAGGCTGCAATTTATGGAACAAGATGATCATAGCCAAAATCTTCTGCAAATCCAAGTCAAGCTTAATCTCTCCTTCTTATTAGCCATCCTTTTAGGCAATTATTACTATGATGAAAACACTAACACAATCACTAAGACATGAAAAATTAAAAGGGGGGTGATGAGAACATGGTTTACAATTGACAGATTCTTAGTTCTCACTATTTAGAGAAAGACAGGCATACTGTAAACAGAGGTTTAGGATACTATGTTAATCTCAACAATATCTAACATCTCATATCTCTATACTCCAAATTCAAATCATTACACTGGCAGAAACACAAAGAGTAAAATCCAATAGTTATTTTAAAGTTTGAAATATCATTTTGAGTTTTAATTATATCTTCTTTGTGTTCAAAGTACTAATAAGACATATTTTTTCACTGAATATTTCTTTATTTCTATTTTATGAACATGAGTCTTTGTTTCAATGTATGTATGTGTATCATGTGCATACTATATAGTGTCTGACACCACACAAAGTCAGTGGTTACCCTGGACCTAGAAGGATGAATTGTGATGGCTATAACTTGCTGTGAGGATGCTAGAAACTTAACTTGAATCCTCTGTAAAAAGAGCATCCTAGGATTTTTCCTGGTTTGTTTTATGTTTTACCAAAAGTAGGTTGGGGAGAAAGGGATTTATTTGGTTTCCATTCTACAGTTTGTCATTGAGGGAAGACAAGGCTGGAACTGCAGTCAAGAACCTAGGTGGAGAGGCTGAAACAGTGGCCAAGAAGGAAGACTGTTTATTGATTTGCTCCCTCTGGATTGCTCAGTTGTAATATATATATGAAAGGTCCCTCAATCACCTGCTGAGGGATGGAATTGCCAAGAACAGGCTTGTATATTTTATAGCAATTAGAAATTAAGAGAATGCTTCTACTTAAATATTCTTCAGCTAATAAGTAGGTAATGGAAATGTGGTGCATGTATACATACATACATACATACATACATACATACATACATACATACATGAAATTCTATTCAGCTTTAAAGAAAAATAAAGTCATAAAATTCAGGAAAATGGGTGGAGCTAGATAACAAACTGCGTGAGGTAACCCAGACCCAGAAAGCAAATAATTCATGTTTCTCTTATTTTTGAACTGTGTCTCTGAATATCCAGTCTATTACCTGAAGTAGTTGAGGAAGCCAGAAAAATACAAAATGACTATGGAATGAGGAGAGAAGAACAGTGATAGGAAGATACAGGGGCTACGAGGGGAGAACAGGAAGACTGGGGGAGCCTCTTATAGTGGTGGGGAATGGAAGTAATATAGAGAGGGTTGGGAAGGAGGGATAAACAGCACTAAAAATGTTGGAAAAAGCCAAGGGCAAACATCAGTTTACATTCACTTTAAAATAAGTATAAGTATATGTGTACACACACACAGTTTAAATGAAATTATGCTACTTGGGTGGACAATACTTCCCTCAAGAGCCATAGACTATCTAACAGAAACTTCAGTGCCAGGCATGGAAAACTTCCCTTCAAACTGTTGCTCAAGAGTTCAAAGAGATTGTAAGATTAATACAAGACATTACCATTGCCTTTGGTTGCCTCCCAGAACTTGAAGGTAAGCACCTATTGCTGAAGGCACTACATGCTTGAGACACAGGACTTAGAAGTATCAGACTCAAAGTGTCCTGGAAGCCTCCTCCCTAAGGATCAGCTTTCAAATGCTTCCAACAAGGAATCAAGAGTCCTACCCAGATTTAAACCCCATGAATCATAACAATGATTGCCTCCAAAAGATGTTCCTAAGGGTACAACAATGGCACTTTTAATTGGGGCAACTGACAGCTATCTAATTAGCCATAAGTTCCTCTCAATAGGTGGGAATTCCTGTGGCTGGGGAGATCATAGTTCCTGAAATAAAACCTACTGCCATTTTCTTAAACAAATATATTTCTAAGTGTACACAGAGATCGGTGTAGCTCTCTGCTCCTTATGAAAGAAGTTCCTTTCCTGTAGCATATAAAAACTGCTAAGAAATCTGCTACTTTTTAATAGTCATAAAAAAGTGATGGTTGGGTGGCCAACCCCAGTAATTACATCTACTTCCAAAAACTGAGGACACAGGGAAGAGTGTAGTGGAGAGGAGGGAGGATTGTAAGAGCTAGAGGGTAAGGCTGGGAGGTGATGTCTTGTAGACAGGATACAAAAGATGCACCTCTGAATGGCAGAATGCACCTCTTTTATCATGACAGCAGCAGTTAAAATAGTGTCATGAATGAGCAAAAGTTCACAAGGTCCCTCATGTAGATGAAGGGGACAGGCAATCAATGGCTACTGAGAGAGGGGGAATCCATTCACTCTAGGAGTAAATCCCTTGTTAGGTTACCCAATACCTTGTCACAAGTACATAAGAGAAATATTTAAAGGGTCACATATGTTCGTGTGTACATTCAGGAAATTATGTGTAAATTCAGAAACATTCAGGAATTAGAGAGGGAGTTGTAAGAAGGACATACAGATATTTTGAGCAGGGAGAGAGAGTGGAGTAAACATTATGTAAATACTATATTCATGTATGAACCTGCTCAAAATAAAAGACATTAAATTTAGAACGTTCACTGTCTTTAAAAAGAACTCTCCCAGATAAGATCCTAAGTAATAGTAGAGAACATAGCCAAACTGGCCTTCCCCTATAATCAGATTGATGACTGACTGCCTTAATTGTCACCATAGAAACTTCTTCCAGCAAGTGATGAAAGCAGATGCAGAGATCCATTTGTAGTGCTGGACCAAGTTCCCAGAGTCCAGTCGAAGAGAGAGAGGAATGATAATATGAGAAAATGGATAAAGACCATGATGGGGATACCCACAGATACAGCTGACCTGACCTAGTTGGTGTTCTCTGAATCTAGCCTGACAGTAGGGGAACCTGCACTCCCTTTTCTCCTCCCATTCCCTTCACAGACACTCCTACCATATCCCCACCCAGTCCTCAAAGAGGGTAAGGCACATTCCTCTGGGGAAGTTTTAAGGCCCTTATTACTATATATAGGTTGAGCAAGATATCATCCAAAGAGAATAGGTTTACAAAAAGCCAATACATATAGTAGGGATAAATCCTGGTACCACTTCCAGTGGCCCCCTGTCTGCCCTAGCCATGTATCTGTCAACCACATTCAGAGGGACTGTTTTGGTGCTATGCTTGTTCCTTTTCAGTCCAGAAGGAATTGATGAGCTCCCATTAGCTCAGGTAGACTGTTTCAGTGGGTGTACCCATTATGGTCGTGACCCCTTTGATCATATTCTCATTCCTCTTATTCTTCAACTGAACATTGGGAGCTCAGTCTTGTGCTCTGATGTGGGTCTCTGCCTCTGTTTCCTTCAGTTGCTGGATGAAGGTTCTATGGTGATATTTAAGATATCCATCAGTCTGACTACAGGGCAAGTCAAGATAGGTACCCCTCTGCTCTATTGCTTAGGGTCTTAGCTGGGGTTATCCTTGTGGATTCCTGGGAATATCTCTAGAGCCAGGTTTGTTGCTAACTATATAATGGCTCCCTCAATCAAGATATCTTTTTCCTTGCTCTCATTTCTGTATTTTCTCCTTCTCGACTATCCCATTCCTTCAAGTTCTCCTCACCTCTCCCCTTCTCACCTCCTCTTCCCCTTCCACCTTCCCTTCTCCTTCCACCCCCATACTCCCAATTTTGAAAGGCAATCTTTTATGCTTCCACTTTCTAGGTGGATCTATATATGTTTTTCTTAGGGTTCAACTTGTTACTTAGCTTCTCTAGGATCATGTACTATAGGCTTGATATTCTTTGTTTATAGCTAGTATCCATTATAAGTCAGTACATTCATCTTTTTGGGTCTGGGTTACCCCACACAGAATAGTGTTTTCTAATTCCACCCATTTGCATGTGAAATTCAAGATGTCATTGTTTTTTGGTTAACGCCGAAAAAGAACCCAAAGGAAAAAAGGGCCAAAATTTTTTTATCCATTCTTTTAGCATGAGGGGCATCTAGATTGTTTCTAGGTTCTGGCTATTACAAACAATGCTGCTATGAATTTAGTTGAATAAAAGCTTTTGTAGTATGATTGAGCATCTTTTGGGTATGTGCCCAAGAGTAGTATTGCTGGATCCTGAGGTAACTTGATTCCCAATTTTCTAAGAAACCGCCATACTGATTTCCAAAGTGGTTGTAAAAGTTTGCATTTCCACCAGCAATGGATGAGTGTTGCCCTTACTCGACATCCTCTCCAACATAAGCTATGATGTGGGAGTGATTTCTTATTAATAAAGAAGCTGCCTAGGCCCCTTGATAGGCCAACCCTTAGGTGGGTGGAGTAAACAGAACAGGATGCTGGGAGAAAGAAGCTGAATCAGAGAGTCGCCATGATTCTCCCATTCCAGACAGATGCAGGTTAAGATCTTCTCTGGTAAGCCACCTCATGGGCTACACAGATTAATAGAAATGGGTTAGGTCAATATGTAAGAGCTAGCCAATAAGAGGCTAGAACTAATGGGGCCAGGCAGTGTTTAAAAGAATACCGTTTCCGTGTAATTATTTCCGGGCATAAACTAGCCAAGCAGGCGGCCGGGGTGCTGGGGACACAGCCTCACCGCTCCTACTTCAACATAAGCTATCCTCTGACATGTATGAGATTGTATCTCAGAGTTGTTTTTATTTGTATTTCCCTGATGACTAAGGACACTGAACATTTCTTTAAGTATCTTGGCCATTTGAGATCTTCTGGTGGAAATTCTCTGTTTAGTTCTGTACCCCATTTTTATAATTGATTTATTTAGAATTTTGATGTCTAATTTCTTGAGTTCTTTATATATTTTGGAGATCAGTCCTTTGTCTGATGTGGGGTTGGTGAAGATCTTTTTCCATTCAATCAGCTGTCTTTTTGTTTTATTGACCATGGATCTGATGGAGGCCATTTTCATTTCTTACCTGATATTCCCTTGAGCATTTTGCATTATGTTTACAAAGACCAACCAGAGCAAGTGGTAAGAGCTCTTATCTTCTGAGCCAGCTCTGTCTCTTTAATATGGACTTTTAGAGATTAGTGTTAGCTTAAATCCTCTTACTGACTTTTAAATATTCATCACAACAAGTTTAAAACCTGCCATTGATAGTCCACAAGTCACTGATGCCAATATTATCATGAATAGTTGAGGAAAACTGAAACACAGAGACAGATGCAGCTTCATTACGTGAAAAAGATGGAGCATATTTCCACAATCTGACATGTGCATTTATGTACATCAACTCTGCCTTCTCGTTATGACTTGTTGATAAGTATCAGTTAATATTTAAAGTATATTTCATTATTTAAAGCCTCAGTTTATCTGCATTATTTATTAGTAAAAATATGTATTTCTGACACATTTTAAAATATAGTGAAGTTTTATATTCATTTTTGTATAGACTGTCAGATTTATTTAGGTCATATAGCCTCAATGTGTGGAATCTGATAATGTACTGTATGAGAAATTATAATACCTAAAATTATGCAACTTTTAGTGTCTTATGTATTAGAACATTTTGTGATCTGATATTTGAATCCTGAATAGAAAATATAAATAGACCAATGATTGGGTGAAAAAAATAAAGAATTAAATTTGGTAATTTATTGTGCAGCTAAATTTTCTTAATACATGTTACTACATGCTTTCAAAAAAGAAAGACTAGATCCTGCATTTTTAACCTGTTCTAATGTTGCTAAATTCTCATCACAGAAGCAAGTCATGACCAAAGGGATAAAAATGTATGTGAAGAAAGTCATAAAAGGTTTGGATTGTTGGTATTCCAGTTTCAATTTCCTGTTATTTCAGTGGTGTTATTTAAATTTCTTTCTTATGTCTATTATTCATTTTAGTTGGTATGACCAAATATCTTGGCAAAACAACTTAAAGGCAATGTTTTGAGATTTGTGGCTAAAGAGATTTCAGTGTATAGTCACATAGGCATGACTCCTCTGCTTTTTGGATCAACCATGATGAGTCAGACGGTTGTGGGGTATTGTCTAGCCATCTCCTAGTTTCGTGCATACAAGATGGGAAAAGAGGAAGAATGAAAGGGAGAGGATGGAAGGAAAAGAAGAGAAGAGAAAGGAGACCACAGGGTTTTGGATGGAGAATAAGAGAGAGAGATGGAGAGACAGAGAGACAGAACACAAGCACATGCCTTCAAGGCTGCCTGCTCAGTTGAAAACCACTCAAGATACTTCTCACATTTGCCTTCTACGATCAGCAAACATATTAATTTGCCATTGATTAGATCAGGAATTTCATGATTCAATCACTTCTCGGTGTCTGTATTCATCACTCAGGGACTAAGCCTCAACAAGGAAGCCTTGGAAGGGATATATCATATCTAAATTTTGACAATACGAATAGAGAAAACTACATAATTCATTCTCAAGAAGAAGAGTTTGAAATCCCTTAGATGTTTACTCAAATAGAGCATTATTCTTCTGGCTTGATGTTGAAGTTCATTTTTAGAAATGTCACCCTGCCTAGGCCAATAATATATACCAAATCATGCTCCATAAATATAATTTGACTTTTTAGCATGATTCAAAGTTTAAAACAGAAAGTGGAATGAACTTGCTGAGTGGTCAGTCTAATAAGGTTAAGTGTCATGTTGGCCTTTCACCAACAGTTGGTTTTTACTTTGCTGTTAAATCTATAGACAAGAAAAGGTGTTTATTACTGTGATCAGTCATTCATACCACAATAGGAAAGAGTTAAGTCAGTTAATAGCCATGATGCAGATCTATGAAAGGGTTAAATCTCAGATAATCCCTCCACAGCAAGTATGGGAATTCTCTGCAGACCAGATCACTTAAGGGATGGTACTCTCTGTTTCTACTTTAAAAAAATTTCCAATGCTAGTTTATTACAGATTTCAGACAAAATGTCTAGTGGTTGTTCATATTAAATAAACTATGGCATTCATGTTCTTAAACTGTATGTTTATGAGTGATCTCATGAGGAATTTTTATGCTTTTTAAATGTGGAAATTTGAAAAATCAATTAAAAGTCATATAAAGCATACATTTAAAATTTATTCAGAAAACTGACAAAGAGCAAAAAGAGTTGTATCTGTTTGTTTAAAAAATTATTTTTGAGAATTGCCTGCACATTTTCAACTTAAAACTTTGTGCTTTTAATGTCCTACATTGTTAGTGAAATCTAGTTGTGGTGCATAATTTTTCAAATGTTGAGAAATGTTTAACTAATATTCACATAAAGTTTTAAGACATAAGAATTTCATTTCAAAACATTTACATTAATTTGTGAATATGATTGCCTTTATAGTATGACATCTGTAGCAAATAAACATAGTGTCTCATAGCCTTATTTTATTTTGTTTGATTTGTTTTTTGAGGCAGGGTTTCTCTGTAGATTTGGAGCCTTTCCTGGAATTTTCTCTGTAGACCAGGCCAGCCTCAAATTCACAGAGATCTGCCTGCCTCTGCCTCCCAAGTGCTGGGATTAAAGGCGTGTGCTACCACTGCCCAGTGAGGAGTCTGAGTTTGAAGCCGACTTAGAATACAGAGAGAGCTTTTGATGAGACTAGGTAAGTCCTTGTCTCAAAATCTGTCCTACAATCTAAAAAGGGATATACTACATTTTTTTGTTTTTTTTTCTTGTAATGAAAATTATCACATTTGCAAAATTTTAAAACTACCTTCTATATCTTCACTTTAAAGAATGAAACAGTGTGGTTCTGATGCCAGGATGCCTATGTTTAAGTTGCTGCTTTTCATTAAATCTTACTATGGCCTTTGTTCCACAGTTAACCTTCATGTATACTGATTATAGTGATAAATCACTTTACAGATCTTTCTACATGGAGTGAAATAAATCATGTAAAATATTTAGAAGGATGTCATTGAGGATTACTAAAAAAAGATAATCTTAATTATCCGTTTTTAGAGCAGAGTTCATTGCACTACTTCTATCATGCTATAGACATGTATAATAATCCATTTGAGTTTTCTCACAGATATAATTTTTATCTTAAATGTGAATCATATATTACATTTTAGCACTTAGCACATGTGATCATATCTTAGTCATCAAAATAATTTAATAGAAGAGATATTATTGGATCTCTTTCTCAGATAATTCACAGTCTTAATTAATCATAATTTGAGAGATGATTAGGGGTAGAATGTCATTAAAATTGACTGTCCCAAGATGTTGCATCCATTAAAATAAAAAGGTAGATTTGAGGTATAATATCTGTCACATTTGTAAAAATCATTATATAATTTGCTCTAGAATCTAATTTAGATTTGAGCTTTTCAAGTGTTCCATTCTTGTTATAATTCTTTATGTATTAAATTGGCATATATACCTAACTACATTCTCTTGAGGATACATGTCAGCTGCAATAGCCTTTTACTTCTGTTTCACCAACAGGGAAATGTGCATCTAACCCAGAATGGAATATGGCCTCTGTAACAGCGTAAACGAATGCAGACAGATTGTAATATATATATATATATCTTTAATAGACTTACAGAACCACCGTTCCCGCGGAGACCAGGAAAGCAGAAGCTCTAACCCAGGATGGACGTAGGCTAGAATCTTCCCCGTAAGCGCACCTAGCTGTGCTACAGCAGATTATTAGAAATGGGTTAGTCCAGGTGCGAGAGTTAGCCTAGAAGAGGCTACAATGAAATGGGCCAAGCAGTGTTTAAATGATTATAATTTGTGTGTTGTTATTTCGGGGCATGAGCTAGCCAGGCGGCTGGGGTGCTGGGAACGCAGCCCCCCCCCCCCAGCTCCGATTACAACAGGCCTTACTTAGCATGTAGCAGACACCATGCATAGCCTAATCAGATGAGAAAAAATAAAGCCGGGGTGAGTTCTTACATTTTTGGCTGTTAATATCAGTACTATTTCCATATCAAGTTATCAATATTTTTACATACACACAAGAATATGTGATTTTATTCATTCATAGTTGCTACTACTGCCCTTTTATGAACTGCTACATCCCACCCAGAGGTAGGTTTCTATGTTTTTAAATTTTATATTAAAAATCAAGGAAATTGGAAACTATCATGGCTAGGGAAATATCCTCTAAAATAATCCAATATCATCAGCTGTTGGAGAGACTGGGCAAAATCAACACATTGCCTTTGTGGAGATTAGTTTTCTTGAACATGCTCACTCTCCAGCTGAACTGGATAGTATAGATGCTACAAGGAGTTTCCCACTATAGATAAAAGAGATGAAGAGACCAATGAGAGTCACTGGCCTAGTCAGATTACAAGAGTTTTCCATTGCTATGTGTACTGTCTTCCGATTGGACATCCCATCTGAAAGAACTGCTCAGCTGGCTGGAGCCCAGAAACCAGGTGAGTATAAAATTAGGTTGTCTTCTACCCCCGTTTATCTTATCTCTTATCATAGGCTTTTCACAGCATTGTGGTATTAGCAAAAATGACTTTTACCTTAGTTTTGTAGATTTTAGGATAATGGATTTCTACCTTTCAATAAATTCTTTCCATGTATGTGGATGCAAACATGTTTCATTCCAAGACAAATTATGTGCATCAGTTCTCACCTTGCACCATGTGGATTCTGTGGAGTGAATTTAGGTCATCAGGCTTAATAGCAGGGATCTACCCTCTGAACCAAATGTCTGGCCCCCATATGTGTTGTCATATCCTGGTATCCAACCAGATACAGAACAAATGTTGAATTTACTTGGATCTTAGTTAGGATCTATCGTTGAGATGAAACACCATGACCAAAAGCAAGTTGGGACAGAAAGGGTTTATCCACATCATAATCCACCACTGAAGAAAGTTAGGAAAGAAACTCAAGAAGGTTTGATACCTGAAGGCAGGAGCAGATGAAAAGGTCATGGATGAGGGCTGTTTCCTGGCACACCCATCCTGCTTTCTTAAAGAAACCAGACATGGGACCATCCACAATGGGCTGGGTCCTCCCTCATCATTCCCTAATTTAAAAACTGCTTTAAAACTGGATCTCGTGGTGGCATTTTTTTTAAGGTTCTTAAGATTCCCTCCTCTCAGATGACTCTAGCTTATGTCAAGTTGACATAAACTAACCAGCACGATTTGGAAATGAAAGATCATCCAAGTATAATTCATTTAGGGATTGCTGACTGGTTTTCTCAATTCTCTTCAGTATCTGGGAAATCAGTGTCTCTTGGCTCTTCTTTACAGACTGTAGTGGAAATTATAGGTAGTCAATTGGCAACTTACTATGTTTGGAGAGATAATTCTCTACACAGTGTTAGCTTTTAATTTCACTGGACTTAAAGTGTACGCTTAGGGGCTAGAAGAGTGGCTCAGTGGAGAACAATGTCTGATGGTCTTGTAGACCGAAGTTTGGTTCCAGACACCCAAATGTAACTTCAGGCACTGACAAATCCATCTCCAGGGTCTTTCATGTCCTCCTCTGGCTGACTTCTTCAGGAAACTGCACGTGCATTATTTCTCTCTGTCTCTTTGTCTCTGTCTCTTCCTGTCTCTGTCTCTCTCTTGCACATGCACACACACACACACACACACACACACACACACACACACACACATATACTCTCAACTCTTTCACAGACAAACTCACCACATCAAAATTAAAATAAATGTATAGTTTTAAAATTACAACGTGAACCAATCATGGTAGTATTCAATGGTTTCAATGGCATCTAGTGTACAAGAAGTGGAGACAGGGGAATTGGAAGTGAGATACCTTGTCTATTTATTGAAACCCAAAATGAAGAAATAAAAACTGAAGGCGTAATATCTCTTTATTACACTATTGCTAATGAATATTTCCAAGAAAATTAAACCACCTAGTCAGCTTAGTGTCGCTGTTCATTCATTGTCTTAAACTTATTTTTTGGCACATATATTTATTATATATTTAGCTTGTTCCCTAGATCTTAAAAACCTTTTTGAAGTATTTTAAGCACACTCTCATAGATATATGTACATGAGTATACATATATATGCATATATGTTTAATTGACATATAGTTCTGTGTGATAATGATACTATATGACATTGCAATACCTGTCTATAGCACATAGAAATGAAAAGATGGAAATAGCCCATCCCCATTAATTGTTGTTTTTTACTTGACCCTGTTCCTAAGCAGCCTGAAAATATTTTTTCTGTTTTTTATTGCTTTATAAATAATACCATTCAAAATTTCCACCTCGCCCCCTCCTCCCATTTCCCCCTCCCCCACCCCACCTCCTTCTCCAGTCATAAGAGAAGGCAGTGTGCCCTGCCCTGTGGGAAGTCCAAGGCACTCCCCCTCTCCATCCAGGCCTAGGAAGGTGTGCATCCAAACAGACTAGGATTCCAAAAAGCCAGTACATGCAGTAGAATCAAATCCAAGTGTCATTATCATTGGCTTCTCAGTCAGCCCCCATTGTCAGCCACATTCAGAGAGTCCGGTTTCATCACATGTTCATGCAACCACTTGGAAATCAATGTGGTGGTTTCTCAGGAAACTGGGAGTCAACCTACCTCAGGATCAACTCTTGGGAATATACCCAAGAGATGCCCAATTATACTACAAAAGCATTTGTCTAACTATGTTCATAGCAGTGCTATTTGTAATAGCCAGAACCTGGAAACAATCTAGGTGCCCCTCAATGGAAAAACGGATAAAGAAAGTGTGGCACATATACACATTAGAGTTCTACTCAGTGGTAAAAAACAATGACATCTTGAATTTTGCATGCAAATGGATGGAAATCGAAAAACACTATACTGAGTGAGATAACCCAGACCCAAAAAGATGAATATGGTATTTACTCACTCATTAGTGGATTCTACCCATAAACAAAGGACATTGAGCCTATAGTTTGTGATCTTATAGAAGCTAAATAATAAAGTGAACCCAAAGAAAAACATATATAGATCATCCTGGAAACTGGAAGCAGACAAGATCGCCGGGCAAAAGTAGGGAGCATAGGGGTAAGGATGGAGTTGAGGGAAGGGGAGAGGGGGAGAGAGAAGAGAAAAGGGGAAGATTAGGGAGAGCTTGGGGGAGTGGGATGGTTGATATGGAGGAAGGGTAGATATGAGAGCAGGGAAGAAGATATCTTAATTAAGAGAGCCATTTTAGTGTTGGCAAGAGACTTGGCTCTAGAGGGGTTCCCAGATGTCCAAGGGGATTTCCCCAGGTAGGTCCTTGGGCAGCAGAGGAGAGGGTGCCTGAACTGGCCTTCTCCCATAGCCACACTGATGAATATCTTGAATATCACCATAGAACCATCATCCATCAATAGATGGAGATAGAGACAGAGACCCACATTGGAGCACTGGACTGAGCTCCAATGAAGTCCAGATGAAGAGCAGAAGAAGGGAGAAGATGAACAAGGAACTCAGCGCTGCGAGGGGTTTGTCCACCCACTGATATGGTATGACTGATCGAATGAGAACTCAGCAAGGCCAGCTAGACAGGGACTGAACAAAAATAAATAAATAAAAAAACACTCTTTTCAAAGAAGGAGACATGAAATTGTTGATATAAGCAGAACATCTGGGAATGAAGTTTTGGAAGAAATATTTCCTTAAACAGAGAAATGCAAATTTGATTATGAATTCAGGGTGGGTAACTAATACCCGTGCGTCACTTTTCTCAGTCCAAAGAAAATTTAATCTTCCTGGCATTTTTCTGAAGATTAATATTTATAGAAATGATAAATGTAGACTAACACTTACAGATGCTAATTTTATTGAGTGTCTAACATACAAATTTTATAAACATTTTCTTATTGTGTTTAGCTTAGCATTTATCTATGGACAGCTGTCAATTGGTGTTGCAATAAAAATAATATCTTTAAAAGTAGTAACTTCTCTTTACTATCATAAGTCTGAAAATTATGCCATATAAAAATGTTTGAGCTGAAGAAAATATTTTGTTTGACAGAGAAATGAGAAAGTTACTTGATACCTGTCTCAAGTGTTTGAAGATTTGTTAACAGAATAGTGTTTGAAACTGTTCCGTAGGATCTCTTTAATGTTCAAAAGGAAAACCTATCATTAGTGGATGAATAGAACTTTGGTTCATTTAACTTAGAGTTGGTAATCATAATCTGATCAATGAGAAGGACTGTGAAACAGAACTTTGAAAATTGTATGGCACATATAGGCAGAATGTATTTCCACTATGGTTACAAGTTGAACTAAATGACCTTTGTGTGTTGGCGTGTTCTCTAGTCTATGACTTATATCTCAACAGGTTAAATCACATGGTAGAGTGATATCTTTTATTATTGTTTCTGCATGTAAAACAATATGATCTGTATTAGAATTTATGCTAATTTTCATTGTTCTCCAAAGTTTAATGAAGCCTTTGAAGCATTTTCCATATGAAATCTAATATAGCATGAGTGCGCATGTACACACACACACACACACACACACAGGTGGAATCCTGGGAGACATGATAATGACACAAACAAAAAAAATGAAAAATTTGCAAATATTTGGCCCTGAGTCATAGTAGAATTTTGGCTTCAGGAGCTCAACTGTACAATCAAGAATAATTCAAAAACTAGTCAGGAAAATAAGAATGAGGATAAATTTTAGATACATTAATGCTGAGGTTTGCTACTATGATAGCTAATTGATTTACTCATGAGCATAAAGAATATGATTTGGGAGGGAGAAATTGTCAGGTTACAAAAGTTGCTAATTGCAAAGGAGCAATAAAAGAAAATATAAACTTGTAATACGTTCTGATGTGTGATACAACTTAGAAGCCTGCTGCTCTTTTAGTCATCATTTTAGGCTCTACTAAAAACTCACCTCTGAAGGTTTCTATAAAGTTGTATCCAGGGGAACTATTATCTTGCATTTTAACATTCATATAAGTATTTATGTATGTATGTTTACATATATAATCAAGATTTCATTTATTTTTAATTTGTCAAGCTCTTTTCTATAATCCCACAGTAACTTTAGAATGTGACTACCTCAGTTTTCCATAAAATATGTCAGCTGTTTGGGCTCTGATTACTTTCCTTTCCATGCGGAAGTGTTCTGAATCATTTTGGAACCTAGTGTGACTTCACCATGTGCAAAGGTTAATCTTTGTGCATGTATTTCAACAATACATGCCTGGAAATTTTCAAGGCTCACCTTATAATACAGACATGTGCTTCTTGTGGAGTACACTATTAAGTTAGAATTTAAAAAACTAAAACAATTTTTCAGTATATAAAAATATTTCTCTGCCCATTTTAAATACTGTTTAGTTTCTGCTTAAAACTATGGAAATTACTTTTACATTCCCTGTGTTTATAAATTTGTTCTAGGCAACGAATAAGGTCCATACATTTCTAGACTACACAATTTATTTAAATTTAATATTGAAGATATGAGTAAATGTGTGTTTGAATTTCCAAAAATGATCTTTTTAATAGCACTTGGATTTTAAAAAATGTCAGCCTGTAGACCCTGAATTATTATGTACAAGAACATTAGCAAATTCACTCACTTTTAACTGTGAATGAGTCAGTTATCCCAGTTCTTGCCAATGGGATAATTTTCTCAGCCTGCAACCTTGGGTGGGTCCAAACCTTTCTCTTACGAGATTAACCAGAACCCACTATTTAACTCTGCATCTAAGAAATAATCACATCACTGGAGGGGCTGGAGAGAGGGTTCGGTGGCCAACAACACTTGTTTCTCTTTCAGAGAACCTGAGACCTATTCCCAACAACCACATGGCAGCGCCAACCACCTGAAAAGAAACTTCAGGTTCAGTGGAACCAGATTCTTTTCCTGGACTTCTTGTGTACTAGCCATGCTCATGATACCCGTATGTAATTGTGGGTAAAATGCTCACAGACAAAGTAAAAAGTAAAACCCTAAAAACTAACTAAACATTGAACAAATTTCTCTCATGTTATCTGTTGTACATATTTGTGATCTACTCTCAGAGACTGTGTAGCCTTTTAGCCAGAAAGCCTTAATTTACAGTAATCATGCCACACATTTTAGCTCATCAGAAACCCTGCTCTTCATTCATTATTGCAGTGAGATGATGGGGTGGAAAGAGAAGTAATGGCATCACGATTGATTTATTGAGAATTTTTATTAATTTCTTTTCCTGAAATTAATGCTGAACAGGTAGAGAGTGCTAAAGGATGCTTCCAGCATCTCTGCAGACTAAATACTCCAAATGGCCCTTTGCTTCGATAGACAGGTTCAGAAAAATTGCCATTTCTGATAACATCGACAATCCCTAGACAAATCCACCTTGTGGAGGTTAAATGGGAATATTTCAGGGCCAGTTTTCTAGGTTTGGCTCTGCCAGTAATGGACAATGTGGAAATGGCCCTATCTTCTTTGTTGTGAAAGAAGGCAAATGGAATTTTTATTTCTTTGTGTTATTCTTGGAATTCATTTATAGAACATGCGTACGATTATTTGAAAAGTTGAGTTTGAAGTTTTGAGGTATCATATTTGAGCATGACAGATCAGAACATCCACCTAAATTAATCAGTGTCACGAACTGGGCAGTTGTGCACTAAATACAAATGGCACCCATGAGTGGTTACTGTCAGAGACTGTATACCATAGAGAAACTGCATAGTATATACACAATGCACCACACAATTGAGGAATATGCATTAGATAGGTTAGCAGGTGATATATAAGTAGCTAGATAATGTATGTAGACACATTCAATGGATAAGTAAGCGATAATAGACAGTAGATAAACAGATGCTAGAGTATATGGAATAAAGGTTGTATAAATAATAAATAATAGATAATTGTTGGATATTTGGCAGGTGCCTTGCCTGGTTTCATTTTACTTCTATTTTTGAGCTTTTATAGATAGTTATAGAAAGTCCACACAGTCCAGATAAAGTGTTAATAGGAAGCCTAAAATTGTAAAATAAGGAAAACCGTTGTCATGAATCAAACTGCTTCTGATGGTAAATTATCTGTGGCTGGTCTGTGTATTATACTTGAGAAAAATACCCAAATACCTACTTAGGCCTATTGAACCGCAAGCAAGTTCCAAGTAAAAAAGCTTGACTTCTTTTGCTTAAGGCTCTCTTGTGAGGCAACACTTACCAGCCATCTTTCTTCACCTGTGTCTCAGGGAGATGCTAATTGTGACACTGATTTTGTATTTATCACTCTCCTTTATTCTCTGAAGTATGAGGTGAGTCTAAGAAAATGTTTATTCAATACTATGATTTTTCAAACTCCTTGTGGAAGTGATATTTATTACAATTTATCCATGTACACAAAAAGCAAATGCCGAATGAATAACGTATTTTGAAACGTGAACGTCCGACTTGCCGTAACGTTAAAAAGTGGGCCTCCCTTTCATTTGGAAACAATGTAAAATGAAAATTAAAAATATATGTGTTTCACTAATATATCTTACTTTAGACAAGAATAATTTATCTTCATGTATACCGCTTAAAATGTTATCAGCTTTTAGAGACGCAGGTTCCTCAAGAAATGATTTGAAGAACTGTGTAACTTTAGAAATAGAAATGCACAAGGTATTTCTAGACAAAGGATTCCCAGGTGGCCAGATGGAAAACAAACATAAAGTACTGTGGGAATAACACTTTAAACATTATTTGTGATTTAAATTTCATGCAGCCATAAATGTGAGGTATGCATAAGAGCCTCATATATCTCCATGTTTTTGTACCTTTAAGGCAATAACCATGAAAATGCTAACATCTAACAGTAGTATACCCCAGCCGGAAAGGAAACCCATGGCGAGGTCTCTTGGGATTCTGAAACTCAGAGGCCTGGAGAGAATACTTTAAATTGATTTAAAGTCCTCATGGGAAAAGACATGCTATGATAACCAGAGGCAGAAAACACCGGTGCTCCGTGCTTGTCTGGGTGGCATGCAGAGCATTGCGGATGAAAGCCTTGTAAGAGCATCCTTGTGTACCAATCCTGGATGAGAGGTAAGGGGGAGCCTCCTTCTGAACAATGACACTGATGGCAGCAGTAACAATACCTCACTCACGTAGAGAGTTTGGATGTACAACACAATATTCTACATTCTTTACAGCTGTTCTTCTCAACCGCTTTAGGAGACAAGAATTGTTACTTCTCTTTAGATCTCACACTGAAGCAAAACATATTAGATATACAGATAATGCACAGGAAAGAAGGAACAGGAAATGGGCCTTTAAATCTCCACACTGTGATGACGTGAACTATATTTGCAGACTATTGTGAGGAGCAATTATAAGGAGCCCTTTGAATGCACGTCAGAAGAGATGCATTGAAGCTTATCTACAACACTGGAAAGGAAGACTCCAGGAGGCTGTGTTCATCATCATGGGAGTTTATCAGCAGCACTGTCAGTCAGTAATGCTTCCTCTTGGATGCTGACAAAATGTCTCAAGAATTACCAATTATCTCCTCTTGGTTAAACTCTCCATTTGGTTAAAAAAATTCACTATTTCAATACAAGTATTTCTTACAAATTTGTGTCTACTCAGACAAAATCTGAGGTGAATAGACTGATTACCCAGGTTTATAAGGAGAGACTTTTCCAAAATCAATTCAATATTTTCCAGCAAAATGTAAACAGAGACATGTATTATTATTCTTAACCAATTAGCTTTATACTTAAAATGTCTTGCCTGACTACAAAACTAAAACAGGAAAGTCAAATTATTTCATTACTAATAATTAATCTAGAGACAACATTGGAACTATCCACGGGTGATCTTGCTCAGACCTTACTCACAGAGCTTGCTTTCTTGTTCTCATGATAGCTCCTCTGGGGCACTGTGCTTCGCATTACTGACAGTGTTGGGGAGAACCAGGTAGATGTTGTTTTGTTTTGTTTTGAATAGTTACCCTCAGTTTTGATTAATTTGATATGATCACAGGATGAAATTTATGTGTGTGGTGATGGGGGGTAAGAGTACCCAACAAGTGACTGAAGGTCATTTCTGTGCTTCATAAACTGATTCACAGAACTGATTTCATGTATTTTCCTCAAATAGGAATTTAAACAATAACTATTTTTGCTACTTAGTGTTTGCCTCACATTATTTTTTCTTAATTTTAAACTATCATTTAAATATGCATAGTAAAAGACAGCTGTTAAGGTCACAGACTGGATAGGTAAGACACATGAATTGGAATCCAGATTACACATAAATTGTCTAAGCTTTTGGTAGTTATTAATTAGTCATCAATAGCAAATAAAAGTTGGTATCTGTCACAACCAGATGTCATCAAGATAGGAGAGTATACAGAAAAACAATGCTTAGTTAGTTGCCTGGATTCTAAGAAGTCTTTTAGTAATAATAAATTAAATTACTTCAATAGAATAATAATTTAATGAAACACAGAGTCAATTGAAACAGAAGCATATGGAAGCCAGTTTGCTTTCCAGTAAATTAATTTTAATTACTAAAGAGAAAAAGTTGACCTAGATTTTTTTTTCAGAAACCATAATTATCATCATATAGAAATTATTTAAAATCCAAGCCCTAGGGCACCAGAAGTACATCTTCTCTCTTCCTTCCTTTCTCCCATCAGCACATCCTCCTCTTCTTCTGTGTCTATTAATGACACTCTCTATTACTTTCTATATGTCAACTGCGGTTGTTCTCTGAAGTGGAGTGGGTCCTGTGTGTGTCTACATATGCATCTGCCTGTGGAGGCTAGAGGGTAGCTTCAGGCATCTTTTCTAAGGATTAATTATCATATTAATTGGTATAGGATGACTCATTGGTTTGGCATTCACCAAATAGGCGAGGCAGGCTTGGCTGGCCAAAGGATTCCCAAGAACCTACTATTCTATCTTCTCGCCTTGCAATACCACAGCAATTTTTAAAATGCAGATTCTTTTTTTGGGGGGGGGGTTCAAGACAGGATTTTTTCTGTTGCTCTGTGTAGCTTTGGAATGTATCCTGGAACTCACTCTGTAGACCAGGCTAGCCTCAAATTCACAGAACCCCCCGCCCCTGCCTCTGCCTCCTAAGTGCTGGGATTAAAGGCGTGCACCACCACCACCTGGCTAAGATGCAGGTTCTTAAGACCAAACTCAAGTCCTCATGCTTGCAAAGGAAAACCTTTTGCCAGCAGAGCTATCTTTCCAACCCTCAAATCATACCTACAGTTCATACGCTGACTATATAATTACAGTAACCCATGTTTGAACTGTGCATAGAGGTTTAATTTTATAATGTAGTTAATTACAGACTTTATAATTTCCATTATATATTGATCTTTTCCATACCTACATGCATTATTCTTTCTCTTTGAACATAATATTCTTTCTTTCAAGCTCTGCTTTATTTTCTCTAGATGTCTAACTTCTGAGGTCAAGGTAAGCTCTCTGTATCTTCCCCTCTTTATGATAGTTATTTTTTTACTGCATTTTCAGCTCTTTGATTCTGACTCATGCTGGCTGAACATGGCTTTCAGGGAAGCCTGTGCTTTAGCCCCTGGAGGAACTAGAGGATGGCTCAGCACTAGAGCTGCTAGAAGCTCCTAGTTCTGCCCCAGAATTTATCTTTATTTCTCAGCTGGTGTGCTCCTCATGTCAGTACCACCGGTGAATTTAGAGCCTCCAGCAGTGTCAGCATGACATTCCAACTTTTAAAGGCTACACTTTTCACACAAAGTCACCAAAGTTGGTGACCATACTTTCTGCCTCCTACATGGTAGATGGGGTGTAATTTGTTTTTGTTAATCCTCATGCTCCATCATTTTCTGTCTTTAGTAGAATTGCCATTGCCTTTTGCTTGTTATCTTTTTGACACAGTGTCTTCCCGAATAGTTTATAGTGACGTTGAACTTGAGATCCACCTGCCTCAGCATCATGCGTGCTGGGATTAAAGGTGTGTATTCACAGGCTGATTTGCTTCTTTTTTTTTATGCAGAATGAACTTAAACTCACCAGGTTTCTGCATTTAATGCCATGCATTTAATGCCATGACTTTTCTACCCACTTGGTTTTTGTGATGCAATAGGGATGATGCCATGAAGTGTGCTGCTGCAATCTATCTTTATTGGACCCTCATGGTCATCACTGGAAAATAGATACATATTTTTTGAATGAAATCAATTATATATATAATTATATATAAATATATAATTATATTGAATTGAACATCTATATGTACTTTAAGCAAAATGATGGGTGTTCTCACATGAAATTCATCAATATGTGAACTAAAATACCAGTGGAAGAGTCTTATGAAACCCTTGCTCCTTCTTCAATCCCCCTCCTCCTTCTCCATTCTCCACTTGCTACTTTTTCTGTTTTGCCCAGGCTGGGATTGAAGTCCTGATGTCTTGATTTCCATGGGTTAGTGTATCAAATGTTTATGTAACAGGCTTGTTACATCATGTGCTATGTCTGGAAAATATTTTTTAACCATTTTAAGAACTCATGTAGTTCATATAAAACCTAACAGTCCCTTTATTCTTTGTCTAATAGATACAAGCAATTAAATACTACGTTAGTAATCTGTCAAATATTGTAGTTATAAATGCTCTCTTTTCACTTTTGTGAGTGAATTATTTTATTAAGGAATTTATTAATGCTCGATTTTTAAATAAAAGTTTTGAAACAATGGGCATTATTAGAATTCTGTAAAAGTTGTTATTAGAGGTGTATGATTAGAGATATGGCTTGGCATTTAAAAGTACTTGCTGTTTTTCCAGAGGAGCTGAGTTTGGTTCCCAGCAGACACATGGTGGCTCACAACCACCTGTAACTCCAGTTCTCAGGGATCCAGTTCTTTCTTTGGTTTTCTTCAAGCCCCACATGTATCTATATATGCAAAACAATGTATACACACATACATACATGCAGAACAAAGAACCCATAAAATAAAAATAAAACAATCTTTTTTTAAGCTGTTATTTGAATTCACTAATATTTAAAACACAGTAATCTTCCAGAAACTGGTAGAATTCCATGGGTCTCAGTGTTAGTACCTCTGATGGTTAGTCGAAAGGCAAGAAGAGGAAGTCTACAAACACAGACGTTCTTCCTGTTTTCTGGCTGCAGTGAGGACGGCAGATCCTACAAATGCTCACACTGCCATGACATTGTAGCCCCTCTGACTCAACACAGTTGAGCCAATCAGGCCTGGACAAAAATCTCTGAAATTCCAAGCCAAATAAATCTCCCCCCCTTTTGAATAAATATTTTCAAGTATTTATCACAGAAATGAAAATCTAACATAGCACTCAGTTTTATTTTTAATTTTTTTCCCAGTTTCCAGAGTGACTGAGTTATTGACAGTGGTCACATCTGTGACAAGATGAAGCCAACTGTAACACATATGTCAACTGTCCTGAAAATGATGCTTGTTCTGGGTCATTCAGTTTGCAATGTCAGAATCTTTGTATTCTAATCCAGGCCAGTTTCCAGTCATTGAACTAGATAGAAATTTCTCTCTTCTGTGTATCATATAACCTTTAATTGCCAATAACATAGTGGAGAAATATTTTTCTTAATAGCCATAGACCACAGGAGAAAATACTGATAAAAATAATGATTTTGGTATAGTATTTGTTCATTTATCTTTTATTGTGTCAATGTTTAAGAGAAAGTCATCTCCTGGCTTCTATTCCTTATGGGAATCTGCCTCAAGCCTTTCCTACTCCAGCAGCCTCACGTGGTTGGCTTAGGTTTGTTTGGAAAGTGTACTTTCAGCAAGTTCACCACATTTTGAATCTGTGAACTCACACCTATAATAATTTTGAAGCAGTGAAAAATGACAATTATCTCCATTCATTAATCTGGCATCCCTTAAAGTCCAGAGCTTATTTGGTATAAAACATTTTTTGTTTATAAAACTTACACAGAAATATCTCCCTTCCCTTTCTGTTCTTTCCCTTAAGTAGTATCAGATTACTTGTAAGCAATTAGTTGCTATTAGTGCTATAAAGAAGCATTTAATATAATATTTTCATTCTTTGATAAGTCCTTGCACAAAATGCGTTTTAATTATATTGATGAGCACCCTTATTCTAACTTCTCCCAGATCAACCCCTACTTTAACATTCCTCTGGGTTTCATGTCCTATTTTTGTTTTATAACTCACCTAATCAAATTTGTGCTTCCTATATATCCATGGGTAGGCATGGGCACATTCACTGGAGTGTAGTCAATCTACCAGCACCCATACCATAAGAAAGCATTTGAAAGATAAAGTACTTCCTTCCATGAAAGGATTAATCAGTGTCCCTTCCAGCTACAAAAAGTCTATGATATCCAGGCTACTAGCGTGATAATATAAATGGCCATAAATGAAGATACAGTACACATCTCTATTCCACTTTATTTTCACTATAAAATTCCATTTAATTTCACATAATACAGTAAGTTATGCACAAAAATACAATGTAAATTAATTACAATGAAAGCTAGATAGTAGTGAAATTACATTTTATTATTGTATGAATCATGCAGGGGTATATTGGTCAGAGCAGGCAGATGCTAAGTAATTATTTGCTTTCTGTAGTATCTATTATTTTATGGGGAACCGCTGAGAAAAGTTGCTGTTTGTTATTTAGCAGTGGAACTTCTTATTCTTGGTTTAGTGCTTGGTAGTATTTCTCCAATGGAGGAAAGATTATTAGAGCATTGATAAAGTCATCTCACTCAGAGTGGAACTCCAAAGTCTCTCATTCTCTGCACACTGGCTAGTTGTATGTCTCTGTGTTCATTAACATCTACTTCAAGAAGTTTATTTGGATAGGGTGGAGCAATGTGCTGACCTATGGATATAGTAATAAGCCATTCGGAGCCATTCCATTGCTATACTCATTTAGGAGAACAATAGAAGTAGGTTTTCCCCAGGGACCATGCTCTATCTAGTCTCAGGTACTTGACTCATTAACAGTTTCAGGTGTGAGTTCCACCCCATGGAATGGACCTTAAGTCTAATTTTTAAAAGTGGTTGGTTACAACCCTAACATTTGTGTCATTATTGCCCCAGCAGGCATATCTTGTCACAGTCAGAATGGCCAAGATTAATGAAGCAAATGACAGCAGGTTCTGGTGAGGCTGGTGGGAGAGAGGAACATTGCTAGTGAGAGGAAAACAGTTCAGCAACTATGAAAATCACTGTGGAGGTTTTTCAAAAAGCTCAAAACAGACCTACCACAACAGACAACTTTTCTACTCTAGCACACATTACTCAAAGGGCTCCACATCTTAACACTGAAATATTTTCTCTCCAATGTTCATTGCTACTTTATTCACAATGGCCAGATATTGGAAATATCCAACATGTCCATCAACTGATGAATGTATAACGAAAAACTGCTATACTTACATAGTGGAAAAGCAATCAGCTGTTAGAAGAATGATAATATGAAACTTGTAGGCAAATAGATAGAACTAGAAACAAACATCTTGAGTGAGATAACATTGACCTTCCCAAATTGCATGTCTTATCTTCTGTATGGATGTTAGCATCTAAGCATTAAATATGTATGCTTTAACTAGAATACCCAAGACATTAAAGAGCTAGTCAGATATCAGGAACAGGAGGTAATCATCCAAGAAAAGGGAATATAGAATACGGTATTTTAAATAAATACAGGGTAAGCTAGAAGGTGGTGACTCCTGCGGGGAGGGATATAAGAAAGCAGAGTAGAGGAGGAAGTATGAGAAGGGAAAGCTAATACTAAAGGCCTCTTTGAAAGATCATACACAAACCTATTGTTGTAGAATCTTCCTAAAATATAGACATAAATAAAATATATTTAAATAGAGTTACCAGATAATGAAGTGGAGAAAAAATGCTCCTCCAAACAGAAGCAGTATGCTCTGCCAAACAAAACCCTCAGTACAAGGAACAGGTCACACCTTTTTGAGTCACTGTTGAGTTGCTGGCCAAAGATATGAGTCCCACAGAATCTGCCACTACTACTGCCAATGATATTGATCATCTTATATACTATAAGAATTTATATCTGAAATGCACACACATACAGCATAGAATATGAAGACAATTATCTCATACTAACTAGAAAATATTTACTTTAAAATATTAAAATATGTTTACAATACTTCCCTCTTCCCGTCTCTCCAAGCCCTCTAGTGTCCATCTGTCTCATTTTAAATCTATCTATCTATCTATCTATCTATCTATCTATCTATCTATCTATCTATCTTCTTTCCTTCTTTCTATCATCTATCTATCTATCTATCTATCTATCTATCTATCTATCTATCTATCTCTATCGATCATATATATATCATCCATCTATATATGCACTAGTAAATGTATAAATGTAACTTACTGAGTCACATTATAGCTGCTTACATGTATATATTTTAGTGACGACCACTTGATATTGAATAACAAATTAAGGGATTCATCCCTGGGAGAAGAATATGCTTTCTTGCTTAACTGTTATTAATAGTCTATATCTCTTCATCTTGGATTGGACTCCTATGAGATTTCCCCTATGTAATATGCAATATGTAAATAAATAGTCTTTCCCAGAAGTGGTTTTTATAAATCACAACCATGACCAGTACAGCCAGATACACTTAAAAGGTGCAAGAGAAGCACTTCTATCTTGGTGGTAGCCAGCGACTGTCTAATTGGGCCTTGTCAATTACCTATGGCTAGCAATGTCATGTATCTTAGAGGAGAATCTTCTACTTCCATTTTTTTAATTTAGTTTTCTTTTTTGAGGTAGGATTTCTCTGTGTAAGAGCCCTAGCTGTCCTGGAACTCACTCTATAGACCAGACTGGCCTCAAACTCTCAGAGATCTTCCTGTCTCTCCTTCCAGAGTGGAATTAGAGGCATTGTCACCAATGCCCTGCAGTACAACTTCTATTTTATTAAAGAAGTATAGTTTCTTACTGCAGTTTAAATGCCTGCCATCACACCCATGCTGCTCTCACTTTGCATCAAAGAAGCTTCTCTTCTTTTGCAAAAGACTAGACTATTAAAGAAAGCAATGGTAGGCCAAAGTTCAAACAACAACTGACCTTGGAGTTGCCAACACCATTTCACACACCTTCTAAGCAACCTCTACCTACCCCTAAGAGTCAGAGAACATGTCAGAGGAAGAAGTGGGAAGGATGCAGAAGGTAGGGGACTAGGAGATCTGTGGTGAGATTGTGTCTTCTAAATATGACTGGGTAGCCACACCTATAAAATCTCAATAACATGGCTGCCGAATAGATCCTCTTAAAAATTTTAATGCAATAAATATATTGTAGGTGTTGCACGCGCGCGCACGCGCGCACACACACACAAACACACACACACACACACACACACACACATATATATATGAACATTCATGGGTGTCTGTCTTTACACACACAGATATACTATTTCTTTACAAACAAAGTAAATTTCCTGTTTAAATTTTCCCTCTTGAGAGTAGATTATATACTATGTTATTCTGAAATGTTTTTAATTAGTTATAATACATTTTAAGTAGTAATCTAAGTATTATGGAAAATTAATATTTATGTTGAATTTTTAATGTTATTAGACAGCTATAGAAGGGGTAAAATGAAATTTGAACTTCACTAATGTGAAGCATGTTTGTTTATTGACAAATGATGCAAATAAAAGTGTCTGCATAATTTTGTATGTGCTTGAATAGCAGTGTGCACTCACATACGTGTGCTTCTGTTTGTGGAGCTTAACGGTGACATTATCTCTGAGGATGGGGACAGAACTCTACAGCCTAGGAGGAGAGCTTCATTCAAAGTTTAGTGAAGTGTTTTCCTATACTTGAAAAAAATGAAATCTTGGTGGTTATATCTTTTCTTGAGCAAACTTGAGTCTGAATGATACAGGATAACTAAATCCTGTTTTTAAATCCTAGGGGAAAAAAAGGATAATATCAGATTACAAATGATAAAATGATGTCTGTGCAACATAGATGGATATATTTTTGATAGACAAGGTGGAATAGCAGTGCTTATTAAGTGTAACCAGGAATAAAAACCTATATTTTTGTTGTTTGCCTAGCTCTTATCTTTATAGCAGTTGAAAAGAAAGATACCATTTTAATCGATGCAGTATAATGATTCTATATTGATTTCAAGGAGACTCCTGATTCATTTAGGAAGGCAAGCTAAACGGATGAAGCACTCAAACAATCCGAGGTTTCTACACTTGCACAAACAAGGACAGCTTTGGGAGGAAAATAATTACAAACATCTTCAAATTCATATATTTAAAAAAATGGATTAAATAAATATCAAGTCAGCACATTTGTATTGAAAAGTATCTCCTGCCATGTCTGCCCTCCCTTCTTCCCTCCCTCCTTCTTCCTCTCTTCATCTCTTCCTTCTACCTGTCAAATTCATTTGAGGCTGATGGGCATTCTCTTGGAGAGTGTGTTTTGGGGGGGAGGGGAGTAAAAGAATTAGGAGTGAGAAAAGTTCAGCATGATGTCAAACAGTCTGGGAAGAACTGGGTACTTAGAGGGAGAGGTAACAGGAGGGCTGGTGATGCCAATTAGAAGTATGTTGTATCTATTCTCTGGATACAAGTGTATTATTCAATTTATTAGCATTGTTGTTATCATTTTCTTAAAATTTCACCATGTACCATGTATCTCAGTTGGCCTTGAACTTATTATGATCCTCCTTCCTCCATCTTCAAAGTTCTAGGAATACTTGGCATGTGCCACATTGCTATTACTATGGGAACATTTTTAGAAAGTAATTATTCAAATAACAATTTGAACCATCTTCCTCATTGTCAGGAATGATGACAAACCTAGAAAAATTTTAACAAATAAAGTGAACACAGCAGCATTAAATGAGAAATAAAATATTGATATAAAATATTAGTTATATACATTTCTCCTTATATGAATTTAAATATATATTTACTTTGTTTTTGTTTTTACACACACATGTATGCTTGGTCTGTCTAAAGCTGAAGACTCCCTAACATTTGATTTCTTAATATGGCTACTGATGAAAAAGAGATAGGGATTAATCTTTGGATAAAGACAGATCATACATTTTTGGAAAAGTAAAAATCAGACACAAAATAGAGCTTAAATAATATCCTACTGGTAAAATCTTAAAGTAAGTTCAACATTGAAATAAGCTGTTGGTGGGAATGAAAGAATGTGTAGATTAACAAAAAGATAACCAAATGAAAGACAAATAAATGTAGAGGAAATGATGTGAAGGGAAAGACACTATGAGAAAAGAACCCGGAACAATAGCTAATTCCATTAACAAAGTTTAGTACTTTTGAGAATAGTATGTTCATATAGACTCAAGCTACACCTCCTAGAATACTACAAATTAAAATAGTAATTTTATAACTGAATAGTCTATATAGTCTGATTAGATTAGGTGAGTTATGAGATTCTCAAATATAAAGACCATTTGAAATCATCCAGTCCAAAAAGATGTTCTACAAAAATGATAACGTCACACTTGTGACAAACGTGTTAAAAAGTGGCAGCCTGGTGCTAATAATGATGGTACCACAATGAGGAATATGCCACCAAATCCCTGCAATCTTTCATTGTCCAATCAAGGAAAATTGAAGAAATGCTTGAGAACTTCTTTAAATAAATTCAGCACGGGTTCTGAAGTTGGCGCATTTTTCTGTAAGATGTTGAGGCTATATTATTACTTTAAAAAGGCAAGCATCCCTAATTTGAAAAAATTGCAATCTGAAATGTTTCAAAATTCAAACATTTTCAGTGCCAACATGTAAAACTTTTCACATCTCACTCCCACGATGGGTCACTGTTGTGTATGCATACAACAAAGGATATATTCTCTTGCCCCTGCAGGGGTTGCACTCCTCTCAATTCTCTTTAGATGCGATACAAACTTCCCATGTCCATCCTGATACTTCCCATGATCACATCCTCAAAGACATGAGAGCAAGCCAGACACACTGGCAGAAATGCCACACAATTTTCCACACAAGGCCACAATATACCCACATAACTATTTTCACAATTTCTTGCCTGTGATATAGAGATATTGCTACTTACTTAAATGTGTAAAAAGGCCTTCATATGACATTCTGTATAAAATAAGAAGGTGATTATGTTTATAGCATTAAAGCCGAGCTGTTGGAGAGATCATTGCATAAGCAAAGAGCATCATAGAAAAGGAGGCATTGTGATGGCCAGCACACATGACTAAAAAAACTAGAAAAACAGACTATGATATACATAAGTGAGAAAGATAAATAGAAGTTAATAAAAAGTAGAATAAAGCTGTTTTTAGGAAGGACTTGGGCCCAAATTGAAATATATATGCCCATCAACATCATAGTGAAGAGATGTCACTCAGTGGTGTCAAAGATGTCTCATGATGGACCGTATATTGAACACAACAATGAACTTCCTAGAGGAACTTAAGAATATATACATTAAAATTTGAAAATCAGTGGTGATGTAACATCTGCCTGTCAAAGAGCAGATGCCAAGTCTCGGAAGTGTGACATGGTATCAACTAATGTTAATGAAACATCTCTTTGATCCTACTTCACATACTGGCTTTGTGGGAGCCTAGGCAGTTTGGATGCTCACCTTACTATACCTGGATGGAAGTGGGTGGTCCTTGGACTTCCCACAGGTCAGGGAACCCTGATTGCTCTTCGAGCTGATGAGGGAGGGGGACTTGATCGGGGGAAGGGGAGGGAAATGGGAGGCGGTGGCAGGGAGGAGGCAGAAATCTTTAATAAATAAATAAAAAAAAATCTCTCCTTCGGCCTGGATCCCTCTTAAGGGCACTGATGTCAGCCCCAGCAATTTCCAAGGATACTAGGAACAGGGTAGTGATGCAGAGATGCGCTCATGCGGGGGTACCGGTTAGGTACATTTGCTCTACCAGGAGAAACGCTGAGTCCTTCTCACTCTATCTAATTTTTTTTATCTAAGTTAATTGTTGCATTAAAAAAAATCTGTGAGTCTCCAATAATATTCTTTCTGATTGTTTTTGAACATGCAGCACCTTTGATCTGTCCTTGCTACAGGTTAGCTGGATTTAATGAAGAGTCTAAGATTTTATTGTTGGTGTTATACTTGACAGCTGTTCTCATTCCCAGCTCAATTTTTCATAATTATTTTAATGAAGTCAGACCCGGGGGTGAATGACTGTATGTCCAGTGCTTACATCAATATAAGCTCAACTTCAGTCATTGAATTTCAGACCAGACGAGGCTACATCATGAGTCTCTGACTCTATAAAGAGCTTACTTATGTGTTTTCCCCAAATGTGGCTCCATTAATTCTTCCACATGGCCAGGCAAAATCAAAAAAGAGTCAAATAAAAACGTCAGACCCACTGTTTTAAGCAGTGTGCTAGCAGTAGCCAGTGTATCAGCAGGAAACAAAGGTGTGGTGTTTGAAAGAAATTGAGCACAAAGCATGTACCATTGCTAATGCTTAACACTACACATATACAACAGTGCGTGCCGGGTACACTCTCTGTTCTGACAATGTCTAGCAGGTGAGTTGCTTTTCTTCATCATTTAAGGACTTGCTAGTTAAGAAAATGGCACAGAGCAAAGTGAAAATACATCGTTCCTGCCCCCTCCTTTGAAACTGGTGTAAAAGTATGTAATCATTCCTTTGTAACATTGAGTGGGTTTCTGTGTCTCTAACTCTTGGTTTTCTTGGGTAAGCATAGGTGCCCCAACATCCTCTGCTCCTTGTGGAACAACTGGTATAGAACCTGCCACATTCTATGTTTTGTACAAATAGACACTTAACTGTTGGGAACAAAATAAAATACAGAAATGGAGACTTTTCTGTCCATAGCTTAGGGCCAGAAACCATTAAAAAAAAAAAAAGCTAAGACTGAACTCACTCCTTAGGTCTGCAAATAGCTGTCTTCTCCCAACTTATCAAAAGCTGGAAGCATTCATCAATGAAGGTCTAAGCATTAATTAGACCCAATTGTTTCATTTATTTGCCAATATGAAGTAAGTAACATCTCTTTCTAGTGTAATGGTGCAATGGTGTTAAAAACTATGTCAACACTGCCATAAAATGTTTGTAGAAATTACATGAAACATGATGGGTATATGGGGGACCAGAAAAGCACATATTAATATTAGAACAAGGAATCATATCAGCATATAAAATATGAAAATCTATAATGAGAATTATTGTTAAGGACCATATAAAAAGAAAACATTTTTGAAAGCTTTTCTGCAAAATGTTTCCTCATTCCTGAGGACCTACTTCCTGGTCCCTTCTTGGCCTCTAAAATTTCTCTCACCTAACAGAATAAAGTTCAGTGCCCACTAATCTTTAATACACACAGAATGGTGGGTACAGACCAAAAGCTGCCATATTTTGTTGCCAGGATTCTGAAGGTCTCATGAGAAGGTCATTTGTTATTAACTATATTAATGGTCTGTAGATTTTCTACTGTTATGTATACATATGTGAATACATAAAAAAGATTGTTTGTGGATAATATGCAATTTGCATGTGATGTTAAATGACTATAAGTTATTCACATAAGTAGCTAAAATAAAGTCCTAAAAGGGACGTCTATATTAACCCCTCTTTCTCCATCAAAAGCTCAGGGGACATTGCAGAAGAGGGTTCCGAAAAAGAATGCAAACCCCAAAGACTAGGGAGGAGTGCTATGAAGTACCATTTTCTGGACATGACATGGTTACTTCACTCATGAACTCATTACTGCCTCTGTGGTTACTTGTAGAAGAAGTGCACAAGATCAAACCGATAAGATGAATCAACACCCAAGAGTCTCACTAATTGCACTCATTGACTCACGACAAACAAAGGAACTGAAGCCAAGATGGAGAGATGCTGGTGAAAGCATGCGTGGTATGATCGGGATATATTGCAGACATTTCTGAAACATCAAAGAATAAATAAAAGATCTAATAAATTAATAAACAGCAGAGATAGTGATATCTTTGCTTTCTGATGGTTTAATATACTCAAAGTCATTTCATACACAGAATCATGAAAACATTGTTTATAAAAGGTGTATATTAAAGTTAACCAATTTCATACGTTTTTGGACCTGCTACTCCAGCACTTCATTTTCTAAAATTTGAACAAGTCAGATATATGAAGCATTCTCATCCTAAAGATTGAGAATAAAGAATAAAGCCTGTGTATCATTCTAGAAAATCAAAATTAATGCAACAAAACCTTTTCTTGGGTAGATTTCCTGAGAATTCAGACCATTTTTATTTGTTACTTCTGGTAGGTGTAACATTAGGGACAGCTCTTAAACTTGCTGGGCCTTCCACTTTAGAATGGCTGTTTTGAGTCTAGCCACAGCTTTCTGAAGGTGTAGTCAGCCCTATTTCAGGGTCTCCCTAAAACTCAAAATATTCTGAAATAGTCACAAAACTGGAGGAAGACTTTCGAATCGGCATGTTCACTTAATTGAGTTGGAGTTTCTGTCCTGACGACTGGAATTTACTGCAGATTTGCAAACCTGTTCCTTTCTGCGAGAACTATTTAGCTTGCAGCCCTTGTACAGCTGCAGTCATGCCATTATCTTTGCAATTTACCTGTCAAACATACCAAACAAATGCTTAACCCCACCGTCCACTTAAATTAGATTTCTCTTCCTTCAGTTTTTTTTCCCCTCTGTCCCACTTAAAGTTTATCATATGCAGAGACACTGGAGTGATTCATAGAACCATATTGAAGAATCTTATTTTGATTTTTGAGGTGCTGACAGTCAAACCCAGGTTCAGTTGTTAAGCCTAGTTAACACAAACTCTGTCACTGAATTGGACTCCCAGTTTGCTGTATCAATACTCCTGAAGTCTCGTCCAAGGAGAACAGAGAAAAGGCTACCAGACACCGTTTTTGTTTTTGTTGCTTTGATAACATCACACTATGTAGTCCATGCTGATTTAGAAGAACAAAATCAATAGTGTGTGTGATTAATAGTTTTATAGTAGTGGTTTTCAACTTGTGAGTCACAAGCCCTTTGGGGGGTCAAATGACCCTTTCATGGGGCTTGCGTATTAGATAACCTGCATAGGAAATATTTATATTACAATTCACGACAATAGTAAAATTCCAGTTATGAAGTAGTAACAAAAATAATTTTATGGTTGGGGGTCGCCACAACGTGAGGAATTGCATTAAAGGGCCACAGCATTGGGAAGGTTGAGAATCATTTCTAGATAATTTCACACTGGCTGGCTACATACTAGAGGTGAAACCCACAGTCACTCAGTCCCAAAACTGGCATGGCCTCTGCATTCCAGCAGGCGTTCAAAGCTTGAAGTTCCTTTAGAGAGCTACCAATACTGATACCATGCTGCTCAAACAAGCTAGGTGTTAAGTCACTTGAGATATAAGTGGCAACAATGGCTGTGCTTGCTCAGAACAAAAGATGAAGCAGATGCGTGAATGTTGCTCTTTTTTTCTGGATTAATTTCTTAAATCTGGGTTACCTATTGAAAAATGCTGTCCCATTGCAAGCATGACTTCCTACCCCAGGAACTGCCTTACGTGGGAATCCTCTTTGGAAATAGCCCAGGTGCACAAGAGCAATTTACAAGTTGTCGATGTGTCTTAGTAGACTTAAGTTGACAGCCAAGACCAGCTGTCACGTTACATATTATAGAAAGAAACTGGATAATGAATGTGGGATCAACATGAAAGAAATGCAACCCCCTGTTTTAGGGCAAATGGAAGAGATTAAATGGAAGCTGCTCCGCTTTGCTCTGGTTGATAAGAAAGCTGCAAATGCTCATATTATCTTGATTATTGCCAGGACACACTTTATGCCTTAGAGTATGTCTCAAATGTTTTGTCCTTTTTCAAGTATTTCAGTCATTTAAACTGTCACATGCTTATTTCAATATGACTCACTCACTAATTCATTCAATACATGTTGATTACCTTTCCCCCCACCCTAACAGGGGATCTGTATGTGGTGATAAAGTACACGAGTGCAGTCTCAGAGCACCGTCTGATGAAGAGTTAAATCCAAATACAATTTAAGGGGCAATAAAATGTAATAGTGTGAACGAAGAGAGTACCATTATCTAGGTGCTGCAAGCTAGACCTTACATATAAATCATTTCATTTCCTCCAAGAGCCACGAATGAAAATTCATTTAACAAATATAAACACGGTCACTCACTATGAATAAAGTGGTATTTTTGACATTCAAGATTGCTTACTGTGTGTTAAATGATACTTTAGTCCCTGTGTTCACAGAGTGGACTGAAACAACCTTTTTATGAAGTTTATATCTCATTGGTGAGGGGGAATAAACAAAATCCACAATCAAAATCTATATCATATGTAAGTATGATGAAAGGTATGGATTTGCCAATAGATGATGAAATTGATAGGGGTTATAATTTTAGCAAGAAGATAAGGGACATTGTTATAGTGCAAGACAGTTAATGTTAGATTATTGCTGCTGAACTGAGAAGCAAAGGTGTAGAGAAGATCAATTACATTATCTAAAGTCACAAAAGTTCTAGAAGATCCCATATTTAAACTCAAACTGCTTGTTCCTATGACTTATGCACTATCAATATACTCATAGGCTTTATTTTCTATGTCAGTTTTTGCATGTTTGTTTTCACACTCTGATTTTCTCTGTTAGGCTGCCTCTTTTCACATTAAAAAGGGGTAGATTGCCGAGTTTTCTTTTCTCTGAGTAGTAAAATCTCCAGAGGACTCAGCCCTGAGCCTCTGTGCTTCCAGAAACATGTCAGTTGGTGAAATAACTGACGCTGGGTGACTTTCGGAAGTCTTGGTGCAGCAAGAGATGGAGGACATTTCTAGCCAGCCTGCTTTCTCAGCGCAGTACAGGTCTTTGTCAGGCATTTTTAACTTCCCGCCTCCCTGTAATCCAAAATATAGCTGGCAGCAATACCAATAAATCTGGCAGTCAGCCAGCAAGCCAGACAGCAAATCCCCTTTGAGAATCAGTCTGGTGGAGCATGAATAAGGAAGTCCACCATTATGTCCACTTGCTTGGAAACCTGAATCACCTTTATGAACACTCCTTTACCCTCCTTATCGCTTTTTATAAACAGGACAATGAGTTCAAGTAGCTCGAGATCTTTGAAGCAGCTCTCATCCAACCCTAGAGGATTAGCTTTTTTTCCTTGGACCAAAGCTAACTGCCAGGTCACCACTTAAGCCCGTCAAAGACTTCCCAGCTGATCACTGCTGCAGTGTTCTTTATATTGTTGAAGGATTTGTACTTTCCCTTGGCCACACTTCTGCCCAGATTGAATAAGATCTGTATGCCCAGGATTGCCCCCATGATTCATTTCAAGCATCACTCATGGTCATGTTGCCTTGAGTTCCTTAATCCTGTAAAGGAATTTCAGAAGCCATTTGAGAAAAACAAAACAAAACAAAACAGTTATTTAGCATGCCACATGTAAAGAGAGAGTACACAGCTTGTTTCCAGAGCAAATAGCTAGGGCCACTTCTGGTATTTCCACTTTAATAGGATTATAATGGTAGAGTATTCTCTAGTAGACCCATCCCATCTAATTTCTCTCTCGCTGGGCAGTTCATGTTTTCTGGAATTTTCTAAAGTACTATTTTCTGGCATAATGGCTAAACTTTCTGTAGAGAAGTTTGTTACATCTATATTTTTCACATCTATATTTTACATATTCATACATCTTTCTAATATTAATATACTACTATGAATATATTTCAAGTCAGGTTTTATAAACCATTTTATTAGCCTGGAAATACAATTTTATAATATGACAGATCACATAGCAATATAAACTCATCATTTTAGATGGGATGCCATTAAAAATACCTCATCTTTTACAGTTTTAGTCAGTTTTACTGTCTGCTATGTCAAACCTCTCAAATTTCTAAATTTCCATAATGATTTCAGTTCAATGAATACGTTAATGTTCCATGTTATGCTTCAAATTCCACAGAGGCTAAATGAGGCTAGGCAATAAATGTGTATCCCAAATTCATCAAAATGTTTGTTTCTGATGTCTTTATTCAAATTTCCCATGCTTCCTGAATCTGATGTGAATTTCTGAAATTCCAGAGTCAATAATTATCATGTTATTAAATTCATGTTCAGCCTCCCTCATAAAATTTTTAGATATTTCCAGGGGGAATTATTGAAGGTGATTACCTAGGGCAGGCAATTGTGGAAAGACAGACAGAGAGAGAAGTGACTGGTCCCTGTAATGTAGGAAAAGCAGCATGTACACTGGAGAAGTTCATAAATGGTAGTCTAAGATGGTGTGCAAATTTTTAGCACCCGGAGTGCCCTCTTTGCCTAATCTGGCCCCTGAATGAAGTAGTAGGATCCCACTTGTGTAATTTTGTGACATTATATAGACAAACATGAAGAATAACAATGAAGAGTGTGTAACCAGATAAATTTGAAATGTAAATGACAAAGGCATAAAAAATACTTTAACAATTTTCTCACTGTTTGACTGAAAATAAAGTGTAATTGAAATTTACAGTTAGGTCTAAGGCAGAAGAAATTGATATAAACTATCCATTCATCTTTTATTTACCTTGACTGAGCATGGCACGTGATATGTCCCACAGTTCTGAACTTTGTAGGTGAGCAGCTAAGGAAGCTGCCAGGCAGACAGGGAAAAATCCAGATTTGTCAAAGAGAAGCTGAGAGATGCACTATGATAGGCAGTTGAGTAGTAAGAGAGATACCCCCAGGTACAAGGGAACCAAGTAGATTCAGAGAGAGAGAGAGAGAGGAAACAGATCCAGTGTTTCTGCGGCTGGAGTATTTAAGGGAACAGACACATGTTCCTAAGCTATACAGAAAATAAACAGCAGAGGCAGCAGTCATTCTAGGTGTGTCTTAGAAGCTATACTCAATCATTAGAGTTTCTAACTGATTAGTAAGTACTATGGCCCTCACTGCTCGACCTACAATACTAAGAACTCAAAACACATGTTTAATATATTCCTTTCTATCAAAGACTGAGACTAAAGAAATTCCCTTTTTAGTAATTTCATATGTGAATCCTGTGTTTACATTATTTCCATTCCTTTTTCCAACTCCTCCTATGTCATCCTCCCTTTCAAATTCATGACCTCTTCGCTAATTGTTGTTAAATGTGCATGTCTAACTATAGCCTCCTGAAGCCATTTAGTGTTGCTCATAGCTGTAAGTGTTTGGCGCTGACCCAGTTAGGCTACGATAATAACTTATCCCTCACACAGCAGCTACTAATTTCCTGTAGCTTTTCATCTAGGGGAAGATGATGTGGAATTCTCCTCTGAATGGTGTGAATATGTTTTATTATCATTGGTTAATAAAGAAGCTGATTTGGCCTATTGGAAGAGCAGGATATAATAAGGCAGGAAAACCAAGCAGAAATAGAGGAAAGAAGGCAGAGCCAGGCAGATGCCATGTAGCTACCCAAGAAGCAAGAGGTAAGCAATTATGAGCCTCATGGTAAAAGCAGAAATGGGTTCATTTAAGATACAAAATCTAGCTAGGCATTTGCCTGAACTATCAGTCAAACAATGTTGCAACTACTATCGTTTCTGTATGATTATTTGGGTCTGGACAGGTTGGAAACAAAAGTGTGGTCTCCAATTACAGGTAGAGTATTGGGAGATTCCCCCATCCATGTCAACTGTGAACTGGTGTCATTTTGTAGGTCTTGGGTAGATAAGCATACTACTGAGATTTCAAGGTTGTGGGGTCCTAGTCATTTAGAAGACACTCTCTCACAACTACCATTTTAGTCCTCTGGCAATTGCAATACTTCCATGAACTCTTCTAAAGTATTCTCTGAGCTTTAAATGTAGAGGTTAATTTGTTGTCATATCAATAGGGATTGGGCACCCCATGGTCAATTGTTTTTTTGAATTCTTACCAAGTGCATATATATTTAATAATTTTTATCTGCTGTCTCTGCTGCTGAATAAAAAGGTTTGATAAGAGATGAGAGTTACCCTTACCTAGTTGTATAATGGTAAGTAATTTAGAACACAAGTAGAAATTATATTGGTTCATGTAGTAAAGAGGGGTCGCTTGTTGATTCCCAGCCACCTGGCTAGCTTAGACCTGAAATAATCACATAGAAACTGTATTAATTAAAACACTGATTGGCCCATTAGCTCTAGCTTCTTATTGGCTAACTCTTACATCTCAAATTAATCCATCTCCATTAATCTGTGTATCACCACATGGAATTGGCTTACTGGCAAAATTACATGGCATATCCCTGTTTCTGCCTTCTTCCTCTCAGCATTCAGTTCTGTATTTTCTGCCTACCTAAGTCATGCCCTGCTATAGGTCCAAAGCAGTTTCTTTATTCATTAACTAATAAAAGCAACACATAGAGAAGGACTTCCCATACCAGGTTTATAAATGTGGCAGTAGTATGTTCTCCTTTAGGGCTCATGACCTCTCTAGGAATGAATGGTTGGTTAGGTTTACAGTACCAGACATGGGAAAATTGATAGCTAAAATCAATGCTTAGAAGTTTTTAAAATATTTATTAATAACATATAACATTCCATGATCTTGACTAAATTTATATGATTCTACAAGCATAGAGGGGTGTGTTTAATTTAATTTATTATTTTAATTTAAAAGAGAATTTATGTAAATACTTACTATGATCTGGGACAGTACAAAAGGTCTTAAGTATAAGTTGAAACAAGCTGGAAGCTTTCAAATCTAGAGTACTGCAGTGATGAATACATATTTCTTCCTGAGAGTATTTTAATATTAAAATACAACACTTTGATCTTTTTTAATCAGCATGATAAAATAAAAACAACTGCATTATTCAATTAAATTAATAAAAAGAATTCCAGGTGTGAATGATACTTACCTAAATAATTATATGGATTTATATCTCTCTTGGCTAATTTTCCCTTACAATTCTTTGACAAAGATTTATTTTCTGAAGACATTTTATAATCTTGGGAATTTTTCAGCTTCTACCATTTTCTTAATAACTTTGGTTTCTCTTCAGAATTTCATTCCATTTGGTTGAACAACTGAGGGTGAAAATTGACTTGCAAAGGATTTGTTATAGAATTTCAGGCCTATCTCATCATACACTTTAGAAAACACCTGACAGCTATAAGGAGCTTCCTTGTAATAATAGAATTTCCTTTACTATCAGTATTCTCTTTTCTAAAGATCAATATTTTCCAAACACTGAACATCCATGAAGTGCCTTCAATGAAGGAAATCTATTTTTAACCCAAAACAGTGAATCATTTTCCGACAATTACCAACTAAAAGAGTATTCAAGGGATTTTAGTACGTTTTTTCTTAATAACTGTGAATAGTTTTTGGGGGGGATATTATTGATTGATAGAGCTAAATTTTGATCAGACATCACTTGTTCTCTAAATTACCTGTTTTTCTTGGGTATCTTTCTTAAGATTCCTTTTTCATGGCTCAAAAACAAAAAATAAAGACAATCATTGTGATGAGACTGGGAGGGCTGAGGGCCATGGAGACTCTATCCAGGATGTTCTTTGATTTAAAATCTCTGTTGTTAGAAAAGTAATTTCATGCTCAGGTTGAGCTCAGTCGTTTCTCTTTCTGGTAGACTATCTGTAAGACTCAGGCAAAGCCTGGATGAGTCATGTCAACAGTATTTTGTCATTTCCTTTCCACATAGTAGGTGTATACGCGAACATACGGCTTATACTCTCGAAAATATCTTCTCCGGACTTAGCTATTCAAAAATGGGTATGATAAAGTTTTTCTCTCTAGCAACGTTATGAATTATTACCTGACACTGTATATAGCATATGCTTATGTGAACTGAAGCAAATCTATCCTTTTACTCAATCCAGTTCTAGGTGTGAGGCTGCCAGCAGGTGTTCCTCAACTTTCTCTAACTGTTCATTGTCTACTAAAGGAAACTCATAATATTTAATTGTAAGGATCACTTCAGAGTCCTGAGATCTAGGGAAACACATCCATGAGATTAAATGCAAATACCTTCAGTGTGTGAACTTGTTAAATAAGATGCAAAGCGTGGTTGTGAATACAATATTTTAGAATTTAGCCTAATTAAGATTCATTCCTTCATATTTTAAATGAATTAAAAAATTTTAGTCAACATTTACTGGTTATGTATTATGTATTAGATTGTATTATGCTATTAAAGCACACAAATATAAATGCTTATCCTTTATGCCCTAGAAGAATTAACAATTTAATTGTTTTCCTGAAAGAAATTGAATAGCAGATTCAGCCGTTTCATGGGGTTTTCTAATGTGCTGGAAAGGCCATGCTATCAGAATAAAAAGTGCATTTATCTCCTGTTTCCCTAAGGTGAATGGACATGCATTTAAATTGTACACATATGAGGGCAAGGCAAGCAGAATGGCTTCGTATATCATCTTGGTGTTTAACATGATCATTCTTTTAATACACCAAAGAACCATAATAGCTGGTTTGGGGTAATATATCACCATGTCTCATCATTGAGTTTTCTGTTGCCTAAAATCCTTAAGGTACTTTTATTTTCTCACATGCTGCACTATTCAGTTCTCTCCCATTTTCTTTTTGCAAACCTTGGTTTTGGTAAATGAGTTAAAAGCTACGGAGAAGAACCATGTTATTGCTGTTATACAAGAGGGAGGAAACCTGTTTAGATATATGTATCTCCAATGGAAATAAGAGCATCTGACTGGAATACAGGGTCACACTGATGTATTTTTAAATGTTCTGTGAGCCGCAGTGATTTTATTTCATCCATGTGTGAAAGCTAGCCAGTGGGGTGGAAGCTTCCATGTAAGTATCAGCTTGATTTTTTTTTTATGTTTGATGACTGAAGTATTTGATGTCTACAGCAAAAGGCTCTTAACTTTCAGGTTCTAGGGGTAATCAAAAGCAATAGGTGTAGGATCATACTGATCAACAGCTCCAAAAGAGGCAATCTATTCCTGTTATTGGTTTCTGTTTGTTTGTGTGTTTTTCAATTATCAGCATTTGTTATCTAGTAGAAGAATTTGTTATTCTCTTATAGGGTAATCATGATTTACTATTTTATGTACGTATAGAATACGCATTTATACAAAAAATACACAGACTGACGCAGACAGACTCAGACACACAGACAGATACACACACAAATATTTATAATATAGTATGTAATAATTACACATATATCTACAATAAAAGAGAAGTAGTAATCAGCATTACCAAGCCATCAAACCCGCAAGCTAAAGTAATGATTGGCTTAGCAAGAAATGTCCACAGATGCAATGATAACAAAACCATCATAATATTAGTCAACCACTTCTGACTAAATTTAAGTCCCATTATATATGATGAGTCTGTTCTTGTCACCATTATCAGACCAGAAACCTTGGCTAGAGAAGTCACAAGCTATAGTAAAGAATCAAATACTTTTATTCTGATAAATGTGTACAGTATTAATTAAGCTAATTACATAGAATTATTGTCATTGTTGCATTTCTGTAGCTTAGAGAAACTTCTGTTTATGATAAATGGTTTTTAATACAAATACCCCAAACTGGCCAAAGATCAGGGAATATAAGACTGAGAAATTCTCACCCCTCAATGGAAATCTATATTATAGCCCTTTCTCACAACACTCAGGAATCATTGAGGAAGAGGAGGAAGTGGGAAAATTCTAAGAGCCAGTGGCAGTTGAAGAGAGTGAGGAAACAGCATCTTATAGACACAAGAGGGCAGCTGTGCATATTAACTCACATTATTCATAAAACAGAAAAGCATCCACTAGACCTGTGCAAGTTCAAGCCAGATCAAGCTCCAGTGTGTAAAGGGTAGGTAGAAATTAAATACTATTCCTAGGCAGGAGCCAGTGGCAATTGATAGCTCCTGGGAGAGTTGGTTTTAAAATTCACAGATGTGGAATGCAATGCAATGGATAAATCTACAAAACAACTCCTGCACCTAACGCTCAGGGAGTATTGCACAACAAGAGCCTGACTGTAAGATCTCAAGGATCAAGAAGTTCAATGTCAGATTGTGTTTCCTACTAGTGCCAGAAGTTACCATGAAGTCTCACCAACATAACTGCTTTTCTTTCTTCCTTCCTTCCTTCCTTCCTTCCTTCCTTCCTTCCTTCCTTCCTTCCTTCCTTCCTTCCTTCCTCCCTCTCTTCCTTCTTCCTTTCCTTTTTTGCCTCCCTTCCTTCCTTTTTGTCTTCCTTTGTTCCTTCTTGTCTTCCTTCTTTCTTTCCTTTTTTTTTTCAGACATTGAATCACATTTTAGTCCTGGATGGCATTGAACTCACTCTAAATTACTGGGTACTACCTGCTTCTGCCTTACATTTACTGGAATTAAAGGTGTCTAATTTTGATACTCTAATATTATAATACAATATAATCATTCCCCCCTCCTCTTTCTTCCTCCAAACCCTCTCATATATCCCTCCTTGCCCTCTTTCAAACTCATGATCCCCTTTTTCATTAATTATTGTTAAATGCATACATGTATATGTATACACACATATATTCCTAAATATGACCTTCTTAGTCTATGTTAAATTTTGTTTTTTATTGATTTTTATTGAGCTCTACATTATTCTCTGCTCCCCTCCATGCCAAATTTTATGTTTTTAAACTAAGAATTTGCAACTGTATGAACAATTAGTGTGCTTTTTCCTTGAGAACAAACATTTCTTCCATTCGCAACATCCTTTGGTAGCATGTTCTCTGTGTAGAACTGAATACTTGTGAGCCTTTCCTGTCCTCTTTAGCATGTCTACTATTGTCCTCGTTCTGCTCAGGTTTTGACAGTCATGTAGGTTAGACCTTACAGGTGTAACCTTTGACATTACTGGAAGATTTAATGTCAAATGATGCATCTATAGTCACACCAATTTCATTTTTTAAAAAACTGTATCCAACTATTTGTTAAGCTATTTTGTGAAAGTTATTTCTTTTTCTCTGCATTCTTGAAGCTTGTTATGCCTTTTAAAAACCCATTTTAGTTTTCTGTTGGAGTGTTCACATGTACTGGTCAGCATATGAGCAGTGGCTAGAAAATTGTTTTTCTATCTAGATGAGGTCATGTTTTCTTGATTACTCTTTATATTTAGTGTGTCATGTCCTATGGGCTAGTGGGGTTTGGTATGTATTCCACAATTTTTTTATTAACTTGTGGTTGTGCTTGTGTTTACTTAAACTCCAAGAAGGCTTATTATTTTCTTGGAGACTATGATCTCTTCTACTATTGTGATGCCAGGTCATTTTCTGAAGCCAGATTTGTCAGGAGTCTACTATAAAGCAATACCACTATCTTATCACTCTAAGACAGTTCAAGTACACATTTGTCCTGAGCCCAGAAAAGGTGCATTGCATAGAGTAAAGCTAGGGAATATGTAAACTAGTAGTACATTTATCAGGGCTGGCATATAAGCTTAAACATCTTGTCATGGCCACTGTGAAATTCTGCCATTTTCCTGGGCAGACTTATCATGGAAAAATTTTAGACTCAACTGTGGATCTCAGTCATGCTGAGCTGTGTCCCACTTGATCCTACAACCTCTCAAGGCCAGAGCAGAGGGTACTTAGACATAAATATATTTTAAAATTCAGTTTTGAGATAGGTGAATTTTGACCCATAAATACATTTTTTTCAAGAATTGATTCCTGTTTTTGATGATGCATAATAATTTTTTCTCTCCTACTTCCTAGGTCAAAGAGTCCCAAATGACTATTTACTTGGCTTTCAAATGGGGATAGATAAGTAATAACTTCTTTGAGAATTATTTTTAGTGTGCATTGTTGCTGGTTTAACTTCAGGAAAAATGTAACTCTGAAATTGAGGAGCTGCGTGTGGTTATATTACCAACCCATGGGGAGTTGAAATAGGAGGATCAGTGGAAATTCAAGGACAGCCTGGGCTATAGAATGAGCCTCAGGATAGACTATGTTGCAGAATGAGGCCAGGCCTCTAATCTCTATCTTCTTTCTAATAAAGTGTATGTGTGTATGCACATGAGCACACACACACACACACACACACACACACACACGGCTACTGCATTTCTTACGTACTGCTGGTACTTGCATATTAATTAGGACTTTATTTTTAACATACACTAAAATGACCCAAATCTACTATTCCTGAAAATCTATGTTTTGGTAGACAAAAAGCACAGGGAGGAAACTGAGCAATTAAGGTCACTGCTCCAGAGAGCCTCACACGTTGGGAGCAAAAATTTTATACATCACAAAGTTACATTATAATTGTGATATGCAATTGCATCATAGATTGTGCAAGAGAATGACAAACTAAAGTGATTTAAATTATGTTCATGGCTAATTAATAAATGTATTAATGCAAAAATTCAAAAAGGCAGTAAATGAAAGGATGGTTTAACATTTGACACAAGGTAGGGAGATCCAGGTGAATGAACTAAGTGCAGCCTAGCGGTCCTTTGAAAGAGACTGCAGAGTGAGTATGCTGGCTCATTACTAGGCATGCTGAGGTCAGCAACAACCAGCACCAACGGTCAAAAAGTAGTGTTGAGGCATCTTTGACAGATTGTTTAGTGGTCAAGGGTACTGGTTGACCTTCTAGAAGACTAAGCTATGTTTCTGTTCCCAGCACCCACAGGAAAGCTCACTACCACCAGTAATTCCAGGTCCAGGGGATCCAATGACCTGTCTGATCTCTATGGCCTTCAGGCACATGGTGCATATATGTATATGTGTGTGTGTGTGTGTGTGTGTGTGTGTGTGTGTGTGTATGTGTATGCAGGTATATGTACATGGTGCATATATACAATATATCCATACATCTCATGCATATACATATATTCACACTTGTACATAAAATATGAATGAATAAATATATCTTTAATAATAATTAAGGTAGCAGAAGATACAATTCAACCTCTTCCACCTCCTTGCTACACTATAGTATGATAAAGTTGCATGTTGTCCAATCTCACATGGAGGAAAATTCAAGAGATCATAGTCTCTTCCACCTGACACTCTCACCAATAAATCCAAGCATATGCACGTAGGAATCTGGGTGATCTTGACCCAGGAAAGTTAAACACAAATGCATTAACATCAGCTTTCAATAATGAAACTGAGATAAAGCAGCAATTTTTTCCAGCTCAGCTCACTCCAACACATTTTTACAGGAGTCAAACAAAAAAACTGCAGAACAGTCAGACAAATAAAATAGTCTATAATAAGAATAATTTACATTGATATTTTCAAATTAAGCCCACAGCATTCACGTTTACATGGTTTGATAGTATTGCTAAATTTCCTGTCTGCCTATGTATGTTTTTTTATACCTTTCAATTTAGAAAACACTGATTGTTTGATGGCATAGAGAATGTGACCATAATAACAACAAGCCTTAGTACATTATACTGGAGAAGCCATGGGCAAAGGTCTGATTTTTTAAGAGCAGCAGGTTAAAAACCTAAGTGGGTCACTCTGCTCAAAAACTGTGTCAATGTAATTTTAAGGGACTTGCAGCTTGAAGAACACAATTTGTTTAATGCAATGGCTATGCACCATGGAGAATCGGAGGTGGGAATAGAGGAACAGTCAGGGTCAGCTCTCTGTGAGGATGAGTAATGTCACGAGATCAAATTCACATTAAGTAGATGTGCTTTGGGGTGGTGATGGTACACCTGGCCCAGAAAAAAATAGAACAATTTGCTGGTGACTAAAAAAGCATTCTAAAACAATTTAGGGACAAGGCCATTCTCCATTCAGTTATCTTACCAATTTATAAAGAAAAAGAAAATACAAGTCCACCACATAGCTGGACTTGCAATTAAAAAATAAGATTTATTTAAATTAGAAAAATATGTGTATGTGTGTGTGTGTTTGTCTGTAGATTGGTACACACATGATGGCAAGTGCCCTCTGAGTTCAGAAGAGGGCATCAGACGGCTGGAGTTAGAGTCACAGTGGTTGTGAGCTGTCAGTGTACATGCTCAGAACCGAACTCCAGTTCCCTGCAAGAGCAGTCCATGCTCTCAACTACTTGAGTCTCCTCTCCAGCATGAGGGCTCATAATCAGTGGTGTAACAGGGAAGTGGTAATTGGGGAAGGAGAAGGAGGCCAGAAGAGAAGAAGATGGAAAGAAACAAAAATAAACAATACTAAGGATGATTGTAAAAAGACATTTTAAAAACTTTTATATTTTATTTTGACTAAAAATAAATTACACACTCACACACACACACACACACACACGGTGGAGAGAGAGTGGGAACCGCTATATGTGTGTATGATACTGCAGGCACGGTGAGTGCAGGGGGTGTCATGCAGGTGGCATCCGAACCCTCTGTGTGTGTGTGTGTGTGTGTGTGTGTGTGTGTGTGTGTGTGTGGCAGTGGAAGCTCTGTGCCACGCATTTCTCCATTAATCTTATTTAAAAAGATAAGGAAAGAAAGAAAATATGTGTTTATACACACACACACACATATAGACACATACATACATACATACATGCATACATATGACATCATGCCACTTGGACTCATGATACTCCCACCAGCAGCTAGAGACTATATAAGAAAACCCCTGAACTAGGTTTGAGAATCCTCCTTTAAAATTGTTGGTCAGTGAGGGTCCAAGGGTCCAATGTAGGCAGTTGCAATTACCGTTGGTTGCCTTCCATAGGTTGAGTAGATCGGTTGCCTCCCAGAGGTTGAGCGTAGGTCCTTATTGCTGAAGGCACTATACATTTAAGATAAAGGACTCTGCATTAGGACTGTATCTGGCATGAAAGCCCTTTCCTTGAGGACTAGCTTTTGCAGCACCAGAAGGGATTATGAGAGCTGCCATGGGAGGGAAGCAATCATGTTTTACCAAACTGCAATGTTTATAATCCGTAGTGTAATAGTAGTAATAGGGTGTAATAGTAGCACTCATATCTTGGAGGTAATAAAAAGTTATCCAAACTGCCTAGGCTCCCACAAAGCCAGTACGTGCAGTAGGATCAAAAACCCACTGCCATTGTTCTTGAGTTCTCAGTAGTCCTCATTGTCCGCTATGTTCAGCGAGTCAGGTTTTATCCCATGCTTTTTCAGACCCGGGCCAGCTGGCCTTGGTGAATTCCCGATAGAACATCCCCATTGTCTCAGTGTGTGGGTGCACCCCCCACGGTGGTCCTGAGTTCCTTGCTCGTGCTCTCTCTCCTTCTGCTCCTGATTTGGACCTTGAGATTTCTGTCCGGTGCTTCAATGTGGGTCTCTGTCTCTGTCTCCTTTCATCGCCTGATGAAGGTTAATATTCAGGAGGATACCTATATGTTGATGGAGGTGGGTGGTCCTTGCACTTCCCACAGGGCAGGAAACCCTGATTGCTCTTCACGCTGACGAGGGAGGGGGCCTTGATTGGGGGAGGTGGACGGAAATGGGAGGCGGTGGCGGGGAGGAGGCAGAAAATCTTTAATAAATAAATTTAAAAAAAGTATACACCACCTTCAAAAAAATAAAAATAAAAATAAAAAGTTATCTACCGAACTCAAGGCACATTTGACCAGCAAAGAAAACCTAGCCAACTACCTGAGGCTGCTGTGATCATGAATCTTAGAAGAAAATCCACTACCAACACTTCACCAAACCAACATAATTCCTAAGTTCATTGTAAATACTTATCCTTATACTCACAGATCTGAGTAACTCTCACACACACTTTATCAATGGAACATTTCTTCCAGCAGATGGAGAGAATTAAAGAAAACCACAAGTGGTCAAAATCCAAAGAATAACTAGTTTTAGGGGGGTCCATTCCCAATGTGTACTACTACAAAAAAGTTCTGCACCTAAGACTCAACGAGCATTGTGAAGGGGTGGGGGAGGTTGACAAGACTTTAAGAATCAGGGGACCAGGAAACCTTTGTGAGATTATGACTCCTAGAAATGGTAGGTGAGTCCATGGATGAAGGCAACAAAATGACTGCCTTAGCAAGAACTAAACAACGCCAATGTCAATGCACATGGTAACATGAAAGGAGGAAAATACAACAGGACCCCACTCAAACACAAGAATTATTGACAACTAGTGAGTTGAGAGAAAGTTCTCAGTCCTGAAATCATATTATACAAGAGCAGCACTGAATGGCCACAACAAACTGTTCTTAGTGTTTTATGCAGATGTATAATAATAATAATAATAATAATAATAATAATAATGAAAGAAAAAGGGACTACGAATTTGAAAGAGAACAGCTGGGAAGAGAAACAGGAATGGTTGAATAAGAAAGTGGGAAAATGGTATAATTTTAATTTTAAATAAAAAATTCAATGAAACTCAAAAATACAAATTATGACAGTATAATATTGAAGCTAGTATACTATGTATGACACAGACAGGAGATGATCATAAACTCACTCTGTACCTATGTATATTTCCCCCATTGCAGACTGAGAGCTACACTGTCAGTAACCCAAAAACAAGGTCCACAATTAAAGACAAATTTCAATTGAATTAAAATTAACAAATCCTCTTACAGGCAAAATTGCTTCATTTTTAGTTCCTTGGTCCTACTATTCACATTTGAGGCTATTTACACAGTGGCTGTGGGTGGCTAGAATCTAAAGTACTGAACACAGAATATAATGGCCATCTTCATCGTTTATGGATTCTTGCTGGGCAGCATGTAGAGATGATGGGTGCACTCAGCCATCCATCTTCTCACATCACCTCCTCTGCCCCTTTATGAAGGATATTGAGGCCATGATAAAATTCTAAGCAGTGTCAGAGCATAGGAAGTATGTCTACTTTCTCACACACAAATCAACAACAGAAACCATGCTTCTACATCATTTGGAAGCACAAATTGCTAAGTCTCCTTAATACGTTCTGATCATTTTGATGGGAAGTTGACCTCAATCACTTCTTTATATCCTTTAGAGCACAGTCACAGTTTTAAATATTGGTTCATTTCTTGTCCAATGCAACTGCAGTAAAGGGCATAAGTCTACTTAGTGTCTATACCAAAGTAAAATTACTGTTTTTTATGTGACTGTTTACCAACATGTTGGAATATCTGCATTTAAGAGAAAGAGCAAGGAAATATGTATACATCACATGATTTATCTCCCAAAACTAACTCATAGTAATTGAAAAATAAAAGCTAGTTGAATTTTTACCCAAAGCCTTGGGCATGATTTAATAGATTTTACAATTGTCTCTAGCTTTTGCATATTTTGCAAAATACCTCTAATCAAGAGTTTAAAAAATACTTAATTTTAGGCATATGTTGTGTATACTGCAGACCACTCTTTGCAATTACATCCTACTTAGATTTTTTCTTAGTAAATGTAGAATTTAGTTTTGAGATTATAATTATGTTTACAAGAAAGGTGAACAGTGGATGTTCTCATGTCTACTGTTCTTTCAAACCTGTACTTTAGGGTTTATGTTCTGAGTGGAACATATGTGAATTCTGTCAATCACTGAATAGTTTCTATAGTTTTACTCTTTCCATGCTACTATGTATTGTGATTCTATGAGGTGATATTAATTGTACAGTACTTTAAGACTGGCTAATTTCACTCAACAATGTTCACTTGTGGTTACTGTGTGTTATTTGAGCTTGGAACATTCATTTATTTCTAGTGTTGAAGCTTATTGTACACATTGTCTCCATACATTATAATTTTGATATTTCTTACCAGAGGATATCTGGATATGTCTATGTTTTCCAATAATAAATCAAGATGCAATTGAAATTGTGTTTAAAATTATATGAGGACCAAGTTTTTTAATTAATTGTGATAAATGTTAAAGAGGATGATTATCTAATTGTATGATAATTATATATAATGTTTATGACAAACTGACAAGCTGCCCTTCCAAGTCTCAAACAATTTTTCATTCAGAACATGTAGGAACTGGTGTTCATATCCATTTGTTTGGGCATGTAGCAGTAATACTTTGTTGTTTTACTTTGCAAGAATGATCCTTAGTGACAGAATACTTTCTCTTCATATGCTTTTATACCATCATTTTCCATTTAGATGTTTCGTCCAATCTTAATTGAGTTGTTGGTTTCCTTCTCATTTATTTTTTAATTCTCTGTATACTTTAGATGAAGGTGCTTTTACACAGTTAAGTGTTTACTGAATTTTTCTACTGATATGTAATGTTATACCTGAACCACGAGACCCCCCCCAGCAGGACCTCAAGGGGCCCACTTCTAATGTAATTACACAAGGTTTCTTTATTGTTTTCCAGGCTTGCAAGTGGTGACTGCCTTGTCCCATGAAACCATGGAGGCAGCAGGTAAGAGAGAAAGGCCCTGAACACACAGTGCAGGAGGTCTTTAAAGGGAAAAACCACAAGCAGGGAGTTACATGCCTTGACGTTACCAGATTGTATAGGGGGATAGTTGGCACTAAGTCAAGAGGGGATTTTTGTAACTTTCCACAAAACTACCACATTACTGTTAAAAAAAAAAAGAAAGAAAAAACCGTGTTTATCTAGCTTCTGATTGGCTGTCCTCAAGTCTCTGGGCAGACAGGCAGTTTTGAGGCCGGTTGTGGATTTTCTCTGAATTCACAGGTAAATGGGGTGGGGCACCTGGGGTGGGGTGCCTGCTAGGTTAGACTCTCACAAAGATGGGGCCTGGGATTAAAATGGCTTTAGTCTTGTCTTTTCTTTCCCCCCTTTTAAAATGGGTTTAGTCTTGTCTGTTCAGTAGGTTGTTCATACACACACACACACACACACACACACACACACACACACACAGCTAAAGTTTTCTTTCTTTTTTATTAAGAGCTTTTTAAAGCTCTTCTGTGGCCTGACCCAGCCACAGAAGAACAGAAGCAAGATGTGACTGCCTCGCTGAATAAGGTACCAAGCCATGTGGCTAACATAGACAAGAATAATGGGTTAATATAAATTATAAGAGTTAATAAGAAGCCTGAGCTAATGGGCCAATCAGTTTATGATTAATGTAGAACTCTGTGTAATTTCTTTGGGACTTAACGACTGTGGAAAATACACAAAACAGAAACCACAGACAACAAATGATACCTAACATGCACAACTGCATCCACATATAGCCTGAGAGAGCTTGGGAAGTAATTTTAGACAAAAAATAGTTATGCACAGCTTATTGATAGCAGTAGTTTCTCAGGTGGTCTCTTTGCTAGAGGCAAATGTGTCTCATTTAAGAGAAGCTTCCTGACTCAGCTTTAGCTGCCAAAACTTTGCAATCTTTTAAAGAGGCTCTACCACAAAACACTTAAATGATTTTCATAAATAGTCTACATGTTTCTTGGTGGCAGCATGGACCTTGAAATGGCATAGAGTTGTGGCAAGAAAAATGGCTACAGCCAGTACCTCCGCCATGAGGCTGTAATCTCAGAAAGCTAAAGAATGGGTTGAATTTAGCCATCAAAGCCAAGGCTTTAATCCTAGCCAAATTGCCTAGCAAATTAACGACTCATATGGTCAGAAACAGAGTGATATATACTAAAGAGAGATTCAAAGACAAAGAAAACCTCTAAATGGTTTACAGTATGTTAAAAATATATGCAGGCTTGGGAGAGAAAAGAAAAAAGGTTAAAGTCCTTAAAATAAGAAAGAAAGAAACAGAGTAGTTGGGTGTGGTTGTGCACTCCTTTAATCTCGACACTTGGGAGACTGAGGCAGGCAGACGTCTGTGAGTTCAAGGTGTGGTGGCACACACCTTTAATCTCAGCACTTGGGAGGCAGAGGCAGGCAGATCTCTGTGAGTTCAAGGTGTGGTGGCACACACCTTTAATCCCAATACTTGGGAGGTAGAGGCAGGTAGATCTCTGTGAGTTCAAGGACAGACTGGTCTACAGAGTGAGCAGGACAAAGATACACAGAAACCCTGCCTCAAAAAGTCAAAAATTAAAAATAAAAGAAATAGAGTTTAAAATAAAGCCACATAAAGATGGAAAGCACACAGAGAATCAGGATATTTTGTGTAATTATGCTCTCTTTGAATTGTTCGAATGCTGAGGAAGGAACAACAGCTGCTAAAATATATTTGCAAATGAATACTGCTGAATTAATCCATAATAGGTATTTTGAAAATACCTTGATTTCAAAATTGAAGTCAAAGGTATTTTATTTGGAGAAGAGGTTTTGCTTTTGTTTCCACAGAAAATGAGAGACTCTGAATTTATTCTGAGTTGAGAAAAATCAAGTTTGATCAAGGAAGACCACCTGAGAGTTCCCAGTGTCTGAGTTCAACATCCAGAACAGATTCAAGTCTGCTGCCTGAGATGATCAGGCCTCACAGGATACTCCAGTCAGGACTTGATCATTATTATAATTTCTTTAGGTCCTCATAAGACTATCAATTCCCCAGCCAGCAGGGAGTAGCCTGGAAAACTATGCCCACATTCCCCAAACAATGGAATATGGATAGTTTCCTTTGTTTAGAATGTTGGTTACAAGTTGTTATGGCTAATGGTCAGGACAAAAGCTAAACAAAGGATATTAGATTCAGAGTTCTTGTTTAATTAAAAAGAGGGGGAAGTAATGTGGGACAATGGTCTGTATTCTGTCAATTTTATTTTAAATAAACTCTGATTGGCCAGTAGCCAGGCAGGAAGTATAGGTGGAACAATCAGACAGGAAGTAGACGTGGGTCAATGAGAACAGGAGAATTCTGGGAAGAAGGAAGTCCAAGTCTGCAGTTGTGACCCAGCCACAGAAGAAGCAAGATGTGTCTGCCTCTCTGATTAAGATACCAAGCCACATGGCTAACATAGACAAAAATAATGGGTTAATATAAATTATAAGAGTTAATAAGAAGCCTGAGCTAATGGGCCAATCAGTTTAGGATTAAACAGAAGAATTTTTAAATGCATTCTTTTCTGATTTTATATAGTTATCCCTCTTCCCTCTTCTCCTTCTGATTCTTCCACCTTCCCCCCACCCCACCTCCCCATCCACTCTCCAGAAATGATAAGGCTTTCCATGGGGTGTTTATTTTGAGGCAATACCAAACTGAGGGAAGCAGATACAGAGATCTATAGTGAAGCACTGGGCAGAGCTACCTGAGAGCAGTCTAAGAGAGGGAGGATCAATATAAACAAAGAGGTCAAGACCATGTTAGTGATACCCACAGAAACAGCTGACCTGAGCTAGTGAGAGCTCACTGACTTTGGACTGATAGCATAGAATCAAATTAAACCCACTGAATGTGGGGACAGTTGTGAGGCTTCAGCAGTTTGTGAGGCCACTGGCAATGGGACTAGAATTTATCCCTGGTGCTTGAACTGGCATCTAGGAGCATATTTTTGGAGGTTTATCTTGCTCAGCCTAGATACGGGGAGAGCTGAAGTTTTTAAACCAAAAAGTCCTACTCATAAATAACTTCCATGTCACTTAAATCTCATCAAATATTAATTTTTCTTCTGTATCAACATGTATAAATTGTATAGTTTTACTCATAACATTTAAGTTGATGTTGCTTTTTTGAGTACAGTTCTGCAGATTTGTATGTAGATAAGCTTTTTTGATGCTTTTTCTTATGAGACAACATCTATGCAAAATGTCTATAAACACACATATGTCAAAAGTAGCTTCTGCACTAATGCTCTCCAGCTGTTTATTAACATGCAGACGAAGGTATTTCTTCAACCTACCTATAATCTTAGTATTTAAGAAGCAGAGGCGAGAGGACCAGAAGTTCCATGCCAATCTGGACTATACCAGGGGACTTTGTTTTAAAGAAATGATATTTATCTAATGATTAAGATTTCACCTATATCATTAACTGTCAGGAAGTTAAGAATGTTCTTATGTTTGTTACTCAAACCATAAAGCAATTTAGTATATGAGCATAAATGAATTTTGTGTCTACAAAAATACCAAGTTTTCCCTCATTTTGAATCATGATTTGAACTGGTAGCATTTTTTTTTTGTCTTCAGTTAAGGGTGATGTCACATCTCACATATGGAGTTGAAATCTGTGCTTCGCTGCACTGAAACATTCTTCTCTACATCAGGTGCATGACAAGCACCAATTTTTATGCAGTTATGTGAAAACATCACTTAAAATAGCACTTTAACTTAGTGTTAGAAAATAAATCTTTTCCATCCTTTTCCAAATTTTATTATTCTAACTACTAAGCTAGAATAATTAATTCTATCTCTTGGGTACAATAAAGCAATTCAGCTTGTAATAAGTCTTGTTAGATTTGAAGACCAAGTGCTTTTTGGGATACTTTTTAGCATTTGTGGTTCATTACCTGCTGAGTCATCAGCATGGAAACCAGAGGTTAATTTCCCTTCTACTAAATGAAGCAGATAATCAGCCATGGGAGAATGGCTTCTGCACTGTAAATAAGTCTTGACAAGCTGAGGGATAGCCCAGTGCATCACTCAATCCTGCTCATGCCATCTGTCCACGAATTAAGATGAAGTAAATATATTAATTTGTTAGATCTCAAAAGCTGTATTGACAAATCCATATGGACATTTTAAATGACCATGGATAACTGAAACAGTTTACTAATATCCCATTGAGTCATGGGTTATAGTCTTTGCAAACTTCCTTGTCAGCAAGCAACATGTGGAAAATATTTTTGACCAGATGTATAGCTAATGACAATCAAAGCAGGGGCTTTCCAAGGCATCACACAAAGGAATATTTAAAAGTCTAAGTTGGAAGTTACATTAACGGGATGGCATGATATATGCCTCTTGCTGAAAATGAGTTATACAGATAGATGACTATGGTTGTGATATTTCCAAAGAAATTGTTTTTCATGAAATATTCCTATCTCTCTCAAAGAAATGTATGTTATAAAGTAGAACTGGGAAATTACAAAGGTTATCTCCTTTCATGTAGAAATAACATGTCAGACAATACAGAGGAAAAGATACAATTCATCTTTCTGCAGAAGAGAAATCAGCAGGCAGGTATTGAAAGCAAATGACAACAGTCATGACATTGTTCAGGGTACTTTCTATTTGTCTTGGATTAAAAATAAATTTATTTGTGAACATTTATGCATTTGAAAAAAACACACTGATAGAATGTATCTTAATCATGTTGATATAAAATGTAACATTCTATAAAATGATTTCAATAGTATGTTTGTGAAATTCCTGTGCTAAGACTACACACAATCACATAAACACATACATGCACAGAAACACACATTTATTTCTAACAGTGAATATCTTTTTTTCTAGTTCTTGTATTTTAAACTTTTGACTAGAAAAATTTCAAGACAAGTAATAATTTCTTTTTTTCTGAACAATAAGTAAAGCAAAGTATACCAAAAGCATTTTGTTTAGTGTGTCCCATGCAAAATGTGTTTATGCATACAATGAAATGAGTGATAACACACTCAGACACCTATGTCTCTGGAATAGTGCTGATGATTAATGTGGCATAGCAAATCATAGCCTTTTGGCTGGCTTTTATAACTCATATCCTATACAAAAACCTAAAATAACTTAAACCCATGTTTATTGCTTCTGCAATAATGACTTACAGAACATATATTATCACTCCCATTTTACAGGTATCTCTTTGTAGACTTGAAGTGTTGTTTCTCATGTTGTACCTGCTGAAGGCAGTATTTAATATGAGTGAAATTGGAAGGACACCAACATCTGTTCTATTTCTTTAAGAATTTCAAGGAAATCGTGAAAATTTAACCTTTTCCATTCTTATTTTCATTTATCAAATTTACTTTTCAGATTGTTGGGGAGTTATGAACATTAGTGAGTAAGATGTGTTGATGTGGGATAAAATTTAACATATAAGGAATTCCTCAGGATCAAAATGAGAAACAGATACAAACAAAACAATGCAAATAAGATGAAGACTAGAAAAGCCGGGCGGTGGTGGTGCACGCCTTTAATCCCAGCACTCGGGAAGCAGAGGCAGGCGGATCTCTGTGAGTTCGAGGCCAGACTGGTCTAGAAGAACTAGTTCCAGGATAGGAAGCAAAAAAGAGCTGCGGAGAAACCCTGTCTTTAAATCAAAAAAAAAAAAAAAAAA
>NC_022024.1:5767781-5770978 GCF_000317375.1 Microtus ochrogaster
TGTGTGTGTGTGTGTGTGTGTGTGTGTGTGTGTGTTTACCTATGGAAACTAGATGTGATAATAAAATTACTTGTACCTAGAGTCATGGGCAGTTATGAGCTGTCCCCAATGTATGTGTGGAAAATGGAACCTTAGTTCCTCCAGAAGTGAACCAAATGCTTTTAATATCTTACTCCTCTCTTTCACCCAAGGCAAAACATTATTCATAGTGAACCACACCTTCACTATTTGGTCTTGCTTTGTAGAAATTATCTAGAAACTTTAGCTTAATACACATGGCATGAGCAAACTTTCATCTGGTTGCAGTTGTAAAAATATTTAAAATCTCCATCCTGGTAGTGGGGTAGCAATAGTTTTAAAGCTTGGCCTGTGTTTCACATCATTCCAGTCTTACCAGTAGCTAATAAAGGTAAATGCTAATGACACTAATATCAAAAAATTCACAAGTCTTGACACTCAGAAGATTAAATACCACAAGGCAATTTATAACTTTCTCTGCCTCGTGTGTTTTTGTTTTTAACTATCTGTAGAGCTTTAGGGGCCGCGAAGAAAGATTTATTCTTGTAATTTTCTTCAAACTGTTCATATATCTTTCTTAAGCCATAACAAGAGCCTACACTGAAGTCAGTTTTATGAACAAAGCCATATTCTTGTCATGCTACATTTTATTGCTAATATATAAAAGTTTAATGAAGTTACCTCATGATTTTTTTTTCTAAATTCCATGGTTTACTAGTTTTTATTGTATTTTTGTGGTTTTGCTGTGTTTTGTTTGATTCCTTCTTGAAACTGTTTCATCAAAATGATGTTCAGATGGAGAATTTGTTCTGGAATTAATAGTCTGAAATCAAATTTTAATCAGTCTTTAGTCTATCAGATATTTATCAGAGAGTTCTCACTTAAGCCAACAATATCAACAATATTAAAATTCTAAGAAAACTATAAAAATTATTACTCCAAAGATGAGTTTCAGAAAAAATGTGATGGGTATATAAATTTTATATCACAAGGGTATTATACAAGAACTTAAAACTAAAAACCTTAAGTTCATCAATAAAACATAATATGACATTTATGATTATTTTTAGTATTTCAAAATTGTCTATAGTATATTATTACATTTATAATCAAACAAAATATTATGTAAAATTAAATAGTTCCAATTTTTAATTATAAATCAAAATTTTATTGCTAATATTAATTTGCTTTAGCAACTCCATAACTTTGGATAATACATGGAAATAACTCGAGTTTTCATTTTATGTCTAGAAGTGTAGTGGGTCCTTTAAAGGCAAAGAACATATTTATATCATGTCATTAGACTACTGTATTTTTCTAATTAGCATGCAGCTTTGTTTTACAACAGAATTTATTTCTCACAAGAATATAATCTCGAGTAGAAGGACTCAGTTATATGATACTTCTAATTTACTGCCTTGAATCTCCTGCCCAACTCCTCTATATCGTGATATGTGCATATCAGCATATCCTTGAGTATGCTAATGAGTCAATGTGATCAAAATCATTAGGGTAAAGCATCATGTAAAAAGAAAATCACAATATTTGGTACACATTGAATATTTACATACTCATCAATATCAGTTGCTTACCAAGACATAATTTGATGATTCTATGCATTTTAAAGAAGTCAGAAAACTGAAGCCTTGTGATTTAGTATAGAAGTATAGTTTTTTTGAACAAAAATCACATAATTCACTCCCTACTACAGGCAACATTAAATGTGAAATTCTTGCATATAGATCTTATGTGTAGCAAGGCTAAATAATTGCTACCCTGGTATTTTAAGAAAGTTTGCTAAAGAGACCTCTGTGGGACTGGGTGGGAGCAGACCGACATCTGCGGGAACAGTCCTGAGCCAACAACGTCTGCCAGAGAAGTCCTGAGGTAGTGACCTCCACAGGAACAGGTACAAGGGAGCTACTGCCAAAGGAGCAGGCCTACGTCAGAGACCTCTGCAGGACTGACCCGAGCCAGGAAACAGGCTCAAGCCAGTGACCTCGGCTGGAGCAAGGCAAGCCAGTAACCTCCTCCAGAGCAGGCCTGAGCCACCCAGCAACCTCAGCTAGAGCAAGCCCGAGCCAGTGACCACCACTGCAGCAGGCTCAAACCAGTGACCTCAAAGGAACAAGCCCTAGGCAAGCAACCTCTGGGAACAGGTCTGAACAGACCTCTGGGATTGCAGAGCAACCCCAAGGAGCACAGAACGACTTCTGGGAATACCTAGTGATCTCTGGAGTGACTGGAACCATGGCCTTGACTGCACCACGGAGGAGCAACCATCTGAGCCTCAGATCTAATGGCACCTGGAAGACTGATCAACAGAGACACAGCCCCAATTATACCAATCGGAGGAAAATACAGGTATACAAGGTAAGAACACACTCAACACCACAAAGAACAACACGACACTAACAGAAACTAGTGGCTCTACAATAAAAAGACTTGAATACGCCAATGTATATGAAGCAGAAGAAATAACCTAAAAGTCACTTTAGGAGAATGTTTGAGGCCCCAAAAGAGGAAATGAAAGATTCCCTCAAAGAAATGGAGGAAAAGACCAACAAAAATTGGAAGAATTCAACAGATCCCTTAAAGAAAACCAAGAAAAAGCAATCAAACAGATTAAAGAAACAATTTAAGACTTCAAAATTGAAAAAAGAGACAATAAAAAAACACAAACCAAGTAAATTCTGGAAATGGAAAATAAGAGAAAACATTGAGGATCTACAAATGCAATCTTAGACAGGCAAATATAAGAAATGGAAAAGAGAATCTGAAGTGCTGAAGATACAATAGAGAAAATAGTCAAAGATATAGTAGAGGAAATAGTAAAAAAAATCATAGAAAAAAACTTTCCCAACCTAAAAAAAAAGATATGCATATGAAGGTACAAGAAGCTACACTGGACCAAAAGAAAAGTCATCTTGCCATATAATAATCAAAACACTAAACATACAGAATAAATAGAGAATATTAAGAGTTGCAAAGAAAAAAGGGCCAAAAAACATATTAAGGCAGATCTTTCAGAATTACACCTGACTTCTCAATGGAAACAATGAAAACTAGAAGGTCTTGGTTAAGTGTTATGCAAAAATTAAGAAACCATGAATGCTAGCTCAGACTACTATACCTAGAAAAACTTTCAATCACCACAGATGGACAAGGCAAAATATTCT
>NC_022024.1:5771078-5822753 GCF_000317375.1 Microtus ochrogaster
AAAAAAAAAAAAAGCACAGACAATAGATGATTTCACAGCAGCAAATCCCAAAGAAAAGAAAAACACTCACAATAACAACACCAACAACATATACTAAAACGACAGGAACTATCAATCATTAGTTATTAATAGCCCTTAATTTAAATGGATACAACTAACCTATAAAAAGACACAGGCTAATAGATTGGATATAAAAAACAGAATCCGTCCTTCTGCTGCATACAAGAAACACACCTCAACCTCAAAGACAGGCATTGCATCAGAGTAAAGGATTGAAAGAAATTTCCAATCAAATGAACCTAAAAAACAAGCTGTTGTAGCTATCTTAATATCTAATAAAATAGACTTCACACTAAAATCAATCAAAGGAGACAAAGAAGAACATTTCTTATTAGACACAGGAAAAATCTATCAAGAAATCTCGAATACAGGGCACTCTCATATAACAAAAAAAAACACTATTAAAGCTGAAATCACACATTAAGTCCCACACACTAATAGTGGGAGACTTCAATTCCCCACTTTCACCGCTGGAAAGGTCTTCCAGACAGAAAATCAACAGAGAAATATGGGAACTAACCAATGCTATTAATCAAATGGACTTAATAGACATCTATAGAACATATTATCTGAACTAAAAAGAATATACCTTTTTCTCAGCACTTCATGGAACCTTCTCAAAAATTGACTATATTCTTGGTAACAAAGCAAAACTCAACAGATACAAAAAAAATGGAATAACCCCATGTATCTTATTGGATCACCGTGGCTTAAAATTAGAATTCAACAGCAACACTAATTTTAGAAATCCCACAAACTCATGAAAATTCAACAATGATCACCTGAATCATCGGGGTCAAGGAAGAAATAAAGGAAGAAGTTAAAGACTTTCTAAAATTCAATTAAAATGACCACACAACATACCCAAATTTATGCGACACAATGAAAGTATTGTTAAGAGAAAGGTTCATTCCAGTAAATGACTACATAAAAAAAACTAAAAAAAATTCCCATACTAGTGAGTTAACAGAACACCTGAAAACTCTATATCAAAAAGAATCAAATTCACCCAGGAGAACTAGATGGCAGGAAATAATCAAATTGGGAGCTGAAATCAACAAAATAGAAATGAAGAAAACAATACAAAAAAAATCAATGAGACAAAAAGTTGATTTTTTCCAGAAAGTCAACTAAATAGACAAACTTTTGTCCAAACTAACCAAAGGGCAGAGAGAGAATATCCAGATTAACAAAATCAGAAATGAAAAGGGGAACATAACAACAGACACGGAGAAAATCCAGAGAATCATACAGTATTAGGTCATATTTTGAAAACATGTACTCCACTAAATTGGAAAACTTAAAGGAAATGGACAACTTTCTGGATAAATATCACTTACCAAAATTAAATCAAGACCAGATAAGCAAATTAAGTAGACCTATAACTGCTACAGAAATACAAACAGTCATCAAAAGTCTGCCAAGCAAAAATAGCCCAGGATCAGATGGTTTCAGTGAAGAATTCTACAAGATTCTCAAAGAACAACTAACACCAATACTTCTTAAATTGTTCCACACAATAGAAACAGAAGGAACCTTGACAAACTCTTTTGATGAGGCAACAATTACCCTGATACTGAAACATACAAAGACATTACTAACAGTAAGAATTACAGACCAATCTCACTTATGAACATTGATGCAAACATACTCTATATATTGGCAAGCCAAATCCAAGAACACATCAGAAAAATCCTCCACCATAATCATGTTAGCTTCAACCTGGAGATGCAGGGATGCAGGACAATACAAAAATCTGTCAATATAATTCATCATGTAAACAAGTAGAAAAAATCCCACAGGATCATTTCATTAGATGATGAAAAGCCTTCAACAAAATACAACATCTCTTCATGATAAAGGTCTTGGAGAGAACAGGGATACAAGAAACATACCTAAACATAATAAAGGCAATATACAGCAAGTCAACAGCAACATCAAACTAAATGGAGAGAAACTGAAAGATCACATTGAAAGCAGGAATAAGACAAGGTTGTTCACTCTCTTGATATGTATTCAATAAAGGACTTAAGGTTTAAGCTAGAGCAGTAAGACAACATAAAGAGATCAAGGGGATACAAATAAGAAGAGAAGAAGTCAAACTCTCACTATTTGCTGATGATATGATAGTTTACATATATCCCCTTATTCTACCAAGGAACTTCTACAGTCTATAAACAGCTTCAGTAATGTAGCAGGATACAAGAATACCTCAAAAAAGTTGGTACTCCTCCTTTACACAGATAATAACTGAATTGAGAAAAAAAAATCAGAGAAGCATCACCCTTCACAAAAGCCACAAATAACATAAAATATCTTGGATTAACTCCAAACAAGTGGAAGACCTGTATGACAAGAACCTTAAATCTTTGAAGACATAAATTGAAGAAGACACCAGAAAATGGAAAGATCTCCCATGCTCTTGGGTAGGTAGAATTTTAACATAGTAAAATGACAGTCTTAACAAAAGCAATCTACTGATTCAATGAAATGTCCATCAAATCCCAACAAAATTCTTTACAGACCTAAAAAGAACAATACTCACCTTCATATTGAAAAACAAAGCAAAGCAAAAAATAAAAAGTAAAAAAAAAACAGATAGGCAAAACAATCCTGTCCAATAAAGGAACTTCCGAAGCATTACAATCCCTTAATTCAAACTCTACTACAGAACTACAGTACTGAAAAGAGCCTGGTACTGACATAAGAACAGACAGGATCTATAAAACATCATGAAGGTAACCCAGGCCCAGAAAAACAAATATAATATTTATTCACTCATATTTTTTTAGACATAAAGCAAAGCAAAACCAGCCCACAATTCATATAATCTCAGAGAACCTAGAGAAGAAAGAGGACTCTAAGAGAGACATACATGTATCTAATCTACATGGGAAATAGAAAAATACAAGATTTCCTGAGTAAATTGTGACCGTGGGAATCATGGGAGAGGGCAGATTGGGAGGGGAAAGAATGGGAGTGGAGTGGAGAAAAATATATAGCTCAATAAAAACAATTTTTTTAAAAAAAGAAGTTTGCTGATCCCAGTTTCAAAGCTTGGCATCGTTATTGATAGTTTGATTTACATCATCATCTAATTCTGGTGTTATGTTGTGTTCTATTCTTTCCTATAACACTATAGCCTATTGATTGGATAATTACTATAATAATAGTTATCATTTTGTTTAAATTCTGCCACTCATTTGAGAGTTCTTCATGCTATCAAAGACTACTATAAATGCCCTCAACTTTCATGCACATTTAGCTCATTATGAACTCATGCATTTAATGTGTCTATTGAGACTATTGTGTTCGATAATGGAATTAGGAAGATTGTGAAATGAATTCCATGCCTATGATAATTTTACTTTACTAAAATCAAGAATATTTTATTACTTTATATAATTGCCTCTTGTTCCTAGAATACCATGGATATTGTGAATGCTGACTACATTGGTTCACTGAAATGCTTAGAACATCTTACACATGACAAATACTTAATAACTCCATAGCTCCATAGTGCTGAGGAATTTATGTGGCAGACGTAATTCCCAATGAAAATGAAATTCAACATGTGGAACACTCCATCAAATAACCATTTCTCAGAAATCTAAACTGAGAAACGAAAACATTAAGGCACTTTGTTGATGCTGCTCATTAATGGAAAAGATGCATTTATCTTGAACTCAAGGTACTGCATGTTTCTAGTGTGTAATGCTTTCACCGCTGTGCTACTTTTCCTAGAAAAGTGTCTGCTCTGGTTCTTATAGTATGAGTAGTAGTTCATGGAAGCCACTAACTTAAATTCATTAGTGAGATATTATTTCAATAGCAAAAGAGTTGAAAGGAAGATAGCATTATAGATGATATAAATAAAAATGCTTCTAATCTTGAGGAAGCATCTATATGGCTATGTTTCTGGGTGAGTAAACTCACTTATAAAATGTGAAAATGTTACAAAAACAGCTTAAATACTGAAGAAGTTTTTTTTAATTTAAGTTGTCATTAGGTCATCTATGATATGCTGTAGAAAAACTTAAACATTTATAATTGTACAGACTGAAAAGTATAATGTATCAGACCTTATCAATAATAATGTATGTCCCAAATGATCGGTCCCATGTTTCAGAGCATCTCTGTTGCAGTTTTCTCTGAGTTCTATATCCACAACAGCCTTAAGACTGCTAGCTGAGGTGATCCAGCCTCACAGAATACTCTGCTCAGGACTTGACCATGATAATAAATTTTTTTGGGGTCCCTATAAGATTATCAGTGTCCCAAATCAACAGGAAGTATCTTAGAAAACTATGGCCACATTCCACAAAATAAATGGATTATGGATGTTTGTCTTTATTTGGAGTATTGGTTACATTAGTTATGGATAATGATCAGGAGAAAAGCTAAACAAGAGAGATTAGACTCAGAGTTTGGGTTTTGAAAAGAAAAAGGAAAAAATGATGTGGGATAGTGCTCTTATATACTGTAAAAATTTGTCACTCTTATTGATTTAATAAAATGCTGATTAGCCAGTAGCCAGGCAGCAAGTATAGGCAGGGTGACCAGACTAAGAGAATTCTGGGAAGAGGAAAAGCAGAGAGTCTGTCACCAGTCAGATGCAACTGGAGCAAGATGAGAATGTCTCAATGAGAAAAGGGACCATGCCACATGGCTAAATAGGTCCTTGGACTTCCCACAGGTCAGGGAGCCCTGATGGCTCTTCGGGCTTATGGGGGAGAGGGAATTGATCGGGGGGGGGGGGGGAAAATGGGAGGCGGTGGCAGGGAGGAGGCAGAAATCCTTAATAAATAAATAAATTAAAAAAAAATAGGAACAGGAATTATTGCTTAATTTAATTAATAGCTAGTTAATTATAAACCTGAGCTAATAGGCCAAACAGTTTATAATTAATATAAGCCTCTGTATGATTCTTTTGGACTGAACAGCTGTGGGACTGGGTGGGACAGAAGCTTCCATCTATGGGGTGACTTGTGAATCCTGAGAATAAGTAGATAAACTCAAAACCTTTGGATTTATATTTGTTTGTGAGAGAGTTTAATACAGAAGTATCCAAGAATATAGAAAAAAATAGTACAGAAACAGACTAAGCACAAAACCACCTTAAAACATCTAAGAAAAACAGTAATTAATAATTGTATTTTTTCAACATTTTACTTACATACAAATAAAACTCCATGTAGAAAGATGCAATATAATTTACATCCTATTCTAAGAGTGCCATCCTTGTATATAAAGGAGGAATTAAACAGAATAGAAAAAAAACACAAATGAATAAATTAGCAAAAACAAAAATTACATTTTTGGAAACACAAAAAGTTAACAAGTCAACCACAAGTTGGATAAAATGCCATTTTCCTAAGATTCTTCCTATTACCGGGTATCAAAGATAGCATCACTTGTCAAAATTCATTTTAGCCTTGTATTGTTCCTTTCAGGATAATTTGCAAACATGAAATACATAGTCTGGTCTTCTAAGATGTTAAATGTTTTTAATTATATCATTGTCTGCTCATATTACTTCATATTACTGATTTCTGTAGGCCCCTTTATCAATTCAAGGACCTTAAATTTTTCAACGAAGGATTGTGGTGCCTGGTGTTTTATTACACAAGTGAGTTCGGCCTTCTGACATCCTTCTGTATGATGTCCTCAGATTATTATAGCTCTGAAGTGATTTCTTCCTCCCTGTGGTACAATTGTAAAAATTATTGCTCCAGTGAAATAACGTTCCTGTGTTAAAACAGACAAACTGATCTCCTGGTAACTCACAGAAAAATGGGGCCACAAATCAACTAGTATAGGGCCTGTGAGTTTGTGTTACTTATTCAATCAAGTTATAAAATAGAAGGAGTTGAATTTATTTAGCTGTAAATAACATGTTGATAGCAGTTGATCATCTACAATAATTTTCTTACACTGATCCAACACATACCTGATGTGATCCTTCTCTGGTGTTTGTATTCTGATATTAGCATTTTAAAATGTTTCTTCCATTTTAAATCAAATATAGCCATGTCTTCAAATACTTGCAGAGGGACCTGCAAGGCAGGGGCCAAGTTGGTTCTCAGAAATCAACCACTTCTAATTGCTCAAGGTTGTATTTTTGGCACTAAGGGTAGAAAAATTGAACCCAAAATTCCAGCATTTCTGAGAGACAGGGGTGAACAGGGAGCATGGGAGAGAAGGGCAAGAGCAATAGAGAAAGAATATATCTATGAAAATATAGAATAAATTACTTAAAATTGGAAAACACGTTAAACATATAGCTTATAATATTTAAAACAAACCACAAACAAAATAGTGAAGTCCAATTTTAAACCTTATATATTTAGAGATATTAAGTTTAAAAATTAATATAAAATATAGATGTGATAAATGTGAGAAAGATTAATCAAATTAGTCAAAGCAAGAGGAGGATACTGAAAATAAATGACAAACAAGAATGTGATATAATATTGGTCACCCACTTTATAAATTTTAAAAGATTTATTCTAGTTTGTTTGTATTCTTTGTTTTTTGAGAGAAGGGCTTTTCTTTGTAACCCTGGAATTCTCTCTGTAGACAAGGCTGGCTTTGAACTCACCTGCCCCTGCCTCCCAAATGCTGGGATTAAAGGTGTGTGCCACTACTGTCTGGCTTAGTTTTTTGTTTTGCTTTAAATCTCTGTGCCTATGTATGTGTATACTAAATGTGTGCAGATACCAATGGAGGCCAGAAGAGTGTCCCCTATAACTGGACTACATGCAGTTGTGAAACACCTAATATGGATGCTGGACCCCAAACTGGAGTCCTCTGGAAGAGTAGTAAGTACTGTCGCTGTCTGACCTATTCTCCAGCCCCATCACAACATTTAAGGATTTCTTTAGTAGACATATCTGCAAAATTTGAGATGAATACATGAAAAGGCCATATGGCAAAAGCAAGCATAAGAATGGAACCTAAGAGCATATTTTTCATTATGCTTAAATTTTTAATTCAGTTTTCATACATAGATCCTGTTTATACCTTGTTTTCACCTTCCCTCTAACCTCCTACTTCTTCCTCCCATGACTGACTTCTTTAACTTTTAATGTTACACACTCACACTCATAAATACAAATAACCTGCTTGGCTTATATAGTGTTGCCTACATGCTGAATATATATGACCTCTGTACTGACCACTATGTTATTAATAACCAACTAGGGAGGTTTTTCCCTCAGAAGATCATTTCTCTCCACTTCCCAGTCCCATGAAAGTCTTTAACAGCTTCTATATGGTTAGAAATCTCATCACTTGTAAAATTTTGATTGTTACTACAATATATTACTGAACTCTAGTCATTGTTAGGTTGTTCAGATGATTAGCGAATAGTCACACGGTGAGAACTGCACGCTGAGAGTCGGAGAAGCGACCCTCTTAGGGCATTGGGTAGCTAAGCACTGAACACGGTTAATTTCCTAATAGATCCCCTGTGAGCTTCCCATAATGCTCTTAAAATAAAAATAAAAAAAACAAACAATTAGCACATACAGACCCCTTTCTACTTTAAAATGAAGAATACTTGCTGTTGGAGTTAACCATTGGGGCATTTGATTGACATCTTTCAGACCCCAGACACCACTGTTACAACAACAGGCCAGACTGGAACTGAAGGATTGATTGTCTAAGGATGACTTGGGCACAAATCAGAAGCATAGCCACCATAGTTGTCCCCATGGCCATGACCAAAGCAGGGTTTCTAGGGACATTATTGCCACTTGGGAATTCAACTAGGCAGTGGCAGCCACATATTCAACTCCTATCAATTTTGCAAGAGCTGTCAATCAAGCAGCCCTCGTATCATGTCTTTGTTGAACTGTCATTAACATTATCGTAGCTGCTTTAGGCTCCCTATAGTCACTCTGAGAAGTGCAAACCAGCCACTGATGTGAGAGAATTTTAATTTAGCCTGGTGTTCCAACAAGAAGTCACCACTCCAACCACAGGAATCTCCACAACTGTCATGACAGTGATTGGCTTCTGTTACTGCTGCTCCAGGTACAGGTCAGTTAATGACCTACAGGGACAATGACTTTAAAGTTCAGATGACCATCAAGTTCTTCTGACCTGCTTTCTTGTGTCCCCAGTTGTGTTGGGAGAAGTACCATCCCACCAGACCTCAGCCACTATAAGCCACACTCTCATTATCATCCTGTCAGTCCTGAAGATTTTCTCCTGTGGTCTTACCACTTCTTACCCCCAGTCAATGGGCATCATTAGGCCACATTTCAACCTCCCCAAATGGTTTTGCTGTTTGTTTGTGATCTTTTTCACAGGTAAAGTGGGGTGATGATGGAGGAAGGTCATTGGTTAATTAAATAAAGAAGCTGCTTGCCCTGATAGGTTAAAACATAGCTGGGAGGAATAAACAGAACAGAATGCTGGGAGGAAGAGGAAGTGAGGTCAGACTCGACTGCTCTCCTCTCGGGGGCAGAAGCCTCAGAGAGACACGATGCTCCACTCTTGCGGGCAGAGGCGAGAGCTCTGCTCTCTGAGGCACACGCAATGAAGCTCCGACCCAGGATGGACGTGGGCTAGAATCTTCCCGGTAAGACTGGTGCTCACAGATATTAGAGATGGGATGATCGGGATATCAGAATTAGCCAGTAAGGGCTAGAGCTAAAGGGCCAAGCAGTGTTTAAAAGAATACAGTGTCTGTGTAATTATTTCGGGTAAAGCTAGCCTTGCCGGCAGCGGGGTGCTGGGGACGCAGCCCCACCGCTCATATTACTACAGGGTGAACTACTTGCAAGGAAAGAGAGAGAGAGAGAGAGAGAGAGATACTGAGAGATTTCTGGGGCTTCCAATATTCCAATATCAGGTGAGGCAGGAGGCAGCTACCAGAGGGTGACGTAAGTGTTCCAGAAAGCTACCAAGAGTGGAGAATCTGGAGACTAAAGGACAGGGAAGTGGTGAGAGCCTTCTGAGGAGACTGCAGAGAGAAGGCCGTGGAAGCTGAGAGTGGAGGGAAGAGGTGCCAGCGAATAGCCAGGCTTGGGTAAGGGGGCAGCTGTAAAGCTCTGCCCCTAGAAGTTACAGATGCCACTCAGCATCCAGAATGCCTAAAGCCCAAGGCCCAACACCCAAAGCTCATGATTTCAGAGCCTTCATGTTTGCTAAGAGCATGGAGAATGAAGTTTCTGCTTCTCAAGACTCAAGACTAATAAGGTTCTGGTTGTGAGAGCAGAAAGCCATAAATCTGGGGCTTTGGGAGCTGAGGATCATACTAGACTGGTTCTCAAAACATACAGTTCTCCCACTGAAAATTCAGTCCCCAAGCCTCTAGTGCTCAAAGTTTTAGGAACTGCCGGGATGTCTATTGTGTCTCTCTACTCAAACAGATCGAAAGAACCCTCTCAGGTTTGTTTCACTGCCAAGGTAATGTGTGTGTGTGTGTGTATCCACATATACATACTCACCATGTGTTCCATGTATAGTTTATATATGTTACCCTCTTTTAATGTTTCCAGGCAATAAGAATGAGCAACCAGGGGAAAGTGCCAGTTTCTCTATATTGTGCTTTTAGACCATTATTTATTGGCTTAGACTTTTGGAAGTTTACATTTTTCCTATTTTTTTTTAAAGTTCATGTAGTTGTACTACTTGGTAGTTGACATTTTATTACAAAATAAAATTTCAGCCAAGAAATTTTGTTCAACAGTAAGTTAATTAATATCTGTAAGTATATTTAAAGTGGACTAGGTTAAACTGAACTGTTTGGTAGGTTCAGGCTAATAAATATTTTTTTATTTTTGATATATATGTATGATACATATTGCAGTATAAATATACTACATCTGTCTGGAATGCATATCACCAAAACTCAAAATTTTTCATATTTTAATTTATTTCTGGATAACTTAATGCAGCTAAAATGTGAAAATTGTGTGAAAATGATTATTGTTATTTTTAATGTGTTATTTAAAAATACTTTTATTTTTAATTTAATTATTTATTATTAATTAATACTGTAGAAAATTTTCTTTTCTTAAAAAGATCATAAGGCAAACTTCCTGTGCCATAAAACTTTGTTTTCTTACAGTCTCTTTTTTAAAAATTTTATCTGTTGAGATTTTAACTAAAACTATACCATATTGGATAACCAGTTGGTGTGCTCTTCCCTGGAGAGGACAATTTCTTCCACCCAGCATCCCCTTAGTTGCCTATTGTTTCTGTGGGTCTGAGACTTTCTGGTCTTTTCTACATGTTTTTCAGAGTGTTTATTGCTGCTGTCCCTGCTCAGCTCACATTCAGGCGGCCATGCTAGAGACATTATTAGTGTAGCTTCTGATATTTCTAGGGATACGAACTCACAGAAAACTTCCTGAACCGATGGCTATTACTGTTCCCCCTCCCCGCCGACCTGACATTTCAGGAGATCTTTAGGTGTTAGGTGTTAGATGCAGGAGTGTTTTGTAAATGTAACTACTGGGACTGCTCAACACTACTCTGCATTTTGATTGATTTTGATTTTCTGTATCTTGCCTGTTGCAAAGGAGAGGGTCCTTGATGAGAGATGGAGACTATACTTGTTTGTGTGTCTAAGGACAATTATTTAGAGTGAAGTTAGAATTTATGCTGGTTAGTGGTGGTTGTACATTCTCCTCCAATATCTGTGGCTTTACTACCACTAAGTAGATATCTAGGTTTAGATTACCAGACACGACTTCCCTCTTGCTGAGCAGGTCTTATGATCACTTACAGCTGTTGGTTACTGCCAAGGTATGTGTGCCACTACTACACCTTAGGGTTATAGTGTTGTGTTGGTCAAGCTGGGTAAGAATGTTGGTTGTATCTCTTCTTTGGAAGTTATATGGTAACTTTAAGACTACTCCCTAGGAAAAAGGCATTCATGTCTGTTCCAGTTCAGGAGGCTCTGAGCCATGAATTTGAAGTTCATGGCATCTTCAGCAGTAGTATCTTCCACCCCTGGGAGACAACCAAAAGCAATAAAAATAGACAACATATTTTATGAGTCTCCTGGATAACCTTTAAATTTAATTTTGTAAATTAAAAGAGAACTTCTCATGTCTAGTATTGTTGGGGGAGAGGGTTTATAAGGTGGCCTTTGGCTCTTAAAGGAAGCATGTCAATATAGATGAGAAAATTTCATTTATACTGTATATGTATATTTATACACACAACTATGTCTATAAGTTAATTATGTGTATAATACGTTTAGGTAGTTAACAACAGTATGATCCTTACGACTTTCTCAGACATCATTATTATTTTCCCCTTCGCTTTCCCTCTTTGGTATTTACCTCTCTTGCTGCTTCCCAAAGAACCTCATTTTCTCCTTTCCCTGATCAGATCTCTTATACCCTGCAACCCCCCTTTATGTCCTCCTCTCCTTCTGTTCCTGCTGTATTTACCTACCTGCCTCCTCCCTAAGGATGCCTTTCACTTTCCCTGATCAGATCACTTGCACCCTGCTATTCCTCTCTCTATTGCTTCTCAATCCCTCTTTCCATGAAAGGTTTTATTTTCTGGTTTCTGCGGGTTATATACTTATATCTGAAGATTAGAGCTTGAAGAGTCCAATGAGAGAGAACATGTTATCTTCTGTCTTTCTGTGTCTGGGTTACCTCATTTAGTAGGATAATTTCTTGTTTCATCTACTTACCCAAAATGTTTATGACTTTCTATTTCTTCATGGCTAGGTAGTATTCCACAGAGTTTACAGACCACATGTGTACTATGCATTAGCCATGGGTTAAAGGACATCTAGGTTGTTTTCATTTCCTTGCTATTGTGATTAGGGTAGCAGGTATCTGTGGAGTCCTTTGGGCATATGTCAAGAAGTGGTATACCTGAGAGAAATGGTAAGATTATTTAAGTCTTGAAATGTTACCACACCGATTTTCACAGTGCCTTTGCCAGCTTGTTATCCCATTAAACTAAATCAGGGTTCTCTTCTTCTGCACCCTGTCCAGCATTCGCCTTCAGACGTTCGTTGATCTTTGCCATTTTGACTTGGGTGAACATATGGGTGTGGAACGAAATTAGTTCTGTGCTCATGGTTCAGTGATATGGTTCAACAATTTGAAGCATATACACAAAGCCTGAGTTCAATTCCAAGAGCTACCATGGTGAAAGAAGAAAACTAAGCCCTTCAAATTGCCACTCACTTTTACAAACACCACCATAGCAGATGTATTCACACACACACACACACACACACACACACACACACACACAGTGACAGAGACAAAACAAAACAACTCTTTTTGTCAGAAATGGCCTATTTCATTTTTAAATAGTTAGTATCAGCAATTTCTCTAACTTCACCTACCTACTTTATGTAAACATGTTATAGCACTTCCATTATATCTAAAGCAGATTTTTTAACTTGAGGAATTTAAATTAAACCTTTTTGCAAATACCAATATACTTTTATTATTACACCCAGTTGATGTACATACTACTCACGTTGTAGAAGTGAAGGAAAATTAAGTGTTAGCGTGGTTAGATCAGAGCTACTAAATTAAATAATGTACAGAGCACCTTGATTTTCAAAGAAGATTGGATTTATGAAATGCTGTAAGGAGGATTTGAGATGGGTCCTAAAGTGTCTTCAAAAGAAGAAAATCCATAGAGTACACTTTTATTTTATTTTTTTTTTCGAGAATACACTTTTATAAATTCTCAGAACAACATAATTTTTCATAGGAAAATAATTTCAGGAAAAAATAAGAAAAGATATTGGGGAAATTAATAAAGTTTTTAAGAGATATAAACTGTAGTTTAAAATTTTTACCAAAAAACAAATTTACAGCAATTTTAAATAAATTCTGTCTCCTCAATCAGAATTGACAAAATTCCTTCAGTCATTATTTCAATTTTGAATAATAATAATCTTTATATTTGAAAATAATGAAGTATGTTTTTACTAAAATTAGTGATGATTTTAGGTGGATAAAATATATTAAGATCAATATTTTATCTTTGTGTCACAAAGGAAAGCTCTCATTAACCTTCCATTTTATAATGATGTGAGTATTGATTCATAGTGGAGTGTACAAAAGTTTCCATTTTGTATTTAGTTCCCACCCCTCCTTTCCTCCCTCCCTCTTTTCCTTTCTTATTTCCTTCCTTCTTCTTATTTTTTCTTTTTCCAAGAATATTTTAATTGAAGTAGAATTACATCTCAATCCTCCTCCCCTCTCCTCCCTTCCATGTTTAGCTAAGTATTTTCCTACCTGGAAACCTTCCCAGGCCTAACCCCTTATTGATGACCTTTTCCCTTTGATTATCTATATAAAATCATACATATACACAAACATATATATTTATATATGCATATATGATTACGTATATACACAATCACATATGTTTTGTGTTTTATATATATACACACACTTTTATATACATACAAATATGCATGTATATTTAAATACATATACATACAACATACAGGCTCCTGAGTCTACTTCTGTTGTACATATACTTTCAAGGATGGCAGCTTACCTAAGGGATCATATCGCCGGGAGAAGCTAATATTCTCCTCCCAAAACACCTTAGCTGTCTCTATCTCTTTGTATATGGAGGGGCCCCACAAAAGATTCATTTCCTTTCTTATAACATTCCTGTTGATACTGTCAATTGTCATTGTTCTGGTTTTGTTTAGGGGGCTGTTTCTAGTATAGACTGTTTCATAGCAGACTTCCTAGCTTTTGGCTCTTAAAACCATTCTACACCTTCTTCCTTCATGTTATAGACAAAGGAGCTACTATACAGATGTATCTGTTGGTGCTGGGCTCCTCACCATCTGTTGCTCTACAAATTGTATTCAGTTGTGGTTTCCCATGATGGTCTCCATTTGCTGTAAAGGGAAGCTTCAATCATTAGTGGTAGTTGCTATGTTTATCTATGTGTATAGGAAAAAGGTTTAAAATAGAGTTTCCATTTTTTCAAATATACTATGCAAGCTCTCAAGGGAGGGAAGCAATTAATTAAACATTGCTTCCCAGCTGCAATTCATATGAGCTACGACAGTTACCAGCATGGCTCAATAAGCATAAAAGTACTAGTGGAGATCACATGCTGGTGGCAACCAACAGCTGTTTAATTGGATGTAAATTCTGTTTAGCAGCCTGAAATCCTTCCTAGTACTAGCAACCAAGCTAACTTCCAGGGGCTAGTGTGGCCATGGATCTTAAGAGAACCTATTACTGCCACTTTTTTAGGTGAGGATAATTCCTTCCTCCATTCTAAATCTTATATATTATACTCTAATTATTATTTCTTTCTCTCTTTTTCTTTTTGAGCATGGACTTTTCTCTCTAAGTCAAGTCTCAGACTAATGGAAATTCACCAGGAGCTTCAGGTAGCCATGCCTCCAGATCCCTGTTTAGGGATTATAGGTATGTGCCATTACACCTGGTTTTAGTGTTGCTGAGACTTGAATCCAGATCTTTTCACCTTCTAGTGAATCACTGTGCCAGCCACACAACATCTCCAGCCCTCCATTTCCTTATTAATTTCAGCTTTAGTGTTATTTGTGTGCCTCTGCATTAATGGTTACTTAATTGCCTCAGTAAATGTTTTGTCAATAAACAGATTTAAAATCAAAATAGCAGTAGAAGCACTGTTCATTACTTTTTCCTTCTTTACACTTGTTTCTCTGTGTTTCATTTGTGTTAATTTTCTACACATTTGCTCAAAAAAACTGAAACAAAGTTGTATGTAACTTGTATTGAACAAGGGATATATTCTGTTGTGTTTTGCACAGGGCACACGAGTAGCATGAACTTTCTGTTATTCATGTTATGTTTAGAACGGGCTTATATATAACTGTTTATTATATTCTAATACTTGTGTTCCTCTACTAAATGTGTTCTTTTGTGTGATTTATTGCTTTTATTCCTAGACAATCAACTATGTAAAACAAACATATACATGGTCCTGTTAATTGTAGGGTCATATTCATAGCCAGTATGCAGTACCAAAAACATGAGGATACTTACATGATTCATTTGTTTCTTTTTCCATTATGATACCATTCTTCTTCAAGTCATAAAGATATTTTGTTAGTCTTCATCCTAGAGAAGAGCTCAGTGCATCACACATAAAACTAATAATTTGTATATTGTAATGGTAGTGCAATAAAACAGAGAGAGTGGGATTAGAAAAATGACTGAAATAAAATTGAATTCAGTTTGGCATTGGTTGTAATTCTTTAAATAGAAAAAAATCAATTATATGTCAACTAATTACTGGAATTTCTAAAGTGCATAAATAGCAAGCCATTTTTTAGTTTCTGATTTTAAGTAAAACTGAAGAGACTCAAATACAAGTAGAATGTGCTCAGAATGGCCTCTCTTTGCTTTTGCATTTGGCATTTCTTTTCTTTCTTCCTTACTGTTACTTTTCCTGTGTCTGCTTGCTTTCCCTCCTCCCTTTCAAATGGGTGTAAATGGGACCCAGGAGATTATTCATTCGATTTAATTGAATACCATTCAAATACTCCCCCACCCCAACTTTTCTAATTTCCTACCACTTGATGAGGGATGGCTGAAGAAACAGCAAATGTGAACTCATTTACTCAGATTTTGTAATTGCCTTCCAGGGAGATATGAAAGGTGTGAAAAATTAATCTGAGAAGATAAATAGGTGGAAAATTCTGAGTAATGTGGAATGAGATTCTAAAGAATGCTTTTATATGCTTTCTAATACAACACTATCTTTATTATTTTACTTAAGCATTTCTTTAGCTCGCATTGACCTATATCAACCAATGTACTGGGTGCTAATATAAAATTCATGAATTTGCCTTCCCTGTATTTCTTAACAAAGGAGATATAGAAGCAACCTTTTCTGAAGAATAAAATACTCTATTCTCTCTAATCATTAAGTACACATTGTAGAGGTTCAACAATTTTTTGTTATCCTGAGATGTGAAAATTACCTTCCTCTCATTTATTTACTTTTACAAAGTAAACATTCTTGCAGTGGTAATAATTTGTACTTCTTCTATTCTGAGTCAGCTCTCAGTCTGACACAGCCCAGACCTCTCTGAAGCAGTGTCTCTGGGGGAATTTTCCTATTTATACATACCTGTGTGGCATCTTCTCTTTGTCAGTCTACATGGGAGGGCCCAGCCAGTGTGAGATTTGCCAAGGTGGGTGAGGTGGTCCTGGGATATACAAGAATGTCAGGGGGACAGTTAGCAGTGTGCATCTGTGGTTTCTGCTTCAAGTGTCTTCTTTGATCCTTCCCTGACTTCGTTCCCTCAAAGATGATCTGTGGCCTGGAATATAATAAAACCTTTCCTCCCCAAGTTATTTTTTTGTCAGAGTGTAGTATCACATCAACAGAGAAAGAAAACTAGAATAATCACCTATAGGCTTGGTTATTCTGTGAAATTAATTTTTATAAAGATCTTCCAGTGTTTTTGAGGGATGCTTGACTAATAAAATCTTATTGCATACAAGACAAGGCTTTGATATAAGTATTCATTTTGAAATGATTACCATAATCAGGCTAAAAACAAACCCATCTTCTCCCTGCTTGTCCTGTTTTGTTAGTATATTGAGAACCCTTAAACTCTCTGAGCAGACGTGAAGTATATAATACAGTATGATGAACTCAGGTCACCATAATCTACCATGCATCTAAACAGTAATCATCCCGATGTAATGGAAACTGCACCCTCAGCTGCCTCTTCTACTTACCTGGAAACTTCTCCCAACAGTTATTCTGTGTTTTGTTAAGATTTAGTGTATAAGAAAGAACTTGGCGTTTTGACACAGGGTCTCTTTATGTATCCCTAGCTGTCCAGGACCTTGCCCTGTAGACCAGTTGACCTCAAACTTAAAGAGTCACTTGCCTCTGCCTGCAGAATGTTTGAATTCAAGACATTAGCTTTGTGATTGGTTCCTGGCTGGCTGCTCGTAGTTTATTATCCTTCAGGGTTTCCTGAGTCAATGTGAGTGAAATTTCTTTCTTGGTAAGGTGGAAAAATACTCTACAAAGTACATACCTAAAACATTATGTGTTCTATCTATATGTTACAGTTTTTACTCATCCTTCACTGATGGATATTGGGTAATTTATATTGACTTCCACAGTGGTGACGTTACTACCAACAATGTACCTGTATTCCCATTTCCTCACCTCACCAACACTTGCTGTCTTCTTGTTAATAACCATCCTAATGGATAGGAAGCATCTTGCCTTGTGATTTTAACTTTCGTTTCCCTCTTGAGTAGGGGATTTATTAACTTTTCATGTTGTCACAGGGACATTTGTATGTTTTTCTTTGAATAATGTCTATTCAGGCCCTTTGCCCATTTGTAGTTGGGTTTCTCTTAATAATGCATTGTATAACTTTCTTATATATTTAAAAATTAAGTTCTTGTCTGTTTCCCTTTCCCAGGGGATCCATGTCTGTCTCTCTTGGGGTTCTCCTTATTACCTAGCTTCTCTGGAGCTGTGAACTGTAGTTCAGTAATCCTTTGCTTTCTGTTTAATATCCACTTATGAGTGAGTACATACCATGTTTGTCTTTCTGGGCCTCAGGATGGTTTTTCTAGTTCCATTCATTTGCCTTCAGATTTCATGATGCCATTGGTTTTTTTTTTGTTTGTTTGTTTGTTTGTTTGTTTTTCCTCTGAATGATACTCCATTGTGTGATTAGAGTATTTATTTTCTTTATCCATTCTTCAGTTGAGGGGCACTTAGGTGGTTTACAGGTTCTGGCTATTATGAATAATGTTGCTATGAACATAGTTTAGCAAACGTCATTACGGTATTGTGAGGAATATTTCCTAATGTGAGCTCTCTGCCAACGCAAAAATTTCAAACAAGCCAAATCACAACAAGCTGAATTTAAAGGATATCCATGTTTTAATGGGATTCCTACACTCTCAGGTGGTTCCCAAGGGGAACCAGGAAGTGGCCAACTAGACCATAGGGTGGTGGTGGGGGGACAACACACCATGAAGGGACTCTCCATGGAGCAGTTAAAATAGACTTGTGGGAGTTTGGCAGGCTGCGTTGACACTCATCCTGGAGATGCCAGGCCCCTGTTCCTTGGGGAGATGAGAAGGCAGGTATATAGGTCTGGGTTACCTCACTCAGGATGTTTTTTTCTAGTTCCATCCATTTGCCTGCAAATTTCATTATGTCTTTTTTTTTTTAACCACTGAATAATACTCCATTGTGTAAATATACCACATTTTCCTTATCCATTCTTTGGTTGAGGGACATCTAGGTTACAGGATGCCTGGCTCAACTTTGATGCTGGGGGAGGAGCTTGTTCCTGCCTCAATTTGATATGCTAGACTTTGTTGTCTCCCATGGGACTCCCTACCCTTTCTGAGGAGTGGGTAGGGGTAGGTGGGAAGGAAGTGGGTGGAAACATCAGGGAGAGAGGAGGGAGGGGAAACTGTGGTGAGTATGCAAAATAAGAAAAAAATAAAAGAGCTGTATAGTTTGCAAACATATTGACTCTTTCAGGGGGTTGTTTCTTAACTGAGCTGTACTGATAATTTCTCTGAAACCTCTTATATTAGTACATCTGTGCACCTCTACTTTCAGATTGGACTTCTTTTCTTTCTTTCTTTTAATTCAATTTAATTTTATTTTTGTGTGTGTGTAGAATCACAGGAAAAATCATTTCCAGCATGAGTCGCATACCCTGACTAGTTCTGTTTCCTTCTGGCCTTTCTATAGTTTCAATTACTATATTTCATTTTTTAAATATTCATTTCGAGTTTATTTTTAACTTTCTTCTGGATTGCATTCTTATTCTAGTGTGCTATTAAGTTTCTGAATTTTATTTGTTATTGCTCAATCATATGGGCTATCATTAGTGATATGTTATTTATCCAATTTTCTTCCTATTTCCTTTATTACTAGATTTTTTTATAATTACATTATGGCATATTTATTCATTGGGACTGTAACTATGTATGTTTTGCTTATTTTTAAGTGAATCCTCCAGGATCCTCAATATATACTTATCAATTGCAGTGTTCTTATATCAACCTTTACTATTTTCTCTGGAAATTAAAACTTTTATGCAACTTATGTATTGTCTTTCCTTTATAAATATTGAGAGATAATAAATAAGGTAATAATTTTTACTTTTTAATAGATAGACATATTTTAAAACTCAAAAGGAGTCTACTTTCCCAAGAATTTTTTATCTTGTCACCTTGCTTCCTTTTTCAATGTTTCACTTTTAATTCTTCCTTTTCTGTTTGAAGAAATATCAGATTAGAGGGTGCGTTCTGGTGAGCATTTCAGTGAATTTTCTTCTACTGAGCTTGTTCTCATCTGATTACTCTCTTTATTTAATTCAGATTTTCACAGTCCCCTGTCACTCTATCAGTACGTCCAACATCACGACATCAGACCACTTTCATTTGTCTTTTGGTTACTGAGCAAGTTCCTGATCTCATCCTAGTCGGTCTTCCCTGCAGTGTAGTAATAGGAGCGGCAGGGCTGAGTCCCCAGCACCCCAGCCACCTGGCTAGCTTATGCCCCAAAATAATTACACGGACACTGAATTCTTTTAATCACTGCTTGGCCCATTTCTATCTAGCCTCTTCTAGGCTAACTCTCACCTGGACTAGCCCATCTCTAATAATCTGCTGTAGCCCACGAGGTGGCTTACCAGGGAGCTTCTAGCCTATGTCCATCCTGGGTCGGAGCTTCATCACATGTGTCTCCGAGAGCAGAGCTATCCCCGCGTCCACCCAGGAGAGGGGAGCATGGTGTCTCTCTGAGGCGTCTGCCCCCAAGAGGAGAGCTGTCGAGTCTGAGCTCACTTCCTCTTCCTCCCAGCATTCTGTTCTGTTTACTCCTCCCACCTATGTTTTAACCTATGAGGGCCAGCCAAGCAGTTTCTTTATTACTTAACCAATGAAATCAACAGATTGATATAAGACACTCCCACATCACCTGCAGTGACATTATAATATTTAACATTTCTTTCTGGGTGTGTTTGTTCATTCTGTTTGTTATTTTCCCTTCTATTTGTCTTAATAAATATTATCATAATTGTTTGTTGATTTAGTCATTTATATTTATTCTGTTAGGGCAAGTAACATTCTTGATTCTGCATGATTATACCAGGACATGGATTGGGGAAGCTCTTGGTTTCTATTTCTTTGAGCCTTTTTATATCCATACACCTTTTATTTTTTTTCTAGCTCATAATGATCTGAAAGACAAGGCCTCCATTAACATCCCAAAAGTGGTTTCTGAGCCTTTTTTTTTTTCAATGTGGTTTCAGTGTATACCAGATCATTTCTAGCTATCTGTGGTCAACTCTTCCGGTGACTTTTCTTTTGAAATCTTTATTCTGATATTAAGCACCTTTAAAGTTTTCTTAAATTTACAGTGTTATATTTCTGTAACTCATGAATTTTTGTTTGTCTCCTTTTTCACATATTCTAACTTGGTGAGTCTTTTTAATTATTTATTTTATTTTTCGAGATTGTAGTATAATTACTTTATTTCCAAATCCTCTCCTATACAGCTCCTTGATCATTTTCAAATTTATAGCCCCTCTTTTATTAATTGTTATTACACCCCCCAACATACATGTGTATACACATATACACTTAAACACTTAAGTACCATTTCTGAGAGATCATTTTTGAAAGGTGTGCAGAAAGATACTGAGAATGAGGGAAGAGAAGAATTTATTGAGAGATAATGTCAGAAGCTGATTACAGGAGAAGGACCGTTCAGGTACCCTCTCCACCCTTGCTAGGAGTCTCCGCTGGGGTCATCCTTGGGATTCCTGGAAGTTTCCCTGGCACCAGATTTCTCCCTAACTCCAAAATGCACTTCCCTTTAAGATGTCGTTTTCATTACTCTTTCCCCTGTTTCTGGCCTCCAACCTGCCTTCCTCACCCAGCCCTGCCCAACATGCCAAGCACTGGGCTGAGCTCCCAGAATCTTGCTGAAAAAAAGAGGAGGGACTGTAGGAACCAAGGGTTATATCATGGTGGTGGGGTGGGGGTGACTCACAGAGACAGCTCACCTGAACTCATGGACTAATAGTCAGGAAGCCTGCATGGAATGGACGTAGGCCCCTTGCATGTGTGTGACAGTTGTGTAGCTTTGAATCTTTGTTAGGATCCTAGCACTGAGATCAGAACCTGTCCTTGGTGTTTAGATGGCTTTTTGGAAGCTCTTTCCCATTCTGGATTACCTTGCCTAGTACTGATGCAAGGGAAGGAGCTCTGCCCTGCCTTAACAAGATGTGCCTTGCTTTCCTCAAGCCCCCGGAAGGCCTACCCCTGTCTGAATGGAGACAGAGGAGGACTGGAAGGAGATGGGGAGGCATATGGAAAGCAGGGGAGTGGGGACTGGGGCAAGAGGAGGGAGTAGAAACTCTGGTAGCTATGTAAAATAAATTTTTAAAATGCTATTTAAATAAAATAAAAATTAAAAAAAAATGTCAGAATCTGCACCCATCTGGCTTCCTATCTTGAGCTGAACAAAGTAGATATTGTCAGCATGGTAACATGGACCAGAAAAGTCCATGATCACACCATGATGCAATCCAACCTATTGAGTTCAGTTTTGTTGCTGTTCATAATGAAATTTTAACTTTTAACAAAATTTAATGAATATTTGACTTGAATTCTGCTTATATCTGCCACAAAATCCATATTAAGTCATCCTACCACCTGAACCACCCCAGGAGCAGCATATCTCATCTGTGTTAAGATTCCCATAGTTTTAGAGTTGTGCAATATTTATTATCTGTTATGAAATTTAGGTGTCATAAGATTCTGGTTCTAATTACAATTTCAGCTTAATGGGAAAAATTTTTGGTATTCATAGATCAGTCTTTCCATAACTGTATATCCCATGATTCAAATGTTCCCTTGATTTTCACTGCCTTTGCTGATCAGTTCCCATCTTTCCTGCCTGTGGACTAAATCCCTATACTTCAATCTGAAAACTGGAAAACTGGGAGTATTTAACAGTGTAGATCATTTCTTAAACTCCCCAGTAAGTTCCATTTGAGTGGAAGGATGATCTACAGAGCACTTAACATACAAATTTAAGAATCCTTTCTTCTAGATTCCTCTGTGTTGTCTCCTGCATGCTTTTTGAAGACTAAGTCTTTCTGCTTCAGAACTGGAAGGTGATGGAACTAAGTTGCAGATACTCAGTTCACTGCAATGTTCCCATTGAATACATATTGACATCAAATATGAAGTCTATAAGTTGCCACAGAGTGTTTTTAATATTCTGTAGTAATATATAAAAATCTACTAACCCTCACTAAATTATTTTGGTTATCTCCTGAAAAACTATAGCATACATTTGCAAATTATAAGATAATGTGGAATGTCCTTCTATATATGTGTTGCTTTTATTGGTTGATGAATAAAACTGTTTGGGCCATTGGCTTAGCAGAATAAAGCCAGGTGTGAAATCTAAACAGAGATATAGAGAGAGTAGGTGGAGTCAGGGAGCTGAAGGAGACAGATATTATGTAGCTGCCTAAGAAGCAAGAGGTAACAAACTACGAGCCTTGTGATAAAATATAAAAGAATAGAAATGGGTTAATTTAAAATACAAGAGTCAAGTAGAATTATACCCAAGACATCAGCCAAACAGTGTTATAATTAATATAGTGTCTGGTGATTATTCATGTTTGGGTGACTGGGAAACATAAGAGCAGTCTCTGTTTACAAAATGGCGAGTAGATAGGCCATGGGACTCTTAATCCCAGCATCTTGAGTTCGGGGCCAATTTGTTGGCATACAAAAGAGTTCCACAATAGCCCATAGTGGAGTACAACAAAGGTTTTTCTATTTGTCGATAAACTCACAGAAAGGGTAGCGATCCACAGTTCTCTGCATGTGCTGGGAACTGGAAGCAAATCCATCAGCCAAGAGGGCTGCACATGCTTTTCGTCTGCATTTATAGTACTTTAGACCATACCCCAATTGGGCTGGTTTCTTAAAGGTTATTGGCTGAAGGAGTTCCCACAACAAGATAGTGGCTAATTATTTGTTAAAAAAGGAACTCATTTCAACATGTTACTGTTCTTTTTGCTACATAGAAAAATAAAATAAATTTGGTATCCAGAAATATAGAAAGATATTCATTTTATTTTATTTGACTGTATACTGGGGGAGAATCATTTATAAAATAAGAAAAAAGTATTGGAACATCTGATGTCTTCAAATGTTTAGAATAGTATCTAATAAATAAGAATTTTATGAGTGACTATATCTAGTAGATTTTTAATTAAAGTCCCTAAAAACAAAAGTGGCAACACTTTGCTCTATTTCTGGAATTCTTTGTGATACCAATTTAGATCTATCTATGAGTCTTTGGACAAATAAGCAAATTAACAGCATACATTTCTCAAATAAGTCTTGCATAAAGTCAAACAGGGAGAAATATTTAGTAATTCATATATATTAGGAACATACATGGGTGTTTAGGGCTCAGCCAATCTCTGATACTACTCAGTTAATCACTTCCTCCTTACTCCAATTCATTTAAGCCCAAGTATATTATCAAGACTGAGTCCCTTAGAAATAGCCACACAACTCATCTGTAACTTGCTATATGGCTTACATTTTTTAATAAAGAGCTTTGGATGAAGACATGTATTTATCCACATGACTCCAGTAGAATGTTAAACTTCAAAAAAATGTGCTCCAAACATTGCCATCTTTAGTTTTCTAATGCACAGTGTTATGTCTAGAATGTCTAGCTGCTACTAAATAAATCAATATAGGATTGTGTGGCACACCTTGATCAGAAGTCTTTAACCAGTGAAGATTTCTGAATGAGAGTTTTCAACCTAATGTAGTTCCCCACTCAGTTTATTTTATGTGAAATCTGTAATATTGAGGCAACAATCCTTTGGCTATAATGTCTATTAGGCTTTGAGTCCACACAGTTCAGGCTAAAATTTCTCTCTATATGCATCACCTGTGTTTCATGTGAAAGTAATTTCATTTCTCTTATCTCTACCTTTCTGTATAAAGTTTTAAATATTAATGTTACTTGGGAAACAGTAATGGTATATATCAAATTTTGTTGTTAAATTGACTCCTGCATTGTGTGAGATCTGATTGAACGAACATACTAAGAGTAAAGTGTGTAAAGCAATTGAAGCTGCACAAGATCTTAGTTCCTCTTTTTGCTGCTCCTGGAAACTTTGCCACTGTCCTGTGTGAGTAGGACTAGGCAACTGTCTGGACTTACATGGCCTAGTCATTTTCATCCACCAGATAGTGCCACTAATTAGTGACCATGTGAGTATCTGTCTAGATTTGAGCTGATACGCCTCCAGCTCCTCGTAGCTGTATTAGTGATCATTGCCGACTTCTCCAGACCTAGCACCCAAGCCTTGCTCATAGTACTAAATCATTAAAAAATGAACTAGCAGAGACTAATTTAAAACACTGAAGTTTGGAGAAGTTTGTTCTATATAGATAAAGATGTTAAGTAATATTGCATTGTAATAAACCTACTTTGCAATTAACGTAATTCCTATAAATGAGTATCTAATTACTCAGTTCATTTTAGTTATTCCACATCTTCTTTTGTCTGAGTGTCTTCATATAACAACTTTGATAGCATTCTTTTAATGCCAAAAACTTTATACATAAGAAGCTGTGTTGAATATAATATAGCTCTTATTTCTAAATGGTAAATATGTAGTTATCTAACTATTCAAATTGAAGTATAACCCATCTATATATATGTATTACCTGGGAGAGTAAAATAACATTTTGATAGTGGCACTAATCACTATCACTAAAACGTGTTGTTAGATTTTTATAATCTTTTTGTCAACTTGACACAAACTAGAGTCATTTAAGAATAGAGAACCTTAGGTGAATAAAAAAGCAATGCTCCCATAAGATTGGCCTACATGCAAGCCTGCGGGGCATTTTGGTTACTGATTGATGTTGGTGTCCAGCTCACTGCAGGCAGTGCTGTGCATAGCCAGGTGATCTTGGGTTGAAAGAAACTGAGTTAGCCACGAGGAACACTCAGTAAACAGCATTTTTCCTTGTTCTCTCCTTCAGTTCCTCTCTTCATGCTCCTGCTTTGAGTTCCTACCCTCACTTCCCTTTCATGATGGACTGTTACCTGACAGTATAAGACATAATGAACACATTCCTCCCCAAGTAGCTTCCAGCCATGACCTTTATCATGGCAACAGGAAACAAATGAAGAAACTCACAATTGCACTATTAAAAAAGAGGCCCCTTTTAAATTACTCTTTAACACATTTAATAACAGTCCCCTTTCAGTCAACCTAACAATATAGAATGCTCATGCACATGGTTGCTATTTTAAGTTTTCATTTCTTTCAGAAATCTGAAAGTTTTTGTCATGAACATTGTCTGAATTGTAAGACAAGGTCTCATCTTAATTTGACAGGTTGAGTGTGACTTTCTTTTATTAGTACCAATTTAATTACAGGTCAAGGAAAAATTATTAATCGAATTACATTTATGTGACTAACAAAATTCTTATGGTACATTAGGTCACATCCAAACTCTAAAATCCAAGATGAGTTCAATAAAATGTTACAGAATATGTAAAATTTACTTCAACTTAAAAATATCAATGGGATTTTTTTAGTATCAGAAAAAAAATGAGTCAGTATGTTTATGGTGGAGGGGTCCCACTCCTTGTAACAATAGAAACTGAATCATGCTGCCAGAAGAGAGAGAGAATGCATGCTTTGCATTGGCATAAATAGTATAAGAGGCAATGCCCATCGGGAAGGTAACATAAAGGCTACTGGATGTAGGAATTCCTACAGCACCTCCACCTTTTGTTTAAATAAGAGAGTTCTAAGCCTAATGCAAAATTATATACAATAAGAACAAATATCTGGTTTAAAAATAAAAATTAAAACCAGAATAAACAATATCAAGCAAGAAACGTGACAAATGTTTCAACAATTATCTTATCCTGACGAGTTTAAGTATTGTATTATAAATAACTTGGCCAAGTCATGAGAGAAAAGTAGCTACAACTATCTACTCTTCAACCCCATCAAATATCTGAGAAGGGAAATAATATTACTTGAGTAGGCAGGAAGTACAATCAAGCAACTTCCAAAATGTGCAACAAGTAACAGAGACAACTGGCTACCTGAGAAATCACCCAAAGTCTCATTTGCAACATTGGATCAACCAGTTTTGCCTAAGGCCTAGAGTATCTGACAGACCATTTTCAGAGGCAGGAAATTTTTCAAAAACTGTCTTACCCTATCTTGGCAAGATTTGACAGTCTTTTTTCTTGTATCTTGCTTGTCCTGTCTGGACATCATGCATTTTGTCAGTGGTTGATGCATGGGCAGTTCCTTGCCCAAAGGCCAGTTTTACCAAGAAGAAAACAAGCTCCAAATGGAGTGTCTTCAGTGCTTAGCATTCTCTCGGGAATAGATGAGTACTGACAGTAGCAACAGAATCCTAAGTCATTTAAATGCCATATTCTACAGCTCTTTGAAGTTATTGAAGATTCTCTATTTATGCAGAATACAATCTCTATGTATCTAAAGAACGTGATTAGTTTAACTATAAGTATGACAAACAAGGATGACTATTGACTTATAATTGTTAATGATTACATAAAGAGTAAGACTTCATATTATAATATTAAACAATCTTTAAACAACTGTGCAACAAATGAGAACAATGACCTCAAAATGTAAATAATGTATAAGTATCTTGATCAGAGGGAGAAATGTACATTGCAATAAGAGAAATATATCCTAAAATTGTATCAATATACAAAATGTCTTAAGCAGAGATAGAAGCATGCATACATACAATATGACAATATAACTTTGCCTATCTATACAAATATTGTAGATGAAAATAGGAAAATATTCAATATAATTTAAGTTTGTTTCAATATACAAGAATCTATACCAATGTAAATGACCAATAAATAATATCTCACAAGTGTTTACTCCATTACTCACTATTATTATTTGTATGAGTAAGCTCACACTGATATATTATCCCATCCAATTTCCTTTTTTTTTTCAAAGAAATCCATGAGCTTACATAATTTTTCCCCCAACCCTATAACAATTATAATCAACCCCTAAATGATGTCCCTAACCCTGAGGACAAACTTTGTTGGGAGAGGGGATGTCATCTTCTAGAATTACTTCTATCTACCATGAGAGTGATATTCTTTCTAAGAAATTCTGTGAAAGTAAATCGATGGTTAAGTTCCAAGATTACTGTCTGGTATAGTTGCAAATAGCCTCTGAATATTTGGTAGTTTTTTTTCTGAGGTTACTATTTGGAGTTCTGGCCAGAACATTGCAAAAAAATGCACCATTTCAGCTAACCAAGTAGGAACCATCTTGAACAGCTGGTACCCAAAACAGGTCAGCATCATGACATCATATCAGCTAGGAGGAGTTGTTGTAGTGGGGCCCTATCTACTTCCTGGAAACTTCAAAAATTATTGCAGGAAAATTCATCGTTCATTGTGGAAAACTTAAAACATTATTTTTACAGACACATATATTTAATTAAAGTTATTATAGAGAAAATGCAGGGAAAAAAAGTAAATTTTTTCTAGATTCTTTTTTCTTTCTGGCCCATACCGTGGCTCCTGACATGAGACAGAAAATCTGAATTTTACATTTTAACGACATGCTTGGATTTAGAGAAGGACAGAGCCATTGTCCAATTCCAAAGCCAGCTCTGATTTTTAAGTGAGTCATGACTCTTTTATTTAGTATTCAGAGATTCTTACCCTCATATGACATGTCCTCATAAGTGATAATTCTCTTTGCTTGATGATCCTATCTGGATATTATCTTTTCCTCTTTAGGCATCTAGATGTCCAGGGTCTCTTGACCTTTTGAAGATGAGTATTTTCCTGCAAAGACAAGAATAGAATTCTGTCTCAACCCTAATGAGGTTTCCTTGCCACATCTGTGTTGTCACCTCTGTGTGGATTTCTCTTTTTCAAACCAAGTCTTTATGAATTTTGATGGTATCCACAACTTTTCTTCTTCTGCTAAAATAAGAGCAAAACCCCCTTCCCAGACATAGTACATCTCCTGGCTCCCATCATGAGGTCATCACATCCTTGAAATACACTGACTGATTTAATTCAGAAGACTTTTCTATGTCTCTCTGTTGCTGTTATCCCTTTCTCATTAGCATTAAGAAAATTCAAGGCCAATAAAGCATTATGTAACCTATTTCTGTGAGTATTTTCCATCCATTTCTATTTGTTTAACATATTCTTTATAGTTCAACTTGATCTTTCTATAACTGCCTGACCTGTAGGATTGTATGATATACCTATAATATGTTTATATTATAATAAGCAAAAATGGTTTCATTTTCTTAGAGACATATGCTGGACCATTATCTATCTTTATTTGTGCATGTATACCCATGATGTCCATAACTTCTAATAAATGTGATTACTGAATCAGCCTTTTTCTGAGAGCAAAGCAGTTGCCCATTGAAAACCTGAATAAGTTTCAATATTGTGGTGTACATATTTTAATTTGCCAAATTCTGCAAAGTGGAACACAACCATCTGCCATATTTCATTCCTTTGAGTACCCTTTAGGTTAGTCCCTTCAGTAAGCTATGTTTGGTTATAGAAAGAGCAAGTAGGGCATGTCTTTATAATCTCCTTAGCTTGTTAAGACGTAACAGAAAACTCTTTCTTTAAACCTTTGCTATTGACATGATGTTTCTTATGAAATTCTGAGCCTTGAACACATTTCCGATCAATAATCAACCAATTTTTGTGTTACCTTGTGCTAGAGGACCTTGTAGACATGTATGGATCAGATGTGTGTTATGAATATGGGACAGAGCCTATTCCTGATTATATCTTGAACCTGTATGAATAATATAGTCAATTCTGTATTATTTGGTATAAATTCAGTGGTTTCAATACGCAAGACAATTCTTTTTGCATATTGTGAATCAGTAACTATATTAAGAGGTTCTTTAAAATCCCTTAGTACCACGAGGAAAGCAGAAGGCAGAATTATAAGGGCTTCTTTTCACCTTGCTTAAATTTTCTGATTTGTAACCTGCCTTCCTAATTTATTTACATCAGTATAGAACCTATGGGCTCCAATTACTGATGTGTCCCATACAATGAGGGAAAGGATCCAAGTAGTTCTTTTTAAAAGATTAATTCTATCACTTTGGGGATAATTGCTATTAATCTCTCCTTAAAATATCACGGTGATTCTGCCAGATGAAGTGGTGAACAGATGCTTAAAAGAAATCCCACACTAGCTCAGAACTGAGAGATAGTTACTCTTTTAGGGGTAAACTTACAAATCAGGATTCTCTGCTTGAACGATGGATGGAGATTGAATCCAAACAATCCAAATGAAGCAATCGGTGAAAAGGAACAAGGGGAAGGACAAAAAAGCAGAAGACACAGGTTCTGCGTCCGCATATATAGCATAAGAGGCCACGCCTCAGTAGACAGGTAATCATAAGCGGCAGGTCTTCCTACAGCATTAAAAAACTAGCACAAGCTCTTTGCCAAGGTTCATTGTCTTCCCATAATTTTTTAATTTCATCAGAAGTAAAAGGCACTATAACCTCTGCTGGTTCAATACCTGCTAGGTGACAAAGTCTCAACTTTACCTTTTATGATCAGGTAAGCTTTGTTAACCATCATTTTTAAGAGGTGGGTCCAAGAATGAGGCACGGCCTTCTGGGATTCAGAGAGAAAAACGTGTGCATGGACCAGGTACCCGCTCTGTGTGTGGTTCCACCATGACCAAGCAGATCCTGGACTTTCCGTTCCTGTGGAATGAGTTTCTCCTTATATATAGTTAATTCAAAGACTTTTTCCAAATAAGTTTTTAATTTTTTACTTGGTTTATGTGGTAAAAAGATTCATTCTAAGATAATATCATCCCTTTGCATTAAAATTCTTGTGGGGGAAATTCTGTAAGGCAATATGACTAAAATGCAATTAAGATTTGGATTCACCCTATCCACATGTGCCTCCTGTAAATTTTCTTCAACAACAATCAATTCCTTTTCCACTTCAGCTGTTAATTCTCTAGGACTATTTAAGTCCTATTAAGAAAGAAAGAAAACCTGCTTAGTAGGTAAAAGCAAGAAAGGCGGGCGGGGGTAGGAAATTTTCTGAATTGTGGACTGGCTATAAGCTGGTCTACCTGGTAGGTGTGGAACTTGGCCCATGTGGATACGACATGAAGAAGAATGCTAAAAAGAAATCCCACATTAGCTCATAATTGAGTATAATAAAGGGTTATTTATTTAGAGATAGACTTACAGATCACAATCCTTCGCATGAACGGGGAACAGGGACTGAATCACACTGCCGGAAGAGAGAGAGAATGCATGCTTTACATTGGCATAAATAGTATAAGAGGCCACGCCCAAGTAGGCAGGAAACTTAAAGGCACCCTGTTATTGGAAGTTGCCAACTCAAACTTTCAAAAAATATTAATTAAAGAGAACTTGAAATGATCATGCGTTGACAACCAGAACCATAAGGCATTATTGTTCAGCTTCTTGAACCATTTTAGTCCAGCTGAACTCGTGCTGTCTTTGGGGAATTATTAGAAGTTACTCTGTGTGCCCAATTTCAAAGAAAAATGTTCATTTTACCCAACCTTAGTTCTATTGCTTTGTTTGGATTTACAGCATCTCACAGATTGTGTCATCTGAAAATTTTATTGCTTCACAACAGGCCCAAAAAACAGAAAGAGAAACAGTTTAAAGCAATCTGAATTACACTAAGCTCAATGGAAGAAGGATGTGTATGGCCATGGCCCAACTCCTTAGCCACCTTGGTCTGAGTAGTTTAAACCTGCAGCCACAGGTCCATTTTTAAATCTACTGTAGATACTTGTGGAAAAGTTGCAAGGCAAATATTTTTAAAACAGCTCTAGTTACAAATAGTTGTTAAATGAATATGCAAACATAAGTAGGCATAAACAAGGCATTGATAAAAATCAAATGAAATATGGAACCATAAGACATAGAGCTTATATGTGATTGGAAGTCTATATCTATTGTTGGCATGCTAGGGAGTTACAAAATTAGGATGATTTTTTTTGAGCATCATGATAAATGATAAAGATAAGGGAAAAGTCTCAAGTAGATACATAGAAGATAAAGCAAAAAGAGCCAAAGCATGCCCTTTTAAAAATAAGTCAAAGATAGAAAAATAGAAAGAACACAGGAGGAAAATAATGAACTTCAACAATTCTTTAGACTAAATAACAGACACACTCTAAACACTCCATCCAGCAGAAGGAGCATACACATTTCTCTGATGTGTGCCAAGGACAGATCATGTAAGGCCAAAAATAAATAAAGAGATAAATAAATAAATAGTTAAAAACATAAAAAAGCACTTCTCCTGGTTTCTTACAAAGTTAAAATTATACTATATTACACATATCACATTCAATCAGTCATCAATACTGTTTAGAATGACAATCATTAGGCTTATGAGATGGCTCAGAAGGGAAGGGTGCTTGTTAATGAGGCTGAAGACTTGAGTTGGAGCCCCAAGGCTCACAGGGTAGAACAAAGAACTGATTTTCTTAGTTGTCCTCTGATGTATTATTCACTGTGTGAAGCAGGCATGTGTGTGCTTGTACGCATGCACACACAATAAACACGTGAATGCTGAGAGACAGCATACATATTGCTATGTCTGGCAGCAGGGGGTAAAGAAAGAAGAAAAGGAGAATAAGAAGTAGGGGTAAGGGAACCCTAATAAAAAGGAGGGGCCCCTCCATCTGTGAATCAACAGGACACTGGTGACTTGTCAACCCTGCACTTCAGGGACTGCAGTAAGATACAAGTAGCTGTCTCTACAAGTAGCTCTGAAACTTTGGAAAGTATTTAAACTCAAATTTCAATATTCTATATACGTAGAACTGTGGTGTTTTATGAGCACATCGGGCTGCATTTTGGCTGGCCAAAGTGCATTAATTCACACATTTATTACTTTCTTTAATAACAGTGACTAATGGCTTCAACATTCTCTGGTTTAGAATTTCAGAGAACAGTTTCCATATTTTATAGCCCCTAGTGAAAAATAAAAATATGAAAACAGAATCATTCACCATAAAAAACTTTAAACACCCCATTTCTTTTTTAATTTTCAAATTCTTAAAGTTAACCAGCATGTTTCATACAATACCATAGTTTAAATACATAAGGTTTAAATGCCTACAATGTTTTACCAACTAATTTTTTATTCCTTTGGTGAATACTTATTGCAAAAACAACTGCCTTGATGAGTGGAATTCAAAATAAACAAAGGAAATTTTTATCATCTAAAAGCTTGCAAACCATTTCAGATTTTATGTGAATCAAAAGTGTCAGACTGTGGGAATATAGTGTGGTGATGATCAGGGGCTTTCATGCAGATAAAAGAGGCTTGAACCATGTAATCAGGACACAATTCAGGGAGATTATTCCAATACGGGAAGATTCAGACTCTCCTAAAGGAAGGATAAATGCAAGTGTCAGAGTGAGATAATAATAATACATGACTTAAAAGTGTTGTTGTCAAAATTAAATGATGCAATAGACGTAAAGCACTTTATACAGTAGTTGACATGATACTTAGTGCCTGATAAATGGTAGTTATTATTTTATATTATGTCAAGCAGATATTTAATCTTTTTGTTCTTTACAAAATGGAACACTATTTTTAAATGAACAATAATGAAGGAAGACAAGGAAAATTTAGGGTAATGTGAAATATGAGAAGTGTTTTATATAGTGTCAATTGTATCTTTTATGTGGTTGTAGAAACGCAAGGAAATACTCCCGGCAATTTTATTTTGGTTGCCCATCTAATACATAGCATAAAACGATCTATTCCCCCGAGGTGGTAGAAAGTCACTGACATAAAACAGGGAAACCAGAAATCTTCAAAAGAAAAGGCTATTTTTTATATAAAATTTCTTCTGTAAACATCTTACAGTGATGATGCTGAATAGTGGGACTTAAGCCATCCTTCCCGTGGCCATGAGAACAGGGAAGAACCTCAATTTACTTCTGAGAAACACTGCATGAATTTCTCTAGAAGCAGAAAAGGTAAGATGAGAATAGGAAACTGATGTACAAAAGGACTGATTCAAATATAACGAAATACTTACGCCTTGAAACAATAAGAGTGAGGTGTGTGTTTTGGCATCTGGACCAAGCAGCAGCCAGAAAAGCCAGACCCTTTCACATAATGAAGGGTTATCTCTACAGTGCACCTGTGCCTGCCACAGGACAGGTCAGACCACTCTGGGGTTAAGGGTGACAATGGGTAGATCTCAGTAAAGCCTAGGCGTTCAGTCTGGAGAAATCTCGGTAGCGTCAAATATTTAAATCAGTAGAGAAACTTTGTAGTCAGAAATGTTTCCTTAGGTTAAAAGCTCAGCAATCTGATTCTCCAGGAAAGGAGGCTATGATGTAATATTGATACAGTTCATACAGGTATTAGAAATATGGCCTTACTCATCATGAAATAACCGTTTATCAGGTAATAGACTGTGTGCAGGTAAAAAGGCTATAAAAATGCTACTAATTAACATCTTAAGGTCTGACTAAATGGGAGGCTGGTATTCCCATGAAAAACTTGAACACAGATATCTATAATAATACATAAATACCAAAAATCAAAATTACACTGAATTTGAAGTATAAATTCTTAAACATGACATTAATTAAAATATTTTGTATACATATATACAACTAGATATATGTTTACAGTATTATTTAATTATTATCAAGTCATTACAGTCTAATTGGATGATAATTTTGGATTTTGATTTCTTTGTATCTTCTAATTGTCTCTAAGCAGACTACTGCCAGACTTGACTCTACTATCTAACACAAACATCTTCATGTGACTGAAATGGATCTTTATGAAGACTTTCTCTTCGTAAAGAGAAAGTTCACAGACAAAATTCACAGAAAGGAAGGTACAATATGCAGGAAATCAAGAAATGCTGACATTTAAAAACAAGACCAGAAGCACAAATATGAGCTGTTTAGAAAATAAAAGGGAGTCTTTGGATGGTCAGTGACCTAACAAGGAAGCCATTTACAGCATAACCCTGACATATATTCTTGTGATCAAATGAACATTTCATCCACAGAAAACATGGCTTTCTCTCTGAAGCAAAGGCTAGTTTAATGTTTGAAGCAAGAAAGATGTAAAGCAAGTCTGGAATAGTTTATTAAAGCAGAGAGCACATAATTTTAATGTGTTTGGATCAATGAACACAGAAAGGAGGTTGGGAGTACTCTTCGTGGTCATATTGTGATGAATAAACAATCAAACTTGCAACAATGATTGTGATCAGGTTTTTATTTCTTTTTATCTCAAATGTCACAATATACCTGACAAAAAGTCAGCTTCCTGAAGGGAGGGTTTATTTAGTTCACTGACTGAGCAGTGGTGGCAGAAACAGGAGATTGCTTGTCTTAGTGTGTCTTCAGATGGGAAGGAGAAAGCCATAATTGTTCATACTCAGCTTTCTTTTTCTTTTTCTTCTAGTGTTCATCTTGGGACCCTGTTGACTAAGGTTTCTGTCCTGCATGGTCTCATAGTTGTTATGTCCCAAAGAAATCACACAGAGGTCTATATTAATTATAAACTGATTGGCCTATTAGCTCAGGCTTCTTATTAACTCTTATAACTTATATTAGCTCATAATCCTTGTCTGTGTTAGCCATAGCTTGGTACCTTTTTCTGCCAGGCAGTCACCTCTTGCTTGCTCTGTGTCTGGGTGATGGCTGAAGACTGATTTTCTTTCCAGAATTCTGCTGTTCTCACTGCCCTGCCTCTACTTCCTGCCTGGTCACCCCACCTATAATTCCTGCCTGGCTACTGGCCTATCAATTCTGCTGTTCTCATCACCCCACCTCTACTTCCTGCCAGGTCATCCCGCCTACACTTCTTGCCTGGCTACTGGCCAATCAGCATTTTATTAAAACACAATTGACAGGGTACAAACCCAATGGCAGTCCCACAGCAGTACCCAGGCCACACATAGGTCCAGCTTCATTCAAACCACATTCCAGTCACATCCACATCTTAAAGCTCTCTAAAAATTCTTTTACAGATATGTCTAGGGGGTGTCTAGCAGTTGACTTCAAATCACACTTGTACTCAGACATATGCCTAGTTTGCACAATGCCTGGCATATGTAATACACCAAGTAAAAAGGTGTTTCTAGTATCTATTTCTAAAACTATTAATATACATAAACTTTCTGTTAATCTTAAGGTTCAAACATCTTAAGTCCTGAATTTTATTTTATCTAGCAATAAACTCACGGGAACAGACAGCCACAATTGTTACTCCATATCCTATTTGATAGGGTGTGTCCTTTAAGAAGGCACAAAATCAGTCACGTTCTGCAGCTTCCAGGCTAAGATTTCTCCTATTCTGTGGAAAAATCATTGTTTTACATATAGGATTCAATAAAGATTGATATGGTGGTAAGATGAAATTCTTTTTTTTTCTTTATTGGAGATCCACTGGGCATAATTCTCATATACTCAGCTCTGTTCATGAGTTTTTCATAGTCTAACGTTAGAGTAGTATTCAAATGGATATATGCAATCAATGTAAGATATAGTTATATTGTCTTATTCATGGGCAAATACTGTTGTTCAATATGTTTTAACAATATTCATATATTAATGTTTAATAATACTCAGATATTGATATTTTCAGATATTAATGTTTAGATATTAATTTATCTTTTTCATGAATGAGTCCACAATTGTTCTTTTAAAAAACCTCCAGTGACTGATAGAATATAGCTGTGCTATCAACCTAAGAAATATTTCTATTTTTTTTTTTGTTTTTTTCGAGACAGGATTTCTCTGTGGCTTTGGAGCCTTTCCTGGAACTAGCTCTGTAGACCAGGCTTGTCTCAAACTCACAGAGATCCGCCTGCCTCTGCCTCCCGAGTGCTGGGATTAAAGGCGTGCGCCACCATTGCCCGGCAAGAAATATTTCCAAGATAGAACATAATACTTAACCTATCTGCTGTAGGCATGCTTACAATGACAGTTTAGAATGCTTTGTAACCTAATGGGTCCGTGCTACAATTTCACGGCATTCAGAGGAGATTGGATTGGATATCTTGCCTTATTTTATTGTACTCTTCTGGGAGAGATCAACAGTTCTTACCACCATGTCTGCTCACCTGAAAAATATAATAAAAGAAGGCACATTTTTTATTTCATTGACTGAATATGTACTTGTGCCAAAGTTCATATATTAAAAGGCACCTGTGGTATAAGTGAGAACTGGGTCTTTAATAAGTAATGAGGTCATGCAAGTAAGGCCCTCATGAGCAGCAGAGGGCTCTGTAAAATGCATCTGAGAGAGAGCTCATTTTCCTTCATGAAAAGCATAACTAGAAGTCTGCATGCAGCAATCAAGAAAGGATTTCATTATAACCCACAATGCCAGCATCCTAATCTTGGATTTCTGGCCTCCATAACTATGATAAATAAGCTTTAGCAGTTTTTAAGCCATCCAGTCTATGGTAATTTGTTAGAGCAGCCCAGTCTGAAGGAGATACTGGGTTATTATAAATAAGTCATACATTACATTATTTCCAGGCAAATGGGACATTCCAATTATCTGTTGCTATGTAAAGTATCTCCACTGACTTAGGGATCTTAAATCACCACAGGCCAGGAAGAGTTTGCTTGGGTAGTTTTAATTTGGATTGCTTTGGGGGAGGTTAGACACAACTAGGTCAACTGACAGTTGAAACACCCAATGAAGACCCAAGGTGAGTGTCTTCCTCTTATCATCATGCATTCAAAACATCATGCAGTCCCTTTAGGTGGATGAATTTGTGCTTTCTTACAGGCTGGCCACATTAAAGTAGAAAGTAGAAAGAAGTGTACAATTGTAATATGATATCTGACATTATTTTTATTCTGAGAAGCATAAAGTAGCAACTTGACACACATTCCTTATTATTCTTTATATAAAATTTTGTAGCTATAGTTTAAAAGCTTTAGGTCATATCTTTAAATTTCCCTCAACATTGATGCACCAGAGAAGAGATCTGCTCAGCTCCCTCCATCCTGGGATCTGTGTGTCTGCCTGCATGTCTGTCTATGGAGTTTACAGAATGAATAGGGATTGAAGAGGTTCACAGAGAATTTCAAGATTATGTGAGGTGTGGCTCATAAAGAGTATTATGTAGTTTGAATTGACAAAACAGTGACCCAAAAGAGCTTTCAGGAGAAATCTGCTGTTAGAGTCATACCGCTTTGACTCACGGCTTTGAGAGTTGCAGGGATAGAGATGAAAGATGAACGCTGGGGCAATTGACAGAGAAGTCCAGACAGGGGTACGGAAGGATGGGCAGAAATTCAGGGAGAGCCTGGCATTCTCTGCCCACTGGTCTTTGCTGTACGTACTCATCAGTTCTCAAGTGAAAGGCTGTCTGAAAATACTAATTTGCAAGGTTTGGATGTTGACAGCCTTAGAGGTGATTTGTTTGCTCATGATTGGGAGGCAGGCTTCATGAAAGAAGCGAAAGTAACTCTTTCCTTCATGATTGAGGTTGCAGTGGAAGATTATACTAAATCCTCTCAATCTCAGCTTTCCAGCCCCCTGAAATGAGGATAGCAATTGTTTGTTGTTTCCTCAGGCGAGGGAACATTGAAGGTTGAGCCTAAGACCTCAGACACGCAAGACAAGAACCTGAACCTTAAACTCTATCTCCAAACACTTTTAAAATAGTTTCCAGATATTAATGCTTAAACCTAGTGCCTTCGTTATGCTACACTAAGAACTCTCTACCATGAACTGTTTGTTGCTTACAGGTTATGCAAAGGTTGGTATTTTATTAACATAGCCTCAACAGATGAAGGTGTGCACCAATTTCCCATTATCAATGTGTTTCAAATCTAAAGACTATAGTTCTATTCATTTTTGAAACTATTCTATAAAAAGTTGCACAATGTGTAAAGCAGACCTCCTTAAGCAAGAAGAAGGAGTGGGATGCTCTGTTAGTCTGCCGTTGTCTTCTTTGAGGAAGGCATTGCTGAGAGAATCATCATTCGAAATGGTTAAAAAAAACTTTTTTTTTTCTGAATTGCTGAAGAATGCAGCCTTTCTCTGTCTTATACAAAACTTGCAGAAGAACTGCAAGGGAAGCCTTCTCCACCATACCATGACTATGATGTCTTTATCTGAGAACTACAATTTCTCAGTAGATAGACCCAGTCTAAATTTAGGTATCTCTAAATGGATGGCCATAATTAGAAAAATGAGCTTAAAATACATGTCTGGACAAGTTTCTTAATTTAAGATTCATAGCATAATGATACCAATGTTTCTTTGTGATGGTATAATGGCCTTTGTGATTACCTAATTACTCTAGGTTACAGCTAACAGATTCCCCAATTAGCTCAATTCAAAAAAACACCGTAGGGAGGCAAATTTGTACCCTCCACCCTTCGTGAAAAGTAATTCTAAAAATGTACATAGGTGTTAGCATGTCCCTACCTGCAGTAAATAGGAATTTGTTCATATCATGTCAGGGAAAAGCTAATGTAACAATTTCACATTGGCCTCTATGACAATCAGTATATTTTCTTCAATATACTTGGGGAAAAATTATAACAGCAGGATAGAATAAGAGAATAACCTTCTTCAGGTATAACAATGTTATTTATTTTGAAAATTAAGTTTAAACACATATTTAGTTCATTAAAGATACATAAAAGAATACTTCTATATCATTTAACTTAATCATATTGCCTAACACATATGACTTCTAGATTGCTCATATTTTCTTTGAGGAACTTGGAATTTACATGAAAATGTCAATGATTAGAGAAAAGTAAAAAAAGTGACTTAGACTTCCTTTTAATATTGTGAAGCCCCTCCTGGGGCACACTCTTTTGGCTTTGTAAGATATTTGCTTTGAGAAACAAACAAACAAAAAGTTCCAGAGTATTCAAGCTACATTTTTGCAGTAAATAACTTACCATGAGTATAAAATTGAAAGAATTGAAAGTTTTAAAACCGACTTGATGAGGAGTATGGTGAATATATTCAGACAGTACCAAAAGGAGGTTTCAGGGTTTTACACACAGGAAAACACACCTAAGTAGTGTTCCTGAGGAAACAGCTTTCAGTGATGTCTGTGAGGCCCTCTAGTAAGGGCTGAGCCTGGGGCCTGTGGAACTGCCCTAGATTCTGACTCATATCAAAAGGGAAGAGTGTGTCTTTTAACATGTTTACTAAACCATACTTTATAGTTTTATAAACTGAATTCTTTTTAAATCTTCCAATGTTTCATATTGTATACAGTATAATAGTAAGAACCCTTTACCAGATGGCTTTAAAATTTCTCACTAAAAAGGCCTATATTAAGTCAACCAATTGATAAAAAGTGGCATTTCAGCTGCTTTTCTAAATTCTGCTAGCAGAATCCCTGCAGTGTTTTTATTTTTAATACTGTGATCAATATCATTTGAGCAATCACAAACTCAGCATCTACTGTAGGTCTGTAATAAAGCAAATATGAAAGCAAAGATAGAGATAATGTAATTCTTGCCATTAAATAATTGATGTAATCTTACATGATATGACATATTCAGATGAGATCAATAGTACTCATCCATTGTAAAAGTAGAAAAAAAAATCAAGATTTATCTTATAATGCATTTGGCCATAGAATGTCTTCCAAGTTACTTTAATCTTGCATAAATAAATGTGTGTGTGTGTTTGTTTTTTCACTGTATATTCTTTTTGATGCTTTGGTAATGATACTTAATTTTATATTCTTTCGTGTCATCACAAGTTGTGTTACTTTCTCAATTTTCTTTCTGTATTGTTTATTGTTTATGCATAGTGACAAAGATCAGTGATTTTGCGTGTTGGTATTAAAGATTTTTATTAGAACCATTTGAAAATAGTTTATAAAATCAAATCATATTCAGATCTAGAGGTTACTATTTTAATCAAATCAGTATATATTTAAAAAGAGTAGAAGGAATAAAAATGAACTTTTTAGCATTAAGGTTGATAACCTTTTTGATAAACTTGGTGTATGCAACTTAAGTTGGAAAACATGTAATGTAAATATGTATTGAAATATCATATACTCCTTACATGCAGTATGTGAGGGTGAATGCATGTGTGATGTTTGATACATGTTTCCATGTATGCACATTGTTATGATTTAAATATGCATAAATATATAATAAATATGTAAATTGGCCTGTGGAGAACTTTAGGTATTTTTTCCTAGCTCTTTCACATATTTTCTTAGAGGCAGGGTCTCTCACCTGGCCCATAGCTGGTTGTTTCTGCCTCAGCAATCAGCCACAGTACTGAGATTGCAGGAACTGATCTATCACACAAACCGTGTTTACTAGACTATTAGGAACCTGACTTCACTTATCCAGGCTTGTACAGAGGATGTTTGAAGGCCAAGTCACCTTCCCAGCTTCTAAATTTTGATGGCAGATTTAATCATTGGAATGGATGAATGTGCCTTTCCTTCTTTCTGCTAATTGTGATCAATTTTCATATGTTGAGCTCTCCACGCACTTTAGAAGTACCTGTCCAGTGTTCTTATTATCTCAGTCCTTTAACATGTGGCTGAATTCACTTTCTAAGTATGTTAAAGGAATTCTGCATCTATAATTATGAGATTAGTGTATAATCTTCTTTATTTGTGATGTCTGTAAGGTTTGAAATCAGGAAAAGTCTGCCTTCTAGTGTGATTTAGGACATGTACCTTTTCCAGATCAGAAAAAAGACTACCTTCAAAATTACTTTTAAATACATTAGGATGTGGGTTATATTTCCAGCTCTTTGCATCTTCATCAATTTCAATGCTACCTAAAGTCACCAATTTCATGTCATCCTTAATAACTATATTCTGTAAGGGCTAAAATTGCCTCAAATTTCATATGGGACTCAAACTGATCAGGAATGCAAAATGAACAAAAACAAACAAACAAAAAAACAAAGCAAGCAAACAAAAACCAAAAACTTCTTCACAGAAAAAAAGAGTATAGAGAAAGGACAGATATTTTAATCTTTGAAATTACTGAAAGAGTATATTAATAAGAACAGTGACACTAGTGTGAGCCAGACATAGGGAGCAACTACAGCACAAAGGGATCACTGAAGGGAGACCCACAACAAACTATTTCAAGACAGAATCATTCAGTGTGGGAATTAATGTTCTTTTCAATGAACAGTTGCTGCAAGGACCCTCTTTTTATCCCAGTCTCCCAGAACCAGAATAAGCACAGAGATACTGTATTAATTAAATCATGCTTGCCCCATTAGATCTAACTTTTTATAGGCTAACTCTTACATCTTATTTTTACCCATTTCTATTAATCTGTATATCACCATGAAATCGTGGCCTACCAGCAAAATTTTAGCACATCTATCTCCTAACTCTGGCATCTCCTAACTCTGGTATCTCCTAACTCTGCCCTTCTTTCTCCCAGCATTCAGTCCAATCCTCCCTGCCTACCTAAGTTCTGCCCTATCAACAGGCCAAAGCAGTTTCTTTATTTATTAATAGTAATCACAGCACACAGAGGGGACTCCCATATCAAACAGTGCTGGAAATTTATGTATGTACCTATAAAAATGATATTATATCCTTTCCAGACATACTCAAAAATACAATAAATATCCCTATCAAGTATTTCCCATTTGATATTTCCCACCAATATGTCCCAATTAAGTAAAATGACAATTCTTAAATTGAGGGAAATACTTGCAAGGGATTAATGTTTAGAATATACACATAATTCAAAGTATCTCATTTAAAAAACCATTAAAATATTCAAAATGGGAAAAGTACTTAAACATCTATTTCTCAAAAATACAAAAGAACAATGAGTATATGGGAAGATGTTAAACTATTAACTACTGGGGAAATATAAATCAAAGACTCACAGGGTACTACTCCACCTCTCTTCTAAAGGCTATCATTTAGAAGAAAGGTTTATTTACTGTTATTTTATTTTATGTATGAGTGTTTTGCCTACACATTTTTAGGTGCACCACATAGATGCCTAGTGGCCATGGAGTTCTAATGACGGCATTGAATCTCCCTGGAACTGGAGTTACAGTTTTGGGCTATAACCATGGGAATAAAGGAAAGAAAGGAAAGCCATTAAATGTTGGAACAATCTGAGATCACTGGAATCTAGGTGCTGTAGGTGCATGGAGAACATGCATATGAAATGGGTTGATCGTATCAGCTCTGTGGAATTTACATGTGATCTAAGCACATATACCACATGAGTGAAATCAAAGCCCCAGAGAAGTATTGGCATAGTCATGCCATTAACATTGTTGCGAACAATAATCAAAGGCAGAATCAGCCTAGGTGTATGTCAGCTATAGAACTGACATGTCTTCTACTCTCTGTCAACATTCACACATGGGCAAGAGGAAGGCTTTTTCTATTTCGTTAGCCTGACCTGGGAAGGCTTCAAAAATTCCCGTGGGTCTCAGGCATTAGAATCCCTGTATTAGAATAATAATATGCATCCACTCAGTACTTCATCTGTTCCTCACACATTCACTTACGGCTCCCTCCACTCCCCACAATGAAGAGATTTAAAATGCAGACTCTTTATCGATATACAGGAACATTAAAATAGAATATAATAGCCTCAAAGCTAAAACAAAAAAAATTGACCTGCACTATGGCTAAACATTCATCACTTTCTGCTAAGTGAAATAAGTCATGAACAAACACATATAACATAGATTTCTATTTGTATTATTTATCTAGAGAGAAATCAGATTCACAGAATGGTACTTGGAATGGAATCTGCTGGGGTTTTGGAGGTGCATAGGAATGTATAGGGACAATTGCGGTTTTTTAGGTAAAATGAGTTCTGAAATATCCAGAATAATTAACAGAGCTTCTTTGAATACTTCAAAATTGTTAAACGTTACTTCTGATCCTTTTGCCTGCTCTTGGTACTCTCTTCTGGCTTTTGGGTTGTCTTGTCCAGCCTCAATATGCGATCTTTTGCATTGACTTACTGGATTTTACTTTGTGCTGTTTTGTTGGCATCTTTTGGAGTCCTGCTCTTTTATGAAAACAAAGCTGTAGGACAGTAGATCTAGGGGAGAGGGGAATGGGAGGAGGTAGCAGGAGTGGAGGGAGGAAAAAATCGTAGGGATGTATGATATGAGAGAAGAATTTATTTTCTCTAACAAATCAAAGAAAATTCTACAATAAATAACCCATTAATTTGAATAGACTATCAAGTTTCTTAGGGGAGGAGAGGGTGGAACATTAATTATGTAAACTATACTATTAATGATTATTTTATATGGTGTCAAAGTGAAGCTAGGCAATGATAATATCTTTGCACTGGCCATATAAATGTATTTCAAAATCTCTAGGAAAATTATGAACTTGAAAAATCAATTTTCAAATCAAAGGCATATTTGTCTGTGTTATTTAAATCCTGATCAGTTATGGTCATGACACAAGAAAATCAAGGCTACTGGCCAAGATGACTTGAATTAGATAGTAGGTAGATATTACTAGGGCCAGCAAGATGTCTCAGTGCTAAGGGCACTTCCTGCTTGGTGCTCTAAGGTTCATACCCAGGATCCACATGGTAGGAAAATAAATTAAGCCCCACAAATTGTCCCTTGACCTCCATACAAGTGCTCATATACAAATAAAAGAATAAGTAAATAAATGAAGTAAAGTCATTAATAAAAGCACTTATACCTTTAAAATATTGCTGTAGCTATGGTTGACCAACAATAATAAACTTAATACTTCCTTATGTAGTGGGCACTTCTCTAGATTTTAATATTGGCAGGAAGGCTAAGTTTAGATCCTGTTTCAAATATATATATATATATATATATATATATATATATATAATCTTACACTTGAGAGAATTTATAAAAAACAGAAACATACCTATCCATATATGTAGTTATATATTCATTTTTGTTGTGTGTGTCTTGATATATATATATATATGTGTGTGTGTGTGTGTGTGTGTGTGTGTGTGTGTTTATATACGTGTGTGTGTGTGTGTGTGTGTGTGTGTGTAGGAAAATGTAGGAAGGCAGAAACCCAGATGTGTTTTCTGGTAAGATGCCGTTATCTCTTCAAGCTTAACAGTTTTTAGAATGTACTAATATGATATCTTGAATGAATAAGAAGTGTCTGGTACACTCAGGGGTTATGTCTTCAGTCTCACCTAGATCACATGCTCTAACACGAACACTGCAGGCAAAAGGGTGACTGAAATAGATCAACTCACTGGGAGATCCTTAGCTACATTAAAATATAGAGCATGTGCAAGCAAGACTCCATACATCTGGGTTTCCCCAAGCATGGATCCTCTCACATCTCAAGTGTTGTTATGTACATGTTTAGGTTCCACCAAAGTCCTAGGTTAATCTCCAGTAAGATTAAGAAGTGGAACCTTAGGAAGGGTAATAGGTCACAAGGACAAATCTCTCATGAATGACTGCCCTAAAAGTGTTCAAAGAGAACTTGGCCATCATGTCCAATATGTAAGGAGATTGCTAGAAGACAAAGCTGTCAACATCAAAGATGAAATCTTCTGTCACCTTGATCTTGAAACTTCTAAGCTCCATAATTGTAATAGCAAATTCCTGTAGCTTATAAATTATCTACTGTAATGTATTTGTGATAGAGGCAGGAAGGAACTAAGAAAGTCAATTTTTGATTACTGTTACCTTTTTGTGAGTACTACCTCTGGCATTCTCTATCTTCCTGAACTAATGCAACTTGTATTGATCCTATTAATACAAATTTTAAAATATGAACTAATATTTAAATTAATTTATAAGCATTAAGAATATTCAATTTTTTTAGAAATAAAACATCTATAAAAGACATGGAAGAAATGAGGTGTCTATATACCAATCAGTATTTATTAGCACAAATATTTGCATTGTTTTTTGGTAAATCTTGACTTATATAGAATGTTAAACTTTCTGTTAACAGATAGGAAGAGACATTTAGATAATATCAAAGGCAGATCCCCTTTTTGATGGGTTTATTTGTATATACATATAGATTGGTGTGGGTGAGAGAGGGTTAATATTAATTAGAATCATTATCACATGAGTAAACATTTTCTGGGAGTCTTGAAGCTGGGAGGTACTGGGAATCCGGCATCACTTTGAGTTTGCGTAGGCGGCACTAAGTCAGCAAAATTTATTTTCTGCTGACTATGGGGTTTCTTGGGAAGTCATCACTTCATTTACTCAACCTGAATTTATGGGATATCTTAGCCATTGGCTGCAAAAATACAATTTGCACAAGGTACTTCCTACGAGGAGATGAAGTTCCATTTTAGAAGGTGACCACAGAAAGGAACAGATTCCACCCTCTTGAACAAATTCCATGAAAAAAAGTAACACGTTGTTTACTGGTCAGATACTAAAGAGGCCGACGTGGTGTGTTAAAAATGTTCGAGACCAGCCTGGTCTACAAGAGCTAGTTCCAGGACAGGCTCCAAAGACACAGAGAAACCCTGTCTCGAAAAACCAAAAAAAAAAAAAAAAAAAAACAAATGTTTTTACAAAAACAATTCTGAGCTATACCCTAAAACGATAAATAACCTGTTTCCTAAAATAAATAGGAGGAGATACTGCACGCAAACACACAGAGTGATAAAATATTCAGCTAAGTTCAAGGAATGTGGAAAAGACAGGAAATGTGGACCTGTGACAAGAAAACCGGGCTTGGTCATACTGACCTGAGTCTCTTACACTCTTTAAATCACCTGATAGCTGAGAAAAAATATCTGAATTCCACAGCAAATGTTTGTCTTAAAATGTTTTAGTAAAACCTTAAACGTAGTCCTCGGTTCAGCTGTTGGTCCTCATGATATATTTTTGGCCCTGGTATTTTAAGTAATATTTAGCAATATTCACATAGAATGTCACAGGAATGGAGACAAACATGTAAACAATACATAAAAATGCGCCAGGCTTTCTTTTTGGCTACCAAACAGCACCCAAATCATTAAAAACAGACTTTTTATTAGTTATGAATGTTTGGCCTTATCTTAGCTCTTATTTTAATCTCTTTTTCTCTATGTTTTGCTTGGGTTTTTACTTTTCTTTCATTCTGTAAGTCTCACTTTCCAGTTTCCTCCATGTCTGACAGACAGCTATCTGGCTTCTATCCTCCAGCGTCTCCTTCTTCCCCTGTTCTCTCTTTTCTATAATTCCTGACCATAGGTCCTTTTCCTATTTACTCTGTCTGCCTGACAACCTTGTATATCCCTCCTCTGTGTATCTATTAGCAGTTCAGCTTTTTATTAGACCAATCAGGTCCCTTAAGCAGGCAAGATAAAACAACAACACATCTTTACATAGTTAAAGAAATGCTACATAAACAGATGTAATGCATCTTTGTCTAGCTAAACAAACATAATACATCTTTACATAGTTAAACCAATATTCCACAACATAAATACATATAACACATCTTTGTCTAGTTAAAATAATATTCCACAACGGAGATGGAAATAAAGTTAGTAAGATAAATGAATAGGTAAGTATTCTCTTAGTGATTCTTATAAAGGGCCGGGCTGGGTCCCTGCTCTGCCTGCCCTCTATATATTCTGGGTTACATCTATAAAAAGAACATACTACTTTACATCTTTTTATTATTTCAGGAGAGAAGAATTCTATTTTTGGGGGGCCTACAAACAGATTGCCTATCACGAAGCATTTACCAAGAGTTTATAAGCAACTCAATGGCCAAGTACACGTAGAATTTGAATTCAGTTACTCTTGATGTCACATTTCCTATTAAGCAAATAAAGTGTATGTTCTATAGAAAAACTGAGTTTAGATGAAGATCATATACTCAAGGGTGCAGAATTCCTACTCCTCACTAGCTAACCAGACTGAGATGGCAAGGTCACTTTCTAAAAACTGCACTCGTCACAGAATAGTTTTTAACACTAAGCATTTGTCAAACACAACCAGTGTCATCTGGGGAATTATTCTGCCTATATACTGACGGAAACAGAAAGGAGAGAGTGTTATGGAATAATATACAAGTCTTCCTTGTGTTTGGGATAGCATCAAATAGATATATTTCATTGATAGAAATGTTTCACTCCTTCACGACAATTGCTTGTTGATTGTTGATGAAGGAGAGTAACCCATAGGAAGATTTTTGCCTTCACAAAGAATGAATGTGGCTTCTCCTAACTGAAGTTCATGGTTTATCTCAGTGAATGTATCTGTACTGTTTTGCTCTGGTAGCTGGTAATAAAAAAACAAACAAACACATAAACAAAAACAGCACTAAACACCCTTTAAGCGACATTACTTGGAGAGTCTCTTCTTTTGGCAAAAGTATCAGGTGGATAAAAAAATCACAGTGCTTGTATAGAGACTTGGTCGTTACCTACAGATATCTTTTTTGTTAAGAAAAATTACAAGATACTTATTTGCTTGACCTCACATAGCTGAGTTGGACATACTGTGAATCTTTAAAACTTAAGTAGGGACACACGTTTCTTATTAAATATCACACTGGAGAATAAGAAGAGAGGAAGCATGTGTATCTGTGACAGTCATACAAGGAATGTGTAGATAAGGGTTAAATTCAAACCCAACTTTTTTCTGGAGATGAGAGACCATTGTAGTAGGAAAATCTCTCTTCCCATCCTAGAGCTCTTTGGGGACATTAATGGGCAGGAATTCTAGAAATATTTCCAGAAGCTGAAGTTATAGAAACCATATACCTTAAGCCAGGTAGTTGTGGTGCATAACTTTAATCCCAGCACTTGAGAGGCAGAGATGGGTGAATCTATGTGAGTTCAAAGCCAGTCTGATCTATAGAGCAAGTAACATAACAGGCTCCAAAGCTACACAGAGAAACCCAGTCTCAAAAAAGCAAAAAAAAAAAAAAGGGATACCTTATTATAAAATTACGGATGGGCCCATGGAGAACATCTTGAAAGAGAACTGACAAAATAAAAACAAGGACAATAGAGAACTTATTGGAGAAACAATATATTTGGAGGGGGAAGGAAAATGCATCACCGAGAAGAAAGGATGTAAAGAAGAGGTGCTGCTGGGGAGGACCTGTAATTTCCACTAGAGTCAGTGCAGATTGGTGCCAGCATCTCCAGCTGCCAAGCAGCTGCACTTCCAGACAAATCCAATATGCAAGTGATGCACAGAGCCTTGCCACTCCCAAAACTATTCTTCAGTGATGTCCTGTTACTACGTCTCAAATGGGAGCAGAGCAGAGGACAGAGTTCTTTCCTTGCAAAGATAATGCCACAGAAGGCACCCAACAACGCCTCTCGGCTTCCCTCAGTATTTTAAAGACCTGATAGCAATGGGTCTTTCACACATAATTATACGAGTAAGACAATGGTAGCACTTCCTGTAAGTGTCAATTTGGAATTCATCTATAGGACAACTCCCTATCTTCTGGAATAAGCATGTACTTCTGTTGTTGATATCTGTCTAATAGGAAATCACAACTGAAAATATTTAAAATATGTTATGCTTTATGGTGATAGTGCCAAATTAGCATTGAGTATGTGATGTGTGTGCACTTGCTAGGATGTGTGCAAGTTTACACACAAAGACACACATCCACAATGACTAGAAGAAGCAAGAACAGACTAAATCCTTACAGCATTCATAAGAGTTTTTAGGAATACAGTGTATATAGAAAAATCACGCCTACTCTTTATGCAGTCTAAATTTAAATTTGCAGATGTGTAGAGAGCCTTCCAAGGATTTACTGAGGTCCTCACAACTTGGAAATTCACACAACGGGTCAATGTACAGATCATTTTTTTAAATCACTTAATATTTTGGAGAAAAGAGAAGTAGTTCAAGAGACCATATCAAACATGGTCACTCAAGTGATGTATTTGACTAATGAGTAACTCATCAATTACTGATTTTTTTTTGTTTCAGAGAACTACCTCACTTGTACAGCATTCTTTGCAAGCATCTATCTTTCCTTCATTGATCTGCATTACTTTTACAGAAAGCTTTTTAAAGTACTGAATAAAAATTCCTAGAGACTAACTGAGATGAGTATTTTCCCCAACTCCATTCATTGACTTGTAAGGTTTAACTCAATGATATTTAGTATGATACCCATGAAAACATAGTAGTAAAATATAGTGTATAAAAAGTTATCTTTGATCATTACTTCACATGGGTCTTGTTCTAAGCCTGAGTAAAAGGATGTGATGTTTTTCATATACTTTCTATGTTATATATGAAAACAAAATTATGTCAACAATGTCTTAGACAGCTGTCTAACTTGATTTTTCTGTTTGCATTCTGCTTTGAATTAATTTTATTGAAGTGTCAGTTATGATAGAACAGAGCATGACATAAAAATTGACTTTACAGATAGTTTCAACTAATAAAATTCACTGTATTAAAATGAATTTTCTAACTACATGAGAGTAACCAACAATTTTCTGGCTAAATGTAAATCTAACTCCACATGATAAAACCTATACCTGGCACCATTTTCAGGCAAAAACCCAGTGGCTAGACAGGTTTGAGGCTTAGAGAAGAATTTACTGTTACTCTGCTAATGGAACATCATAATAAATCGATTCCTAGTAAGTTAACTTTATGCCCATATGTGAATGATTTCTCAACCTTTATTTGAAAAGCTTCTATTTTCAATAGATTGTGATTTACTCAGAGGTCCACAGCTGGCCAATGCTCATAGACTAAAAAAAACTACAAAAGGCTCGGCCCAAACGGAATACACATCTTGTACCCTGCCTCACAAGATTGGAAAATGTTTAGAGCTGCTAATGGTAGGTGGCCTAGAAGAAAATATTTTCTGGACCTACAAGAGAGGCTGTACATGCAAACCCACAGCTGTCATCACAGCATGCACAAACCTGTGTGAGCCCAAGCCTGATCACATTCAAGCAAGGAGAGGAAAATTCAACACTCATCTCATCCCTAGCCACAGAGTGAATTGTAATTATTAGCTGCTTATACAGAGATAGATAATTTTCTCAAAAATTGTAGCCCCTGATAAGTTGATGATGTGCTAGTGGAAAACCACACATCCAAGAGTATGTGGACATGAAAAATTGGTCTCAAGAGTTTATTTCCAAAAGATACAAATCACAATCACAGAGTCAAAATATTTTAACAGCAGAAAGAGACTCCATCACATTAACAAACTACAAAAGAACTATGTCAATATCCTCAAAATTAATTTAAAATCCATTATTGATTTAAAATTGTTACTGAATTAAAAAGTTTAAAGATACATTAATCTTAAATTCTACCAACTCTCTTTTAAATGTCTTAAAATGCTTACTTGATGCTGTGCTAGGAACTCAGCACATAATCATGATTGTACACAATATCCTGTACTTAAATGGATTTAAAAAATATTGGTGAAGAATATCTCACTGTAATACAATTCTCATATTATTCATGTAATACTTTACATAATAGTGAGTAATACATTTGCAAAGGCCCACATTGGTGTTGTGGCAGTGTAAAGAAACGTAAGCATACCCTTTCCCCTGGGTTAGCAAGGAGCTAGAGGTTGCCATTGGCAAGAGATAGGATCTCATCATCCCACCAGGGGCTGCAGTGTATTCCTTAGCATGGATGCCCAGTGCTTATAAGCTGGGCTGAGCCCCTTGTCATCAAAACTGAGGAATTTCATATGGAAGAGTTCTTTTGTTAAGGCCAGATGAGGATCTCTCCTAGCCTCTGGCAAGATAGTCCTGGCCAAGAGCTCCTTATGAGCTCTGTTGGTCCTCTCCACCGTGACATGTCCCTGTGGATTGTAGGGTATCCCAGTGGTATGAGAAGCCTTCCAAGAGCCCAGAAACTCATTGAATTGTTGAGAGAAATAAGCAGAACCATACATGCAGACACATAGACATACATCAACTTACAAATAATTAAAATTAAGATAAATATGTTAAAATGTAATAATATTTTTCTGAGTATATATATATATATCACATCTATTATCATCTGTCTATAATGTATTTATCTCTCTATCATCTATCTATGTATCTATATATTGATTTATCTATTTTTCTATCATCTATTTTTTATCTCTATATATCTATCATCTATGTATCTATTTTTCTATCGATCTATTTATTTTCTCTACCAGTCTGTCAATATATACTTAAGATGCTTAGCCAAAGAAAGGTAGTAAAGAGTCAAAAATAAGTAATGGGAGAAATAGAGTTTTGGGGAGCTAACAGAGTTTTGAAAACAACAGATTTTTTGGTTTGTTTCTGTCCCACACCAGGTGACTCTTCTGATATGAAAGAGAAACCTTGAATTTTTCTTTTTTTGTTTTGTTTTGTTTTGTTTTTGTTTTTTGAGACAGGGTTTCTTTGTGGCTTTGGAGCCTGTCCTGGAACTAGCTCTGTAGACCATTGAATTTTTCTTCTAGCAGCATGCTTGGGTTTAGAGAAAGAGAGAATCGTACTCTAACTCCAAAGCCAACTTTGGTTTTTAATTGCATCAGGACTGTAGCTTTTCTGAGAAGTAAAG
>NC_022024.1:5822853-5842393 GCF_000317375.1 Microtus ochrogaster
GAAATAAGCAGAACCATACATGCAGACACATAGATATACATCAACTTACAAATAATTAAAATTAAGATAAATATGTTAAAATGTAATAATATTTTTCTAAGTATATATATATCACATCTATTATCATCTGTCTATAATGTATTTATCTCTCTATCATCTATGTATCTATATGTTGATTTATATTTCTATCATCTATTTTTTATCTCTATTTATATATCTATCATCTATGTATCTATTTTTCTATCAATCTATTTATTTTCCCTACCAGTCTGTCAATATATGCTTAAGATTAGCCAAAAAAAGGTAGTAAAGAGTCAAAAATAAGTAAGGGGAGAAATAGAGTTTAGGGGAGCTAACAGAGCTTTGAAAACAACATATTTTTGGTTTGTTTCTGTCCCACACCAGGTGACTCTTCTGATATGAAAGAGAAACCTTGAATTTTTCTTTTTTTGTTTTGTTTTGTTTTTGTTTTTCAAGACAGGGATTCTTTGTGGCTTTGGAGCCTGTCCTGGAACTAGCTCTGTAGACCATTGAATTTTTCTTCTAGCAGCAAGCTTGGGTTTAGAGAAAGAGAGAATCGTACTCTAACTCCAAAGCCAACTTTGGTTTTTAATTGCATCAGGACTGTAGCTTTTCTGAGAAGTAAAGAAATATAGATGGTTGGGTAGTGAGATCTAATATGTGACAGGTAACAGCTCTCAGTCCTCTGGGTTATTATTAGAATCTGAAAAGGTCAGGGTGACATGAGGGGGGAGAATAGAGGAGGGGGGACTGTATCTTTATTGGAAGTGTGGGGAGCCCTGCTAAGATCTTGTTTATTGACAAGTAATTGTCAATTAGTTTGATATTAAATCCAAAATGATATTATCTAATAAACCACTCAGTCCAGGGATGTTCAGGATATTAGTCAGTCCTGTCCAGTAAACTTCTAAAAGTGGTTTCCTAAGGAAGAAGAAGGACAATACTCCAATTAAACACATGCCCCCAATCAAGGACTCTAGGATCACCCACATTGCCTCATGAATCTGAATACTTTTCACATTAGCTCCACAAAAATATTGCTTGATCTCCAAATCAGTCTCACAATTTCCTACACAACTTATCTGAAGGCCCAGAATAATTTGTCCTTTGTCTGCATTTTTATTGTGAACCTTAACACCATTGACCCTAAGGTGTTGATGACCCACGTTTACTTTGGTGAAGCTGAAGATGCTGAGGTGAGGCATTTTCTCCCTGCAGTGCTAGTTCTGTGGTTTCTTGAAAGAGCTCGGTAAATTGACAAATAAAGGCCCACATGTGCTTTTCTGTCTTATTTAGCCATTCTCCTCGTTCGATGTCTGGAAAATGAACCCAGGTGGGCAGATTGCGCACAGCTTGCTCCTCGTCCTTCAACAGAGCCAGAGCACAGCATAGGTGGTTGGCCTTGAAGCTATGGCTCTGGCAGCACCAGGCGAGAAGCCCAAGCACCATCAGCACCAATGATAGATCATAGCTCATACACCTCAGGTGCTGACTTGCCTCTAGGCCTTCATCTCGCATGCCTCCACGCAGCTCACTTCTCCCTGCTTAGGCAAACATGTCACTCCCACAGATGACAGGTCACTCCACTCTGCCTGTCAGCTCCCCTCTGAGAGGGACAGTTGGAGGTTGCAGTATGAAGGAGTGGGATATTGTATCAGACTCTATGTCTAGGGATTAGTGGGAAATTTCTGTAATTCTTCAGGAGCCGAGTGTTGGTTCTGCCTTATATGGAGATGCTGGGTGAACCTAAATGGAAACGATGTGCCTTCCCAACCAAACGGACAGACAAACATGACAGACAACAAGAAGGAAAGCATGGCGGTTCCAGTGCTTACTTGACAAAGGGACTGAGGGGCCTTTCCAAAGAAGGAAAGGATGGGAGTCTGAATGCTTTCCTGCTGAAGATACCAAGGAGCCTTTCACCAAAAATATACTGTTTGGGGATGCTGTGCAGCAGCACTGTGAATGAGGAGAGAAAAATGACTAGAATCTGTGTCAGACAAAACACAAAAATTACAGCCACAAAAAAAAAAAAAGGAAAAAAAAAACACCTCTGACCAGGTGAGCTCAAAACATACCAGAAATCCCTGTTTAGGTACCAGATGTTGCTGGGTCTTAATGTCTTACTCAGGGGAGGGAGTGAAAAGGCACAGTGTCAATGACCACAGATGCCAAGAGTCAGGTAGAAAGTTTACAGCGGACTCGTTTATTTAACAACAGGGGAAAAACTTATATACCCTCCCAACACCCAGGTGTTCGGATCCATTGGCGGCTGGCATTTCATTCTTGCCTCCATTGTCTAGGCACTATCAGAACTTCTAGGCACTATCAGGACTTCTGACAGTGCCTATTGCTAGGCACTCAGGCAACACTGCTTGGCCTTTGACAGCTCCAGGCAGACTCCAGGTTGTCTCCTTTTGTTATGCTAGGCCTTATCTTCCTACATTTGGGGTTTGCTGGTGTGAGGTTATTTGTTCCCTGTGGTTTTAGGGTGCAGTTAACTTCCTTGGGTTGGAGTTTTCCTTCTAGTACTTTCTGTGGGGCTGGAATTGTGGATAGGTATTATTTAAATCTGGTTTCGTCATGGAATATCTAGTTTTCACCTTTGATGGTGATTGAAAGGTTTACTGGGTATAGTAGTCTGGGCTTGCATCCATGGTCTCTTAATATCTGCAGCACATCTGTCCAGGATCTTCTGGCTTTCATGGTTTCCATTGAGAAGTCGGGTATAATTCTGATAGCTTTACCTTTATATGTTACTTGACCTTTTTCCTTTGCAGTTCTTAATATTTTTTCTTTAATCTGTATATTTCAAGTGTTGATTATTATATGGCAAGGGAACTTTTTTTCTTGGTCCAGTCTATTTAGTGTTCTGTAAGCTTCTTGTACCTTCTTCATAGGCATATCCTTTCTAGGTTGGGAAAGTTTTCTTTTATGATTTTGTTTAACATGTTTTCTGTGCCTTTGAGCAGGAATTCCTCTCCTTCTTCTATCCCTACTAATCTTATGTTTAGTCTTTTTGTAGTATTTCAGATTTCCTGGATGTTTTGTGTTAAGAATTTGTTGGATTTAATGTTTTCTTTGACTGATCAATCTATTTCCTCTATAATATCTGCAACACCTGAGAATCTCTTCCATCTCTTGTATTCTGTTGGTTATGTTTGCAACTGTAGTTCTCATTTATTTAACCATACTTTCCACTCCCAGAATTCTCTGTTTGTGTTTTCTTTATTGCCTCTATTTCAATCTTCAAGTATTGAACTGTTTAAACTGTTTGCTTCACCTGTTTGCTTTTCCTTAAGAGATTTATTCCATTTTTTCTTCCATTTTTTTCTTTTCTTTTTTTTTCTCCTGTGGCTTTGGTGTCAGTCCTGGAACTAGTTCTTGTAGATCAGGCTGGACTTGAACTCACAGAAATCCACCTGCCTCTGCCTCCCAAGTGCTAGGATTAAAGGCATACTGCCCAGTTTCTTCTAGTTCTTTAAGGTAATTTTTTCATTTCCTCTTTAAAGGTTTCTATCATCCTCATAAAGTTATATTTAAGATCATTTTCTTCTACTTCTTCTGGGTTAGGATGATCAGGTCTTCCTGTTGTATGACCACAGGGTTCAGGTGTCACGAGGTTGCTTTTTAGGTTTTGAATGAATTCCTGCATTGCTGCCTACGCATCTCTTCATCCAATTGGTGCCAAGAGTGTTTTGCCTCTTGGTCCTATCCTTATCCTTGCAGTTGCTGTCTGTGTTTTACGGAGCTACTCTGTAAGTCACTGTCTGTGTCTCAGGGAACCACTGAGGACTCTCTTGGCCTGTTATCTTGGCCTTTTCTCTCTTGGTCTGCTCTGAACAGTCACAGTCTGTGCTTCAGAGTTCATTTGAGGTCACAGGGAGAAGAGGGTTTTAGGGGTGGAGTGGGACTTGTAGCTTACAAGGTCCAATTGATGGAGTTGGTGTTGGAGCAGCCTACCTGCCAGAAGCTTGAAACTGAGGCATGTGAGGTGGGGCCCTGGGGTTTTGCCCAGGTACCAAGGACTTAGAGAGTGGGGTGCCCAGCTGGGTTCACTCATTTACATCTTGGTCCACTCTGTGTATTTGCAGCGTGTGCTTCCCACTCTTCTCTTTTAAAATACCTAGTGGTGCTGGCCTGTAGTCCCAGATACTTATGAAGCTGAGGCAGGAAAAGTGTGAACCCAAACAGGTTCAATGCCAGCCCTGGAGATTTACTAAGATTCTCTCTCAAAACAAACAATAAAACGAGAGTAGGTGATATAATTCAGTGATGGTTGGTGGTACACTGCTCAGTGACAGAGAGATTGTCTAATATGCTTGATGTTCTGGGTTTAAGTCTTAGTACCAAATAAAGTTAAGCTCTACTCTCTATAACATTAAGTTCTGAATGCTTTCATGCTGGTGGGTGGGTTGGGTGTTTGCTAGATTAGTTCCCTGATTATCTCTTCTCTTTGGTCATCAACTTTCCTCACGTTTCTGTTTTAGAGCTAGATATTTAATTAGTACATGCTAGACTCAATATTCCTGAATTGCCAGGTGATGGTGGAACACACTTAAATCCCAGCACTAGGAAGACAGAACAACTGGATCACTGAGTTCAGGAAAGAGAGGTCTATAGAGCAAGTTCCAGGTCAACTAGGGCTACACAGAAATGCTTTCTCGAAAAAACCAATACTTATATTACTGTACCACACATGGCCTTTCCAATATTGAAATGATTATAAGAACAAAAGTCTTCAGTGTAGCAAAATTCTAGAAGATGTTGAAGTAAGTACATTAGAAAGTTCCATCTCCCTCAGCAATTGTAGCTCAGCCCCTGAACACAGATGGAGCACTTGGCACTGAATATGCACCACAAGTGTGTCTTTTTATACATACTATATGCAGCCTGCCAAAGCTATTTTCACTCTGGGAACCATGAACTGAAAATTTTCAACTCGTGTGTATTAATAATCAACGTCCTAAAGTCATACTAGCATATTTTTTAGGCTAACACTTCTCTTTTTTATGCTTTATTTGAAAGGTATAGAAAGAAGAAAATGGTGATTTTCATTGCACAGCAAAATAAATTTAATTTTAAATAAATATACATTCATAAACATCCATTTCACAGCTGCCTGAAACAAAGTATACTGGTTCTGTCAGGGGCCCTGTAACTCGCTCTTACAGTATCTAAAATAGTAAAACCACATGTTTTATGATGCTAGTTCCTTGTTCCCTAATATTTGAGCTGCAATAGTGGCAGTAATAATAGTCTCCAAACTAAAGGAAAAGTAATAGAATTTGATTTACATAGATATTAAAATCTTATGCCTTTCTAGTCTTCTGTATTTTCATGCTCATGAATATGAAGTGAATGGGTATATATTAGGCTCAAGGAGGACAGAAGGGACACTTGGATTGAGAATGCTGTTTCTTGAAAATACAGATTACTTTTCTAGAGTATACTGTACTCTAAATATGTACCCTGAGTAGTTTTGAAAGGCTTTGTTTAGATTTATGACGAATTTGTATCTTTTTGCTGGGTAGGATTACAGTCTCTGTAAAACTTATGAAAGTGGTATTATACTGAGTGTCGCACTAGAGTGGCTCTTACTCAATGGTCATGAATTGAAGACAAGAAACATTGCTGGGGCAGTGTCTGGTATGCATTTAACAACCAGCTTCTTAAGGAGAGTTTTAAATATTATTGATTTGTAGTGTTGTTCAGTTTTTATAGCATAAAGATTACATAAAGATTACAAAGCACAAAGAGAATCCAACTACATTCTAACATTTCTGAAAATGAGGCAATTAATTCCCATGAGCCATCTGTACTCTTTCTGGTGCCTCCATTCCACAACACCATGTTTTTCAAAAGTGTATACAATGGTATGTCTTGAACGATATAACTTCATTTAACCTATCATCATAAGAAGGATTCACTAACATCATGGCACCATTTAGTATGGATGAGTGGGTCAAATACACCCAAGGTAACTGATCTTCTTCATCCCACAGTATTCAACATTTTAATCCGAAGGAAATATTCTGTTGGCTTTCTCTTGTAGTGAGAGGATTTGAGCATATGATCTCTGCTGACCTTGAGAAAATAAATATAAAGAATTCATATTCAATTACTCAACTATTAAATAGTGATATAATAAAATTAACAAGTAAATGTATGGAAATAGTAAAAAGTCATCCTGAGAGAGTGACTCAGACCCAGGAAGACAAATATAGTATGTATTCATATATGTGTATATATTAGCTGTTAAGTTAATGTTAACTGAGATATAACAGTAGAACCACAGAGGTTAGATATGGAGTAAGGGAATTTGGGTTTGAGGCACATAGATTTACCTAAGGAAAAAAAGATTAGATAGTTATTGATGGATATGGTGAGGGCTGGAATGGGAAAATAAAGCAGAGTAAGATTAGTAGGGCAACATGGGAGAGAGAGTTAAAGTTAAGGGTTACTTAAAAACCTAATACAGAAGAAATAATACTGTATGGAAACGCAATACAGTAGAAACTTCTTAAAATATATTTATATATAAAAGAGATGTTATTTTTTTTGAGATGTTAATAAATTGCCATATAATGTGGGAGATAGAGACCCAACTATATATTTTGTGTCATCAAAACTTCCAGTACCAAGATTTGGTTACATCTAATTTAGTTATTGGCCCAAGGGGTCCCTTAATAAAAGCATAAAGGAATAAGAGAATTGAAAACTGTCAGCGATATTTGGCATTTGAAAAGTGAACATGTTATATAGAACAAGACTTGGTGATATGCACAATAATTTTGAAATAATTTATGTTTTGTATCTTTATTCAAAAAGGAAGCAAAGTTAATCTCTGATCTATTATTTGTTTTAAAGCTGAAGCATATTTTGATGCCAGTAGACATAGCCATAGTAAAACCATGTGTAAATAGAATTTAACCAGACTGAGTGAGACTTGGCTGATTTAATAATCACATTTTTCACAGGACATAGAATTTAGAGTGCTCATGTAGATGGTGTTTGATGACGGGAAACAGACTCAAGCACGGTTCCAAAGAGAATTTCTTTGTGTGCTGCAAGTATGGGATATTCTATTAAAAATTCAGATAGCTAAGCACATAATGAAATATTCCTAATGTCAGATTGAATCACGTCTGTGAACACTGATATATTTTGACATGGAAAGTCAAACTGTCTGGCTTCCTCTAAATAAGAATTTGTTGACTTAGTCACAAGAACTTTTCATGCATTTTAAACATGTCTAGAGGTGCTCCTTTTAAATATGCCACCTCTGAAAATGAAAGAACTGTACCTTGGATATTGCTTCTCAAAGTCCCAACGGAAGGAAGAAGTTTAGAAATGTTAGGGAGATTCTTTGCTTTCCCAGCAACTGTACTTTAGTTTCGTGGATTGGGACATAGAGAACTGAGAAGGAATGATGAACACCTTTGAAAACATTGCTCCATCAGTAGTTTGCCTTCATACGTAGAAACATTTTGGAAGTCAAACTCCAAGGTGCCTATTAAAGGTCCCCACACCTGTACATTCCCATCTGACAGTTGGTGTCTGTACAACAGTGAGCAAGATGATGTTCTGTATCTGACATTCTGTTATGAAAGACTCTCAGACTACCCCGCTCCATCCTGTGCTGCCTCTGGAGGAGGTGGATCACCAAAACCTAGAAGTATTTCCTGAAACCATCTTAATCTTGATCCAGGGTCCAAAACAGGACCCTTCCGTAGAGTTTTTGGTGGAGGCGTGAAATCCCAGCTTCCAGGAGGTCACACCTCTACTGATTTAAGCCCCCAAGTTCATAACCTTTACTAAAGAAAACCTAGAAAACTGAATCAGGTGATAATGAGACCCACTGAGAGCAATTAAACAGGCAATGGAGTTAGGTAACAATAGGGAAGGAGTGTGAGAGCGGCAGAAGTCCTCAGTGACAATGTGATGCTGGGTTAATTTACTGTTCTGTCATTATAGTGTTGGGCTCCGTTAGTAAAAGAGGACATCTAAGAAATGCACATAGCATGAGTGTCTTGTTTATCTATCCTCTGGGCCTCTGGTCTTTAGATAAAACAAAATGCAAAGCAAAATACACACAAAATGTAATGTATATGTTATATGAATATACTCACCATCAAAGTCCAGTACATACATACATACATACATACAAAAATACATACACATAAAATTATTTTTTCACAAAAAGATAGTATTAAATGTTTGTTGTATATTACAATTGATGATTTTGCATGCAAAGTTAAGCTACTAAAAGTTAAAACCTTTAATAAATGTGATATAGGTCAGAAGAAATATCTAGAGCCTATATAATGCAGACATATGTGATTCTGAACATGTAGATGGAATATAATAACATGGGATTAAAAGCATAGAATGCAATTCTAAGATTTGCTGATCAATCATTTTTCCCTTATGTTTAAGTGAATTAGGATCAGTAATGATGGTAAGTACATTGCACACGATGGTATTTTTAGCTTGGTTGTTTGAAAGTGATTCTAGCTTTGCGAATCAAAGACTATGACTACTCTATAGTGGGGGTGGTGGAAGTGGGCAGTGCTGGAAAGCAACCTTGAGCTCAATCAGGAACAAATAATGACTGAATCATAGGAATCTTGGCATGATACAAGCAGAAGGTTTGATGTGCAAAGAAGTAATTTTTGTTAATGATTCAACTCCAGGTTTTTTTAAATAATTACTTAAAAATCAGTTGTCAAATCAATTCTACACGTTGAGGTCTCGGGGCAGATGCTGACCTCATTTATTACCTGACATATCAAGATTTTCTATCTATGTGTATGCATCCAATTTAGTGATAATTATGAAATATGCATAAATGGGTCTTGCACAATGTGGGTGGTGAAATAATTATCTGTACTGTATATCATATTGGAACTGAGGTTTACTGCTCAAGGACTCATGTATGACTATGGAAGGAAACAAATGCACAGATGTTAGTTAGAGCCCTGGTGGTGGGAATGCACAGGGTTATGTGGAAATCCTGATTTTAGAATTCGAAGAGTCATGATGGGTGAAAATCAAGCTGACATACAGTCAAACCCGGGTTGTGGCACAAGGAACCCAACCAATGCTGTGTGATTAGCAGTCAATTGCTGAGTCGTAATGTGAGTAATAAATACTGGAATTGAGGCATGTCTCATTCTAGACCATTTCAGCTACAATTTAATTCTGTATTTTTCTCGTTCCAGTCATTAAATATCACCACATAAAGTATGCAGGGTTTTAAGTCTCACATTTTAAAATGACATTACAAACAAAAATGGAAAAAAAAAACACCCCGACTTTTAGGAGGGAAACCCTCTTAAATTAGAACTTATTTCAATTTAAATGGTACAAGGAAAGCGTGAGAATTGCTTTTGTTGTGTGTGGGGGGTTGCATTAAAGAAACAGGGAAACGAAATTGACACACTGAATATTAACCTAGTTTTATATTTGTTAATTTCATGAAATTTTTTCTAGAGTCATTGGAACTTGTTACACAGGCTGATATTAAGAATGCTTTTCTTCAGGGTTAAGATTTTTTGTACATTAAATACTGTCTTTATATATAAGCCAGAAATTATTAGTAGAGATACATAGCAGATACATACTAGAAAAACGTTATGTTTTTACAAATTGTGAGAAACTTTGAAGTGTTTTGTTTGGTCTTTCTCTGTATTATGATGGCAAAATGATAAGCTAGTAACAGCTCCCAAAGCCCTAAAGCACTTATATACATTCTGTCATCTGCAGCCTGTGGGTCTCCTGGCAATAGCAAGGGAGAGCTGAGATGGGCACTGATTGATGGGGGAATTCTCAGGCAGGAGGCCCAGTTCTGAGCCAGCACTGGCCCATGGCTTTGGTCTTAATAACTTGCCATTACACACTCTTCCTTTGGCACCCCGGAAACAAGGTTTGATTTATTTTTGATGGATCTTCCCCACGTTGGAACTCTATTGCTTTCAAAGCTGTTGCTGCGGCAACACCTGAAGTGATTTTTATCACTGCCATAAACACATTAAATGATTTCAGGTGCCAGAGACCTCTTTTTTTTTTTTCAGGGTCTCCTGCTTGATAAGTGAAGTCAGTTGTTAAAAAATGTTTTTCTGCTGTTTTAACTTTTGACATGCCCTTAGAAAAATCTATATTCCTTACCAGTGCTGTGTATGATACTTTATACATGTGGGGAAACACTAACTGACTGAGATTCAGATTTGTGAGCATAAACAACTGACATTAAGTAAAAACATACCACATCCTGCAATTGCATTTGCTTGCTCATATAACTTGTTTGCAATGGGCTGATGCAACTAGGCTTTTCTGTGGGTTTCACAGATGGAAGACTCTTAGAAAGAAGGAGGTAGAAAGATCCTACTTGTCTTGTCCTGATTCGGAGAGTTAAAAGAAAGTGTTATAATTCATGCCTTAATCATTAGATAAATATAAGTAAGCGGTAAAATACTCCACTTGATGTAATGTCCTTTTTTTCTTGACAATGCACTGTCCTACTGAGGTGGACCGAATCATCTGGTCATCAAATACACTGCTGGAAAGATAGTGAAATTCTATGTTCAGATTGGGCTTTAGGGAAAGCAACCTCACAAGATTTGGGAAACTTACTATAAATAAATTGTCCTGGATAAAGGACATGAACACCAAATATTTAGAGAATCTGTTTAAGAGGGAAGTAATAATCAACTATGTCAGGACTGGAGTCTGTAGGTTTCCATGGTTAGCTATAACTGTTAGTGTCTCTGCAATTACAAGAGATTCTGGCCATCACAAGCATCCTTTTGTCTGAATTAAGATTATCTCTGCAAATTTAATTTTCTTATTTTTTATCCATATGTTTGGAAAAAATGACTTTGACAAAATTGGAGTTGACATTATTCCTAATCATATTGGGAAAAAAATTACACCATTCTTTTTTCAGTTAGGACAATTGTTTTCTATATATAAAATAGCATTTCGTCTATTGTATGAGAGAATTTATTTTCAATAAACTCATACACAACAACATCATCATTTATGGCCAAAGTATTAGACAAGCTCTCTACTGTATTTCCTTACTTAGATGCTTAACTATCATAAATTTAGGCAGAATATTAAGATGAGTATTTCTGTTTTTAACTTTACAAAATGCTTCCCTTCCATAAGATGATGTTGTAAGGACCACATTGACTTTCAAATATGCAACATGATAGTGCCATTTACATGACTTGCAAATTTTGTAGCATGCAAACATTTATGGCTATCTAAAGTATAAGATTAAATTATATTTTGTGTACATATTTGTGTTTATATAAATATGCATATTTATATATGTGTGTTCATATGAGTGTGTATAAAAGTGTTGTAGAGCAATACTTGTCATTTTGATAGGCAATAAACTTACTGTCTTTTCCCATAATCCATTTTTGCTTCAGTCCTTTTACGATGACTAGAACAAGAAATATAAAATAGACCCAAGCTTTATTATCTAGTTTATTAATTTTTCAGGGAGTTCTGAGAAAAATGGCACAACTAAGACCAAATATTAAAATAAAATATTGACTACTATGAAATAAATAGATTAAATTATGAAAAGATACAATATTCAACAATTATACATTCACAAAGGAGGATTTAAAAAAATTTTCTAGTAGTTAAAACCGTTATAATGTTTGTATATGTAACTGTGTATATATGTATTTCTGTATGTTTGCTAATATATGTACTTGTGTGTACAAAGGGCTTAGTGTATACTACAGCAAGTCACAATAATCTGCAATGTATCAAGAAATATCCCATTCCTCAAGCATTCGGTGACTAGCTGAAGAACAAGCATCAGTTTGGTGGGGCAAGTATGATGTAGAAATTTTTCATTTACATCTTTTGACAAATTCAGGGCATGTAAGTAAAAATATCATTAAATAAATATGAAAGGGATAAAAAATAGAAGGAAATTAAAAAATTATCAAAATTTAAATTGCTATTATTGACAATAAACTATTGAATCATTATATGGAATAACTTGTTAACCTCTCAGAATTCAGAGTAGGAAGCAAAAAGAAAATTGTACTAAAGAAAATTGCTCATATTGTAGAAAGAAAGGAAGGATGAGCAGAAGGCCATATTCCTACACCATCAAAATTGCACAAAAATACCTTAAAACTTCAATAGAGCAAAATTATGAAGCTAAAGCCTGTTATAATTATTATCATTGAGATAAATGAAAGCAAAACATGTAAAATCATTATGAAATTGTTATAATTTTAACAAAATTACATTTTAAATATTTATAAAGATTAAACTAAGGAAGAAAAGGCTCTGAAAAGTTAAAAAGTTTTAATAACAAATAAAGTTAATTTGAGCTTAACATATTAAATAATATTCAAAATATAGTATCCAACAAAAATCTAAGTACCACACATGAGAAACTTCTGTTTGAGTTGATGATCAATGTTGTGCAGCTGACTCCTTAAAAAAATAGACTATTCCTTTTGCCTTTTGCTGCCTCTCAGAGGCTGGGGTATGACTCTTCCGCTGAGGAAACCATAACATTTATACACAGTACACAGAGGATTTGGGCTGGCTCTAACCTGAACACAGAGCCCTAGACCACTCAGCCATCCTGATGTCTCTAACCTGAAAGCCTTTTTTTTTTTCTGTAGTCCATGTTTCATAGTACCAGAAGGTGCTATGCAAGCTTCTGAAGAAGGGACTCAGTCAATAGTTCCATCTACCTATGATATATAAGAACCACAGCCATACTAATAGCCAAAGGGTTGTACCAGCTTGAACTCCCACCAGCAATGCAGGAGTGTTCCCTTTACCCCACAACCTCTCCAGCGTAAGTTGTCATCAGTGTTTTTGATCTTGGCCATTCTTACAGGTGTAAGATTGAATCTCAGAGTTGTTTTGATTTGCTTTTCTCTGACTAAGCATTTCCTTAAGTGTCTTTCAGCCATTTTAGATTTCTCTGTTGTGAGTTCTCTGTTTAGGTCTGTACTCCATTTTTTTTAAAAAAAATTGGATTATTCTTTCTTTTGATGAGCAATTTCTTGAGTTCTTTATATTTTAGAGATCAGACCTTTGTCTAATGTGGGGTTGGTGAAGATCTTTTCCCATCCTGTAGGCTGCTGTTTTGCCTTGTTGACCGTGTCCTTTGCTTTACAGATCAATCATAGCACAAGAACATATGCTCAACTATGTTCATAGCAGCATTGTTTGTCATACCCAGAACCTGGCAACAACCTAAATGCCCCTCAACTGAAGAATAGATAAAGAAAATGTGGTACCCAACTACCTAGGGATACCGAGGCTAAATGTCTTAGAGAAAAATCTACTACCACCAATTTCTACACCTCCATAACTCATAACTGCTTTTTCAGTCTTATCTTTATGCCTATAGGTAAGTGTAGCTTTCACTTCTCAATGAATAAGCTTTTCTTTACAGCATAGACCAGTCCAAAAAAAAAATCACAACTTGGCAAAATGCCAAGATCAAGTGATCATAGAATGTTAAGCCCCAGTGGACACATCTACACCATGACTCCTGCCTCCTTGGCTCAGGGTAAATTGCAGAAAAACTGGCAGGAAGATTGTAAGAGCTGGAGGACTAGGAAAATAACTTGTGATTGTATCCCCTAGAAATGAAAGAGAAGCTATACCCATGATACCTTAACACTATGGCTGCCTAAATAAGACCTGAAAAATGACAATATCAGTAGACATGCTAAAGCTGAAAGGGTTAATCTCATGGGATCCTTCCTCCAAACAAAGGACTACTGGCAGGGAATGGCTTATTAAAAAGGAGAATTAGACTATCCAAGGGGTAGAACCCTTAATCACTCAATTCAGAGTGGTCAGTTCTGAAATCATATACACTCAATCAACAATAAACAGACTCAGCAGGTGGTACTTATATATTTATATATTTAGATATATAGGTGAGTGCAAACATTTGTGCATTTCTATAGCAATAATAATCAAAGAAACAAGGCTATTAATAGAAGACTTGGTACATAGAAGGAGCTGAAAGAAAGGAACGGACATAGTGGGGTTGGAAGAATGGAAGGGGAGAGGCAATTTAATATAATTTTAATATCTATAGATGTAGAAAAAATTCTTAACAAAGGTCAATATGCTTTCATAATAAAATGCCTAAATAGAGCATAACAAAAGAGAACCTACCTCAGTAACCACATAAATGGCAAACCCACAGACAACATTATCTTAGATGGACAAAAACTTAAAACAATCCAATTCAAATCAGAAATGAGACAGGGCTGCCCACTACATCCAAGTATTATTAATATTCTCCTGAGGCTAAGGGCACTAGCTGGACCAATAAGGCAAAAGAGAGAAATTTAAGAATAAAATTGGGAAAAGAAGAATTCAGAATATTACCATTTGCAGATGATATTATACATAAATGATCTCAAAAAATCTATTAGAAACATTTTAGAACAACTATTTTAACAAAGTGGCAAGGCATAATATCAACTTTTAAAACACCAGTAACTTAACTATGTACTGCCAATGATAGCACTGAGTAAGAGCTCATGGAATGCTCCCTTTTACAATATCATCAAAGATAATAAAATATCTTAGAATAAAAGTAACCAAGAACTTGATAGACCTCTAAAATGAAAATGTCAATTGCTGAAAAAGGAGACTGAAGCATTGAAAAGGATACTAGAAAATTGAAAGAGATTGCAGATTTATGAAGTGATAGAATCAATCACATTTTTAAAATATAACAATAAAGTGATGTCTATGGAATTATAAGATAACTACACAGTCAAAAAGAGTCTGTTCCACTTCCAGTTTTTGCTAATATTTTCATATAAGGCAAAATTATATAAATAATGCATGGATGAATGTACATAAATGTTTTGAAAGAAGAGTTAAGAGTTTTTTATTTTCTGAAAAATAAAATACTTATTTTTTTAGTGCTACATTACTATATAAATAGTGGACTAACAGGGCACAATTGTGTGCTTAGCACTTGTGGCCTCATTGGTTGTGGTCACTTGTTAACACATGTACAGTTATCTGAAGGACTGCCCAAGCTAGATGTCAGAGATAGTTTATTGATTGACAGTCTCTGTTTTCTGTCATCTATGGGTTCACATGAAGTATCAGTGAAAACACCTACAGAAGTACTCAACTAGTTAATTTCGTCTTTCTCTCTCTCTCTCTCTCTCTCTCTCTCTCTCTCTCTCTCTCTCTCTTTCCTTTTTTTAACTTTATCCTTAAATCTTTTTAACTTTTTTTAATCTATTTTGCATACCAATCACAGTTCTCCTTCCCTCCCCACTCCCATTCCGTCCCTCTCCCAACTCATCCCCCATACACTCCTCTTCCAAAGGATAGGGCCTCCCATGGGGAGTCAAAGAAGCTTGGCAGATTAAGTTGAGGCTGGATCAAGCCCCTCCACCCTGCATCAAGGCTGTGCAAGCTTATCTCACAATAGGGAATGGGGTTCAAAATGCCAGTGCATACATCAGAGATGGGTCCAGGTCCCATTGTCAGGGACCCCTCAAATAGACCAAGCTACACAACAGTTAGGCACGTGCAGAGGACCTAGTTCAGTCCCATGCAGGCTCCCCAGCTATTGGTCTAGAGTTCCCAGGAGCTAGGTTTAGCTGTCTCTGTAGATTTCTCCATCATGATCTTGACACATACCCCTTGCTCATATAATCATCCTCCCTCTCGTTGCCTGGACTCTCTCGGAGCTCAGCTTGGTGCTTGGCTGTGGATCTCTGCACCTGCTTCCATCTTTGTGAAGGTTCTATGACAGTTAGGGTATTCACCAAAATGATTACAGGGGTAAAGGCACAGATTTTTCAAATGTTGTCCTTTCTGTTCCAAATGTTTGCCTGAGGGCTGATGTTCCAATTGTCCAAAGTAGGAGCAGTACTACACTAATTCATGTAGGGTTAAGCCAGCCCCCTTTAGTGGGCGGGTGTTGCCTCCGGCGACTCAGGCGATTTTGGACTGTTAAATCCAGGGCCCGGAGGCTGCACCCTCCCTTTTTCTTTCCTACCTCCTGGGCTACGCGGGAACCTAGGTTCTGTAAGTTTACCATTAAAGTTGTAAATATTCCTTTATATCTGCATTGCAATTATTTTACGCCGATACAAATTCAGAGCCTACAGGTAGAACATGGAAATTACCCAAGACCACCTCATTCATATTATATGAAGTACAGAAAAAAATTTATGCCTACGCCAGGTACAAGAGGAAATAAATTAGATTTCATTTATTTACACTCTTGAAATATCAAATAAGAACAGCTATTTTAAAACCCACCATGAGTACACATTACGCAGACCAATTGAGAAAAGATGAAATACAACTTCTCATAACAAAGCTAAGAAAATATGTTCCCTGATTATGTGTTGAGATACTGTCATATAACTTACCTTAAAACTTGCAAAGGTGGCTAAAGCATTATGCAACATGAAGTACAGATAAGTAATTTAGCTTTATTAAACTTTCAAATTAAAAAACACATTGCTTTTTTTCTTCTGAAAGTATTAATAAAATGAAGTAAATATTATTGGAAGGTTATATCAGTGTAAACACTTGAATCATAAATTGTTTTTTATGCTTACTGAACTGAAAGTTTGCCCATTAAAGCAAGTCAAAGTTCCCTTAAATTTAGAAAAGGAGATAGTGAAAGACACAATTATCTAAAATTAAGAATCAGTTCCAGTCACAGATATGGCACTAATGTCTTTAAAATTCTGTAAAATTCTATGCAAATGTGCTGTTCATTTGAATGTACTTTAAAAATTATTTTAAGGACAATGTAAATACTAAACACAAAAGAAGTTAACGAAAGAAACAATTAAAACAGATAAATCTACCATCACAATCAACATGAACTCCATACTAAGGAAAATTGTCTCTGGCAATCATTTTTCGGATTGGACCATTAAATAAGTGCCTTAACTTCTTCCAATTGTACATCAACTCCCATTAAATAAGAACTGTTGTGCAGTGGCAGCCTGACACAAAAACATCTCCATATCCCTGTATTTTAAAATTGCAAACATGTAAATCTTGGTTGAACTCTCGTTTCCTTTTTGTCTCATTGACCAACTAGTTGATGGGACAACTTGAAAAAGGGGGACGGGTCTGTTTGGACTTGTGATGTAAAGGGTATAGGTCCTTCCAGGCAAGGAGGGCGTGGCGTGGTACAGTACTGTTAGCGGTCACAGAGGCCTGAGCTGGTTTGCTTACATCTCCACAGCCAACAGAAAGCAGAGGACTTTGGCAAAAATTCCATAAATTATACCTCTCTACCCTTGCTCCATGGCCCCAAGCCAACCAGCTAAATTAAGCCTCATGTGCAAAAAGAACCATGACCTTCCGCGACTGTTCCTGCATTACCACCTGGAGACCACCCCTAAACAAATTATTTTATTAGAACCATAACAAACTTGAGGATACAACGTTGCTTATAAGCAAATATGTAAGTAATTTTCAATAAAATAAGGAAAATAGTCCACTACAAAAAAAGCCATCATCAAGAGAGGTGGAGATTGAGAGCTATTTTTCTTTACAACTTGGTTTATCCAGTCCAAGGATTTTAATTGAAGGAATTAATCAAACATGTCTTTAATTATTAAATAAAAGTATTTATATTATATGTTTATAATAATAATAAACTGGAGTCAAGACAGGCCATTGAATAATTCTCCTAATGTCCTCAATGGGTCTGTTTTGATGAGCAATATGACAAATTAGATCAATTACATATTACTAAATACATAGTTTAATTAGAAAAATATATCAAATAGTTTCATTGTTTTAAGTTTCAGTTATACTGTTATACTTAAAGTGAAATAAATTTAAATTATCTTCTAGTTTTAGTGCATTTGTTTTAGCCTTATGTTAATGTTTCTGGAAAGAGATCCTAAAATAAGTGGTTGTGGTATAGTCAGAAGGCAGCTGACTGACTGAAGACCGTTTAAGCCATCTTTTGGAAATGTAAACTGATATAGCAGCTATTTATCAAGACTCTTCTAACTTTCCCAGCTCTGCTCTTTGCTCAAATGGTACTGTAAACCTTCCTCCCCATCTCTACTTATCAAAATTACGTCTCTTCTTTCACTCATGGAACATTTTAGAGTACCCACATAGCTTTTCCTATATTGCTTTAGATTGCAGCCATTTGGGAACATCACACACCATACTGAGTCTAAAATACAGGCAGCCTATTCCATCCTCGGTTCCTGGCAGCATACAGCACAGGACCTGGCATTGAAGAGGCTTGGTCAATGTGTGACACATACGTATTTCCTTCATTGAGTCTCTTGTCAGAATGTTAGCTCAGGTTCTTTTATTTAAAAAAAAATCCAGGTTTTTAGTATTTTCAGAGCACTCAATTCTTGTACAATAAAATGATTAGAGCCTGTGATAACAGCAATGTATCACAGATGCCTCTAAATTACTGCTCTATACATTGATGCTGTGTTTGTTATTCTTTGCTTCCTTTCATTTGCCTGGTTCCCCAGGTGGATTTCTGGGACTGGGAATCTCTTCTGCACTGAGATGGAAAAGTTACATTCTATTTATCTCATTTCCATTCAGGTTCGGCAGACCTGGAAGGATGTTGAGCTTGTAAAGAAGAAAACAATCAAACTTCTAAAATGTATTCTCTATCTTAGCCAGTGTTTTGATGAGAGTAAACTTAAGAGCAGGTAGCAAGATACTTTGAAAGCCAGTGCTGTCAGTGTTTTGGGTTGGGCTGTTCATCTTTGGTAAAGGTAGCTTCCAGAGTTATTGAAGATTCTGACAGACACATTGGTAATTTCACTAATACTTTGGAACCTAATTCATATATATATATATATTGAGCTCTACATTTTTCTCTGCTCCCCTCCCTGCCTCTTCCCTCCCCCCTTCAATCCTTCCCCAAGGTCCCCATGCTCCCAATTTACTCAGGAGATCTTGCTTTTTTCTACTTTCTACTTTCCATGTAGATTATATATGTAAGTATCTCTTAGTGTCCTCATTGTTGTCTAAGTTCTCTGGGATTGTGGTGTGTAGGCTGGCTTTCTTTGCTTTATGTTTAAAACTACCTATGAGTGAATACATGTGATAATTGTCTTTCTGTGTCTGGGTTACCTCACTCAAAATAATGTTTTCTAGTTCAGTACATTTCCTGCAATCTAATTCTTATCATTTCCTGATGGTGAATGTCACAGCTTAAGATGTGACATTGAAGAAATAGAGACTAGGAGCTGTGGAGATGGCTCAGTTGGTAAAGTACTGGCTACAAAAGCCTGAGGATCTGAGAGCACCCACGTGGAAACAATCAAAAACTGTATGTGCCTGTAATCTTAGTGCTGGTGAGCGTAGGGCCAGGAGGATCCCTAGGTTGCTATTAGCTAGTAGAGACAGATCAGTGAGTTCTAGGTTAAGTGAGAGATACTGTTTTAAAAATTAAGATCTATTCAGTTCAGTGCCCCATTTTTTAATTGGGTTAATTAGCATTTTAAAGTCT
>NC_022024.1:5843909-5851579 GCF_000317375.1 Microtus ochrogaster
GGGGGGAGGGGGAGAAGGGTGGGAGGAGGGGGAGGGAAATGGCAGGCTGGAAGGAGGCGGAAACTTTTTTTTCCTTTTCTCCATTAAAATAATTAAATAAATAAAAAATTAAGATCTATATGAGTAGGAAAGGGAAAGAGGGAAGGGTGAAAGTGTTATAAATACTGTAGTATTGAATTCTACAAAATCTTAAATAAAAAATAAAACAGAAGAATATTGAGGAAGACGCCAAACACAGAGCTTTGGCCTTCACATGCATGAGCAAAAATATATACTCACCCTTACAGAGAATAGGCAAAGCCAGGAGAAATCACTAATGTTGTGAACATATTTAATGAAAATTAGATTTCCATCTAATCACAAAGCAAATAATCCTGCTTAAGCAAGGGTGACAGGTGCTCACTACCTCCTTGGGATAGTCAGTCTTCTTATCTGTTCAATCACTGACTATAAGCAAAGGGGTCTTCTCTTTGATAGCAAGATACCTCTCTCTTGTTGGCCAAAAGCTTGAGTGACTAGATATTGTTTTTTACCTAAAGGTTGTGAGGTCCATAAAAAAGTTTGATATTATTCAGAAATAATTAGAGGTGAAGCAAGGTCGGCGAATGGCAAGGGGCCACATTCATGCTCAAGCTACCACTCAAAGTTTCATAGCACTAACTCTGAACAGAACTGGCATATGTCATCACAATTCAAGGTCCTTTCTCAGAGGCAGCGTTAGTATATATTTTGCATGCAAACATTGTTTCCTTTATATACATTCCTTGAAAACAAAGCTTTCCAAACGTTTCAGAAACGTATTTAAAGAATTTTTTTAAGAACGTTTTTGTAGCTAGTCATGAAATAGGTAAATCACCCTTTAAAACAAGCTCAGTATTAATGACATGAAAACTCTACACAACATCCAATTTTTTTTTACAGTGTTGGAGCTTGGAGGTGTATGATATGTGGTCTCTTTTCCTCTGTTCTTCATCCCCTCTTCACTTTTCTCTAGTAGTTGCTTCTGCAGTAGACAATGTCTAGGCTACAGTTAGTCAATGCCCTCATTTATCCCATTCATCATTATGTAACAAAATCCTCTTGTTAGATTCTTTTGTTTTGACTCTCTGAAGGGAGTCTGCTCACTCTGTTTTCTTTCATGGACCTATGATACAGTCTAAGGTAGTATGAAATATGCAAGGTCATATTTCTCTACATGATAACACTTAGAAACAGGGATGAGGGACAACTATTTCCCTGTTTGATGGGAAATAGATTAGATATGCAAATAGCTAGTAATTGGGACATCAGATATAGTACTGGAGATGAGCTCTGGAAAAAAAATATTGCCAGACCTCTATGACAATGTGTTGTGCAGCTTTTTTCTCTGAAATGAAAACTTTCTGTGTTGGAAGGAAGAGCCTTAAGACGCATGGCATTAAAGGGGAGTTAATGTAATTATATCTAAGGGATAGGAAGTTTGGAAAGACAAAGGTTGTAATTAGCAAGGTAGAAGAACAGAATGTTCTAAAGGGAGATGAACCATTCCATCCTCCAGTAAAGTTCACTATGTTCAGGGAGTAAACAACTCAATAGCTCTGGGAAGTCACTAAAACTAACAGGATTCACTAGGTTCTTCCCTCCCCAAGACATGTAGGTAGCATTTGTAAGTAACATAAGTAAGGACTACCGTGATATGCTTTCAGGCCAGCCAAGTCATATGGAAGAAGCAGACAAGACCAGCCGGACTGCCTAGAAGCGAGTCAGACCAGCTGAACTAGCTGGGAAGGATGCTGTCCACACATTGAGCTGGATGCGTATTGTGCAGTGAACTTCAGGTTTCAAGCTTCCCTGGCCGGTCACACATGTTATGGTAGACTTTTAGTGATTCAGCTGCCTTTGAGTCATTTCTGTTTCTAAAATTAACCTTTCACCCATATTCTTTCAATAATCCCAATAAAACTCACTGGTTTACTAAGTTGGATTTTGGAGGTACCCTTAATTTGATTTACTATTGGTTCCCCACTTGGTGTGAGTAGATATTTGTTCACATGATTCCCCAAGAAAAGTGTTCCACAACTTGGTGGTGTGCATTGGAAGCCTTATTTATACTTTCAGATATGGAGAAGGCAATAGGCTAAGTTCTTGAGCATCTGTCACATGGTTGAAAAGTTGCTTAACAAGATATCAAATATACTTATGAGTATATGTCTTCCATAAGAGATAATTACAAATGTTAACTGGAAATAAAAGCCAATTTACATCAATAAGTATGCTTTTGTAAATAAATGTACTAAATTATACTCTGCAACTATAGATTAAAACTCCAATGAAATTTAAGTGATAAAAACATTCATAGAGAAATGACACCCCCAACAACTTTATACTAGTTAGTCCCACCTTTCAGATTGAGCACAGAGAAGCACAGTGCTCCTGCTTCTGTCCTGTGTTGCCCAGTACACTTTTTTACACTTTGTTCAAATAGTAAAGTAGCCACCTGACTTCAATGCCTCAGGTACAAATGGGGGCATGTTACATTTGATTGGATATGGGATTCTACTGGAATTTCAGATTTTTCATTTTACAAGATTATTGAGATTCCAAGTATAATTTGTAGGCACTCAATGTGAAAACTATACGATATTATTTACTTTATGCTGTCAATTTTCTGCTAATATAACAACAATTTTGAATAGTTGTGGAAATCTGAAATATCCTTCTATTCCTCCTTGTTATAATTCTATAAATTTAGTTTTATTTGTTACTATCACTGAAAATTAATTTTATTAATTTTCAAAATTGGAGCACATGCCTTTTAAATGAATTTTTGCTTCAAAAAGGACCAAAAATGGAAATAATAATGTGTGGTATCTATCTCAGGGACAAATGTGTGTGCAATAGAATGTACTATTAACTGATTAGGCAGCTTTTAAAACAGAAAATCAATTTTAATTGATGAAAAAAAATGAATGGGCAACACATAGTTATTTAGACCTGGATATTTGTCACATAATTTTCTAAGCAATGAACCGAAAGTCTACAACTTCAAAGATGATATTTCAAAGCTTATTTGTCAAGATACAATTAGATCCTTCTGTTTGAAATTGGAACTGTAGAAAATCTGTTTGAGGTCCTGGAGAACTGAGAGCATCCAGACACTCAACTGCTTTACAAATGAAATGGACTGTGGTTTTTAAACATGCCTGTTGTAACTGCCTTGAAACACTTCAAACATTTGAAGATCTGCATGACTCAGTGAACCAGAATGTCACAAGTAATGAGCGTTTGATCTTACAAAACTGGAGCCTGAGTACAAGGTCTATGGGAAGTAGAAGGCAAAAAGATTGGAGCTTACTTCTACCAGATTTCACATCGCAAACAAACCCTATGAAAGTGCCACTTGCTAACTTCTGTGGGCTGACTTTTATCACGATCACATTTCTAAACAAGTACACATATTAAAATGAGTTTTCATTATTTAATCTACCAAAATAATAGTGACCAAGGATAGTTAGTGTGTGCCCACAAGTGTGTCAGGAGCCTAAAGTCCTTCTCCAGGCCACAAGGAACAACGAGGAACCCAAAATAAAATAGCTGGGCTAAAATGCCATCTCTGAGAGAGGCCAGCTGAGCTGTGGAGTTTCTGAATAACCTGCCCAATAGGGTAACACTGACTCACAAATGGCCTCCAAGTCTCAACTTGCTGCATGGGCCAAGCTGGAGCTTGTAACCAGCACACCCCAGATGAGGACCGGCCTGGACAGGGTGGGTTTAGGAATGCTGTATACATAATAAATAAATAAATATTAAAAAAAAAGAAACCAGACCGAGGTCAGACGGTTAACCAGGTGCTTTGGTAGCGGCATAGCTTCCAGGCCTTTCTGTTTGTCTCTCACCCATCTGATACTCTTCTTGTGAAGATTTCTGACCTAGAGAAAAAAAAAAATGCATGGGCAAAATTTCCTGCATGGAGGAAACTTGGATAGAGGGTAGAATAGGTGGTTCCACCCCACATACAACTTCAGAACTGAGAGCAAAGCCTTGAGCCTCGTAGAGCCAGTAGCAATGAGCAGAAGCAGGACTGAGGAAATAATTGTCTTCTATTTCCAAAAGGACAATATGCTGAAAAGCATATAAAGCAAAAGCATTCTGTTTATTCAAGATTTTTGTTTGAGAATTATTCACTAAAAATCCACTCATGCTAACTCAAATTTATTTTGCAGTTACTTTAAAGTAGATGTTTTCTTGTAAGTTTTAAAATATATTTATTTATTTAAACATAATTATATATATATATATATATATTCAAAATGTGTGTATATGTGTTTCCCTATGTGGGTTTGAGCATGTGAGTGCTGAGGCTGTAGAGGTCACAGAGAGTTGGAATTACAAGCAGTTTTGAGTTGCCCAACATGGAGTCTGGGAAGATAACACTGATCCTTGGTAAGAATGATACAGATTCTTAACCACTAAACTATCTTGCCAACACCCATTTATAAACTGAACATAAATTTTTTCTAGATATAACTTTCATGAACATTTTAGCAGATCAAGCACAGCATCCTTGCATTGCAGGTGAGCATTCTCTGACTTTGAAACATGTTCTCATTTAGGAAAGTCACAACAGATGTTCTCCATGCCCTGAGAGTTCATAGATGCCAGGCTATATGACTATACCTAGCAAAACTATCAGTCAGCATTATAGGAGAAAAGAACGTCCCATAACAAATTCAGACTTAAGCCATTTCTATCTACAAATCTAGCTGTACAGAAGACACTAAAGGAAAACTTTAGTCTAAATAGGTTAATATGTCCCAAAGGATGTAAGAAATAATAAGCCAAGAACAACTAATCAAGGATAGAAAATATCCACATAATGAAAAAAAGAGAAATCAATAAACACTGCTCACTAATAACTCTCAATGGTGTGATTTCAAAAGCAAAAAGACATGGACTAACAGAATAGTTTAGAAAACACAATTCATCTTTCTGCTGAATCCAAGAAACACAACTAATCATCAAAGATGGAACCTACCTAAGTGTAAAAGAATGGAAGACTGCATTCCAAGAAAATAGACCCAAGAAAGAAGTCAGCATAGCCATTCTAATAGCTGACAAAATAGTCTGTGATTCAAATCTAATCAAAATTGATAGAGGAGGACACTACAAACACATTAAAGAAACAGCTTTGTAGCTCTTGATTTATAGTTTTCCACCAGACAACTTGATGGTTATCTAAGCCGTGCCCCTTGCTTGAGTTTTCTGTGTAGAAGGCAAGTTTTGCCTTAGGACTTGATCTGAGAAGACCCGAGGCACCTTCGTGTGCAAGCTGCACTAGAATTGCGTGCAGAACTAAGGGTGTTTGTGGAAAGCACAGCTGGGATCTTTCTTATGCTAGTGGTTAAAGATACATTTATTTTGGGTTAATGTTACAGTCCACAAGTGCTGCAACCTGTGTAGCTTGACACTTTGACCTGATTGGGCTGATGAAGCAAACAGAAGACAGATACTAAAGAAACAGCATACAACAGAGGAGAGTAGGCTGGGTGGGTAGTGCACTCTTTGATGGAGCGGGCCCAATTACCACAATAACAGAAATTAAGCAATTTTACCGTTTCCAGCACATGGAAAGGATTTACATAGTCTCTGTGAACAATCTCTGTAGATGGCCAATCTCAGGCTGTAAACACCTAGTAGGAAGAAGCAGCAGTTGCTTGTTCTTGTACACACCCAGACAATTCATACCTGCACATATTATCAGTATTCTCATTAAGATAAGAAGAAGGCTTTACCAGTTTCCAAGACTGACCCTTGCAAGGTAGGCTTTACTATACCTTCATGAATTTTATGACTTGGTCCTCGACATGAAAAGGCCATGCCAAACAATAAACAGTCACTCAAGACTTCACCTAATCTTTATACATTTATTTAATATTGAGGTTTATGTTGGGGATCAGTCAATATTGAGTTTTATATTGGGGAATTAACCCCCTGAAGCCTCTCAGGATTCAGAAAGACCACTACAGCAGGCAAAAACTGGTTAAATGTATTTGAAAATGAATAAATTAGCTCAATAGGTCTTTTTTTTATCATGTTCTATTTATTCTTTCTATACTTTCACTAATGCTCTCTTGCTGTTCCCCTTTCGATGTTTCTCCTTCATGTTCCCCTTTCAATGTTCCTTGCTGTTCTCCCCATTCCACAAGGTTTCCAGTTTATATACCCACACAGACACAGTTAACAATTCTCTGGTAAATAAAAATGATACCAGCTATGCATTTCTTAGGGCTAACAGGATGGATAATGTAGGCTCCAATTGTCTTACTACTGCCTCAGAAAGGATGTGGCTAAAAAACTCCCCTGTAGATACTGTAAGGATTCGTATGGGGCTTTAAATCAGTACAGAATTCTAAGAATGAAAAAAAATAATAAGGGTTTGTATGTTGACTACATTTGTGTGATTAGAGTTTTTATTGGAGTCTTGCTAATTGAATTAAAGGGAACAGAATCTCTTATCCCTAGAGATTATATCTAAGGTGGATAAATCAAAGAGAAAACTGTGGTAGTGTAATATCCAGAGGCTGGCATTTCTGGCTTTCCAAGTGGCAGTTTTGTCCCTGTTGGCACCTGAGTAGAAGCATTTCCTTTCTTTGGGGCCTTTTCCAGAACTCAAGGCACCCTGTGTATATTTTATATATCAGAATTTTATGGCCAAATGAAAAGTCATCCAGAGTAACAGTACATGAGAGAGTTATGCCCAATAATTAATACACTGCTAAGGTATTTTGGATGAATCCCATGATGGAATGAGAGGGACACCATGGCTTCACAAGGTTTACAGAATAATAGTGACTATTCAAAATGCAGGTTCCCAAAGCTTTGCACAATGAGTGTAGCCTAGTGCTTTCACTAACTCTACTCTCACTGTATAATGCTCGTGATTACCAGCAGCTCAAGGCTTTCTTCACACCAAATGAGCTTGAACTATGTTCCAATTATGCCAGTTTTCTTTATCATATTCAGTTTTGTTTTGTGAGTAATTATCACCTACAGCTATAGACTTAAGTAGCTTCATATTATATTTTCTCTTCTGAGTCTTGGAAAGTCAAATGATGTAAGAAGTTTTAGGAGTATTCTGAAGGATCAATGTCTATTAATGAAAGCCTGATATAAAATATAATTAAATTCAATCTTCGAGTATCCAGCCTCACTAATGTGCTCCTCTAATAAAGCAAAAGTAAAATGAGAAATCCCAAGAGACTGTGACCAATTATATGGGGTGCGTTTCACCCTGTTATTTGTGCTGGTTCCTTGTTTGGGACCTAGCTAGCAACAATAAATATTCCCTAGTTAGTAAATTGCATAACTCCCCTTAGCCTTTCAAAGAAATAGAGCACAATGACAAATCTATGACTTTAAGAGGCTCGTTCTTTAGTATCCATTTTGTTTGGTTCTACTCAGTAGAAAATCAGTTTTCTTCCATAAGCAACTAAAAAGAGTGTTTATCTGGAAAGAAACATAACTGAAATAGTATCCAATTGCTGATCTCCACCAGACTTCCTTTATGGATTTTTTAAATGAAATTAGCAATATGAAACAAATAGCTTTTATGTCACCTCAAAGAACTATAGTAAATGCAATATTTAAAAATCTGAATTAAATAAAGGGCTCCCTCTCTCAAAAAAAAAAAA
>NC_022024.1:5851679-5856295 GCF_000317375.1 Microtus ochrogaster
GGATTTGGGGGGGGGGAGAAAATTGGTCTTATATGTCCATATTTGAGGTGAAAAATGGAGAAAACCTTGGTAGTCAAGGCCATATATCTTAAGTGACTCAGATAATAGTTTTAGTAAGTGCCTTTTTCTTTAGAGATTCAAGTTCAGTCTGGGAACAACTAAAAGCCTTTTTTTACTGACTGTGTCTAGAGTCACTGGGGATCTGTCACTACACACTTCTTATGAAACAGGACATTTTCTGGCTAGCGTTTGGCTGCTTAAAATTCACTTGATTTGACAGAAAAGTTTATGGTTGAAAACCATAAGTCATAGCATCATGGTAGCCACATGTGTTACTATATTAGTTAGCTTCTAAGTCAGCCTAAGTTCTCAATCTGTGGGTCACAGACCCCTATTTGTGGATCACATACAAGATATCCTACACACCAGGAATTTACATTACAATTCATAACAATAGCAAAATTACAATTATGAAATGGCAATAAAGTAGTTTTATGGTTGGGGGGGCTCACCACAACATGAGGGCTGTATTAAATGGTCTCAGTATGGGGAAGATTGAGAACCAATGATCTAAGTGTTTTCTGGAGAAAGATAAGTAAGAAAAAAAAGCAAGGGACATATGTTAATGAACATATACATGTTTGATGTCTTCACATGTCTATAATTAAAGAGAAATAGGTAGGTCTGAAATATCAAAATGATGGAGATTAATTAGCTGTTATGTAGCCTAGTGACAGGAGTTTGGATAACCTGGATTTATCCTGAGGACTTTCTCTCAGGAACTCATAACTGAATCAAAACTCAATATATTTCATAAGAATTTTTAAAATCTGGAATGTTAATATTTTATATCAGCTTTGGAGATTTATATTTTATTTTCTGTAGTCACAAACGTTGTAAAGAAAGCAGGAACCACATGTAGTCTTACTGTACCTATAGAAAGTGTTTTACAGAATAGGGAACACGTGAAGGGAGGACAAAAAGAGCCCTAAAAATATTTTCTTCTGTAGATTTCAGTTACTATATTCTGTGATCAGAATATACTTTGTTAGGTAGAATATATTGATTAGCTTGTAGTTTTTCTCATATAAAAAAAACCTTTTGTTTGCAGAATTCTTGCCTGTTTGTTTGATTTTGCCTCATAACATGAGTGACAAAATCTATTATTTTCATACAGAAAGGCCACTGTCAGCTTTAAGTAAAGGTCAGGATGCATTTTTCATGGTCACCAGGGTTCATATTTTCATTACAGCATCTGCCTGGCTGCATATCATGGAAGGTATTTCAGAACAGAAGTTTCAAAATTCAGTTAACCAGTTGTAATTCATGGTGTAGCAAACTGTATCTTAAGAACACACACAATATTATTCTGGGTCCAACACAGATGCAATAATTTTATTGACTTGTTCTATTAGTCTCCTCAGAAAACCGTACATTACTCTAATATGGTCCTGTTCTAGGCGATTTTGTATATAGTGTCTTGCTCCCCATGTGTACATTAAAATCACAGTAATAATTATGAAAATTACTGATTCCCAGCTACAAAAAATTACTTTGTTTTGCCTGTGTGAAAGCTGGGTAGAGATCCAACAGCTTGGACTTTAAAACATGTATGTACATGAAAGTTTTGGAGACAGTGTGACAGTGTCCTGTCTAGGAGAGCTGGTTTTCCTGGGCGAAAGTTTGGTATTTCTGACTAGTCATAGCTGATGCTTTTTAGAAAAAAAAAAAACCTGGGAAAATACATAACACAACATTGATTGTGCCTTATTGTTCAAAATAGATATAAATAAGACAATTTCAATTAACTTGTTCCTAACAGTAAAATACTATAATAAAATGAAAAAAATAAATATGACAGGATCCTTATTGTTCTTCAGTTGATATCAGAATACATGGCCAAAAGAAAAGTGAAAAGTGATTTTTAAAATCAGGTTAAAACAAATGACTAGATAAGCAAAAAAAAAAAAATGGAGAAAAACAAAAGTAAAAATATGATTGGGATTTTATATTTCTAATAAAGAATGATGGCAGACAACATGTTCAGGGAGATTATAATGAAAATTAGAATTTGGTACTTACCTCCAATTTGCAAAGAAATATGAAAATATTTACAGACATTTGTATTCCTTTGCCAAAATTAATGACACTACAATAAAGAAACAATACAACTTACTTATTATTATTATTATTTCAGGTTTTTCACTGTGACAAAATTATTTAGACATTTTTACTAAGGGTTTCCATTACATCTATCAAACAGGGTCTTAACTTATTTCATTAATTTCTCTTTAAATGTTTATTATTATCTATCTCTAGAGAATATATACACATATCTATACTGTACATAGTCTTGATAGAAAGGCTATTATTATACAAACCATTGTTTATAGAGAATACTACTGTGACACAGTTTTGTTTGATTTCAGTAAGTATGTGGCATCATTCTTCTCTGCGAGAAAAGAACATAATATGAAGTCCTAGATTCTTGGGAATGACTGGGACATATGAATATATGAATATCCATATAAAAATTGTCTCCCATTTTGGAACATTTGCATAATACCTTTCTAGATCCAAAGAAATTGGTATAGTATTAAGGCGGTGATAGTTGGAACTTTCTGGGGATAATATATCATTTTGTTGGAGTTCAAAGCAGTAACAGATGAGTGGATATGTTCAGTTTCCTTCTTCAAATACTCAACTCAATTTGATCAGAGGTAGTTTATTTTGGGATTTGTTATTTCTACTTTATTAAGGATATATATATATATGTATATATAAAACAAACAAAAATGTGTTTACTGCCATTTCTATCCTTTTGACATTCAAAAATCTCTATTTACTTACAGAATAGGCTGACATCTTAGTTACAGATTTTACTGCTATGATATTGCATTATGACTAAATAAAACTTGAGGAGGAAATGATTTATATAATTTTTAAAACATTTTTTGTTTTTCTCTTGTATGATACGTCCAAGCTGAACCTGAAGTTTCTCCTCCTTCTCCTCCCTCTCCTCACTACCCTTTGCCCAACCTCTCCCCTCTCCTGTCTACCCCCCCCCCAGACCAATACCTTTGCCCTAACCTCCTCTCAGAAAAGAGCAGGATCCCCTAGAGACATCCACCAAACCCAGCCTGACAAGCTACCATAAGACCAGGTACACACCATCACATCATGGCTGGATAAGGCAGCCCAGTGGGAGCAGAATGGTCACGTGGTTAGGCTAAACAGTCAAAGACAACACCCACTCCCATTGTTAGGAATCCCACAAGAACATTAAGCTACTCAGGCATAACATATGTACAGAGAACCTAGGTTAGATGCCTACTGACCCCCTGATTTTTTGTCACCCACTCCCAAGGATATCCTTGTGTTCCCACTTAAGGCCTCCTTGTTATTTAACCTCTCTGGGTCTGGGGACCATACTATGATTATCCTCTGCTTTTTAGATAATATCCACATATGGAAATATTTTTATATTTACTGATTAGAACATTCAATATTGATTTTTTTCAGATTAAATGATGTAAAGATATCAAAATTCCAGGTTTGTACATCAACTATTTTTTGTGATTCTACAAACAATTAAAAAGTCTATGTATAAAGTCAAGTAACTAATCACAGTCAATAAAAAAATTAAAAAGTTTCAGAATTTCTATCAAAAAGTAATGTACTTTTGTAGTTCAAGCCTTTCTAAGGACATATTCATCCAGATAATGCAGGGTTTTCCACAGGCAATTTATTTAAGAGAAACCACAGAGGTTCTAAGATTTACACTACTAAATTATAGACTACTGATTTTTACAAACTTCCAATGGAATTTGATGCATTAAGCATAGGCTTTCCTCAGGGTGTGCCCAGTATTACAATAACATATAATCAATAGAAGCCTGGAGGCCTACCTTGCCACAACATCGACTGTGGTAAGCATACTGATGCTTTATCTCTCTCAAACTGAGAAGGGGGCATTTTGATGGAAATGGACATGAGACTGTATTAAATACTTACACCTGCAGTAAAATAAGCCACAATGCATATGATATGGAAAAATTAAGAGGGAGAAAAATACGCTCTTTTCATTTATGAGGTCTAAAATTTTAAAGTTTTCAGGACTGCGATCTTCCTTGAGTTCTCAGGGAGAATTCTTTTGTGCCCCTTGTTAGGCATGAGTTTGTCAGCAACATTCAACGTGTTTGGCTTGTAGAGGCAACACTTCATGCCACCATGATTATGCAGAATTCACTTTGTGTTCCTAGTCAGTCTTTTTTTTCCTTCTAAAAATAAAGCCAGTAGGCACTTTTTGATGCTATATTAACAGGATTACATTTGCAAACACTTTAACTATGATATTGACCACACTATATGGAAGAGAATTCAGATTTTAATATATCATTAGAGGGTTGAATTACAATCTATATTAGAGACCATATCTTTAATGACTTAGCAGTTTCAACAGTTACATCAGGAGAATCATCAAAATTCCAGTAAAAACCTGACTGGATTTCAAGGCAGCTACATAGTTTGGCAGCAGCCTAAGAAGCGGGTGCAGGGAAGCCACAGTGGAGGGGGGAGAAAGAAGAAAATGGAAGGGAAGGAAGGAAGGAAGGAAG
>NC_022024.1:5856701-5859323 GCF_000317375.1 Microtus ochrogaster
AGATAATAGATAGATAGATAGATAGATAGATAGATAGATAGATAGATAGATAGATGTTCTTAATCATGAATTGACTAATTGACTTTTAGGCTATTTTTAAAAGTTTAATTATATGAGTTGAGTATTGATTCTGAAAAGCAGGGCTTAAGGGTCTGTTTGCCAAGAAAAACTGTTTAAAGAAATTCAGAGACAGAGGCGGGGACAAGGTGGGCACAGAATTATACCTAGAGGAAATGAATTTCCTTTGATGTGGGATTATTTGTGGGGTTCTAAGCATAAAATTCCACTGATAATTAAGAATATTCTAAACATCAAAGTTTTAGAATGAAAATACATAATTTCACAGTAAAGGAAATACCTCAACAGAGATTTTGAAGAAGTTGATGATGGATTTAAAAACAAGACACAACAAATTTGTTACCAGAAAGATAAAATGTTCAAATTTTCCAATATCCAGGATGAAGATATGGGAAAAAAAAGAAGCCACACTGTAAAAGATTCCTTGTCATACCTCAGAAGGAATAAATGTTTTGTTAAGAACTTCAGTAGAAAAGGAAATAGAAAGATATGGTTTGAATTATAAGATTTATGGAAAGGTCTCCAGGTTTAAAAGAAGTCAAATACCATTTAACTGCTAAATCAGCATAAGTACAATTTTGAGCTTTATGACCTAGAAAGTTCGAAAACCCTACTTAAATTACAGGCTAACACAAATTAACATATAAGATGTTAAAGTACAAGCAGGTTTTTTTTAAAAGACAGTAATAATATACAATATTATGAAAAATATACACTAGAGAACTTTCTAATTATTATAGCAATAGTTTGGATACATTCATCTGCAAGTGTAGAAAAACTGTTTGCAGATTTTATGGTATTAAAATAAAATTATAATTCCCTAATTCCAAGGGCAGTCCATTTCCTATGAGCTCTGTTGACTCTCAAGGTTCCCATAATAATACAGACAAGGCTCCTACTGTCAGTTGCACACTAGAGAGAGATGGCAAAACAGTATTGGCAAAGGCACCGTGTACTCTTGTTTTAGGATATAAAGAAATCAAACCATAATTGAGATGAGAACTGCCTTCCTGTAGACTGACCCTCAGAATGCTATAAGGTGCTGTCCAAGCTGCTGGAGGAGAGTTATCAAATATTCCTACTCACGTGTGTACTCTGTGTACGGTACTCACTGGTCAGACAAGAGGTGCCCATGGGTAGAATAGTGGTAGGTTTGTTTAGGGGTAACCAAGCACTTCCTGGTTGAAGTTGAGACTTGTGTCATGGGAGGGATCCATGGCTGGCATTCTAAACCCAGTGGTTGGAGGTCACAGGGCTGAGCAGGAAAGTTACTATGTGTTTTGTTAAGTAGACATGATGCTAAAGAGAGATGTACACATTAGTGAGAAATTCATACAAAATAGTGAGACGCAGACTCTAATGCAAGTCCCGATTTTGCCTTTTTTCAACTATGTTTTTATAAACTAAATTATTGAGAAACAGAAGAATGTGAATTGGCAAAAGTAGTCTCTATTAAGGAATCCTTTAGATTATTGTAGTCTGTTGTTTCTGTGATAAAAATCTAGCATAAACATTAATTAATGTGGCAAAAAATAGTTTCATAAAACAAAAAAACAGATGAAAATGTAAGAGTGTAGAGATTTCTGAGCAGGAAGTCTAGAAAATCATTAAAAAGTTGAAGGTAATATCTTCTTAACTCACTCCAATGGCTTATGAAATTATGTTCAATCTCCATGATTCCACATATAATAATTTTACTATGTCAGAACACATATACTACCTCATTCAGAATTACAAATGAGATCATGAGATAGTTAATAGGACCCTTACCTACAGTGTTTAAATAACGAGGCAAGTAGTCTGGGGAGATAAACATTTGAAAGCAATAAAATAACAATGGCATAGATGAACAACAACAACAAAAGCTCTCCTGAAATAGCAACACATCTATTAAATGTAAAGATAATAAAATAACTTGTCTCTTTGGTGTATTATTAGCATTGCAGTTTAGAATATTCTGTATACAAAATTAAATTTCAGGAAATGTCTTTTACCTTTTGTTCAATATTTTCTACAAGTAATTTTACAAGATCAGGATAGTATATTAAAATTATAATTCATTTTAGGATGATATATGAATATATATGCATTATATATTCATTCTACTTTTATTCCCCACAATCATAACCCAGTGTTTGTGGGGGTGGGGTTGTCTTGGTCTTTAATGAATTTAGGGGGAGTGTAGCCCAGTCATGATGTTGCCCTCCCTAGTTATGGAATGTTAGGTAAGCATGAACACATGAGATAGCCAGTAAACAGGGGCACTTCAGTTTTTCTGCTTCAAATTTTCATTTCACTTCCTATCCTGACTTCCCTCAATGATGGAGAGTAACCCGGAAGCAAGAGACCAATTAACCCTCTCTACCCCAAATTACTTTAGTCTGAGCAGCAGAAAACTACAACAGAAGTCAATATGAAGAGAAATAAATAACATAATTTTACCAGAGACAGAAAAAAAAATAAATGCTCACAATGATGTTGCCAAAAGTGGCACTTACACTCTGCTGATGAGAATGTAAATAAGTGTTGTAATAGGAGCTGCGG
>NC_022024.1:5860423-5862417 GCF_000317375.1 Microtus ochrogaster
AGAGAGAGAGAGAGAGAGAGAGAGAGAGAGAGAGAGAGAGAGAATGGAGAAAATGGTATAATTATATTTTATTTTTGAATTAAGAAATAGGTCAAGGAAGACACAGGCATGTTGATGTTTCGTTCATAGAAAGATAATATTTTAAGAAAGTATAAATATATTAACTTCATTTAAAATTACACAGTGTATCAATATATTTTGATAAAAAGAAAGACAGGTTAGTCTTTTTGTGATACTCCATCTCTGAAAATACAATTACTTCCTTTTGAGATATATCAAGGGCAAATTTTAACCGATAGACTTCATTAAAGACTTTCGCAACAAAAAGTAGAAAGTGAACTCAAAGGGGCACTAAAGGGCAGACTGAACAAGCCAGTTGATAGCTAATTAATAAGAGTAAATTCTCTTTGAGGCAGATAATCACTATTCAGCCAAGGTTTATTAGTAGCTTATAATTTTTCCATGGTGGCTAACTGGAAGTGTGGTGTTATTGGCTTGTGCTACTATGTGTGGCCAAGTGTGAGAGATCCTTACTAAACAAATTTGATAATGTCTGGTTGACCTGAACTCTGTAGAACAAATACCGAAGACAAGGATGTTCCATAGCTAAAAAGAGAACATGGAAAAAAACCTTACTAACTTTTGCTCAAAGAGGAACATTTTGCTATCTCTCCCCTTACTCACAAAAGAAGATGAATAGAGGGAGGATAATCTATAATCAGAATATATTTTATGTATTATATTTTTAATGAAAGAAATATAGAAAGACATCACTCTTGTCTCTGAATGTGTTCATATCTCTGTCTTCCACCATGGGTTTTTCATTACAGATTTCTGAAATGTCTGTTGTGATTAGGAGACTATCTTTATTTCCCTTCCTCTGTGATACAATATTCTGACTAATGCAAACTAAAGGAGAATAAGTATATTTTCCCTCATAATTCCTCATTACAGTCTATCAAAGCGCGAAAGTTGCAGTGGTAGGAGGTTTAGGGGACTGGTGACATCAGGTCAGGAACAGAAAGCAACGAATGTGTACATGCTGATTCTGAACTAGTGCCTCCACTTACACAGCGTTGGTCTGGTCCACAAATAAGATAGGTCTTTCTGTATCAACCAAGGCAATCAACACAGTCTCCCACAAACATTTCCAGAGGTTCCTTTGTCATGTGACTCCAGAGTTTGTCAGCTTGACAATACTAACCATTACCGTGAAAGTGTAGGGTGCTTGATTTAGGGTGGATGGCAATAAAGGGAAATTCTTTAAGAATTAAAAGAAAAAAATTGAAAAATGATATCATATGAAAATCCCAAGTTAAATTCAGAGATTTAGTGCATGGTATGAAGGGCTATGGACAGTGACAATAAATATCTCTGAGACCTCTGTATGCAATTTGCATATTGTTGATGATGACAGAAATACTTAATATTTCAAGATTTCAAAGTGGTTATTTTCTGTTGTAAAGCATAGAAAATGCAGGGGTGGAGATGAAGTGCCCTCTGAAAAGGCTCCAAGTATACAAGTTGTCCACCCAAGTTTAGTGTTGCTGGTAATGCCCCTCCAGCTTTCTATTATCACCCAGCTGCTTGCTACATATTAGGCAACAAAAGATGTCTAGTGAGTTGGAATAACAGGAAATAACTTCATTTTTGAACACAATGAAATAATGTAAATCAAACAAATTTAGTGATTAAAATAACTAGGGATTAAACAAACACATGAGATTAGCCATGGCAGAATGAACTAACTACACAAATTAAGAAGAAAAATGAAGAAATTTCTTGAAACATGAAAATGCAACTATAGCATATTAAAAGTTGTGAACTACAGTGAAAATAATACTATGACACCTGTTACAGTAGTAAAGATAGAAGACTTTAGATAAACTATAATAACAAAGATGTCCATTAGCACAAAATGGACAGAACTGGAGGACTGAAACAGGTAGAGAGAGAGAGAGAGAGAGAGAGAGAGAGAGAGAGAGAGAGAGAGA
>NC_022024.1:5862517-5875395 GCF_000317375.1 Microtus ochrogaster
TGATCAGTCAGCAACTGAAATCTTGAAGACAGCGGGAACAAAATAGTTAAATAGAAGAGATGGATGTTAGTGTTCTTCAGCATTGAACCCAGGAGCCACAACTGGCCAGATGTGCTGTTACTGGGTGAGGGGAATTCAAGGTCTCCGAACAAAATCATGGCAAGGCAATGCAAATGAAAGAATTGAGCCTCATTTGATCAGTGTTTCTTATCCAGAAATATGGAAATGCCACACCAAACACCACAAATATACACAACTATTAAATGCTAAGAAATCCTATCTTAAATAATTAAGAAGTAAATTTCTAGCAAATCATAAAAATGGAAGAGTGTAAGTAAACAAAGAATAATATTTAAAACATTATCAATAACTACAAATTTACAAAAATACATATTTTGTTTCCAAAAAATCATTAGGTTAGTCCTAATATTGCCACTCTTTCCTACCTTCAAGTTTGATGGGAATACTAAATTTCAATTAAAATTAGTGAAAATTAACTTCCCACTTATAAAAGTTAATGTTTTCTTTCTTTTAGACATGAAAAATTTGATAAATCCCTAAGGTCTAAATAGTTTAATAAAAAATAGATCTCAGATATTTATTTCCAGAATTCTAAACAGAAAACATCTGAAATCTTCCAAACAAAATTTGCAATCCTCTCCATTAGCACATTCAGTCATCCTCAAGTGCCTCCCTGCTTCCTGTGCTTTTGTTACCAGCTTCATGAGACCATTGGCCTCCCTACTAGAGTTCTGGAAACCCCAATTCAGTCCAGTGGTAAGGTCTCAATGTCATTTAGACTGTTCAGTCAGAAGCCTGTGCCCCAGGCTGCTTGGCAAAGTCCTTCTATGGGCCTCTGAGATATTATTTGCTGAGTATAGACATTCTGGCTTGTAGTTGATTGCAAGAGCTTTCAGGGAGCATCAGTGAAAAACAATAACAGCACAATCTGCTATCTATGGATGCCAAAAACTTAAAATGGCCATGATTGGAGGTCTGATGAGAGTTCATGACAAAAATATTAAAATTTAAAGAAATTTGGGGACCTATTTAGCTGCATAATTTTAAAATACTAGCTGCTCTGAGGCCATCTCAGGCTAGAAAGCAAGACCTAAAATAAAATAGTGAAAATAAATGAAATAAATTGAGTTATCATCAGTGATGCTATGTCCTGTTTGCCTAACAGGAAAACCACCACCAGGATATAGTATGGACAGTGATAACATTAACATATGTGAACAATATTACACAATGTTGGATATTATATTAATATTTGTTCTACAGAATCAAAATGTGGTAATGACTAAACATATCTTCAACAAGACTTTTCATGCAATTAATGATATTAAACAAACTTTATTTTAAAGTTCAAGAACAATTTTGCTGAGTATTTTCAATTAATCTGAGATCAAGGTGTTATTTAGGGTTTGAGTTTGGAAAGGAAATTATCAAAAGGTATCTAACATAGTAAAAGATTCTAACATCTTTCTAAGTAGGATTATTTCTGAGTAAAACCACCTGGCTATTTGCTTACACAAAGTATTTATAAAACACGTTCAAAGAAGACATAGATGATAACATGACTGGAGAGCTTTTTCACATATTATATAGCAATATTTGAACTCATTATAATGAAACTCTCAGTGCATTATAGATATGAAAAGTGATTTGCAAACTTGTGAATAAACTTATCCATCAAAACTTATTTTTAGTTTTGATAATTTCAAGCATCTAGTAGAAATATTATAAACATATTTGGTAAATAAATCCTAGTAGTTAAAAATAAAAATTTTTATGATAACACAGAAAACAAAGGTTTCATTAGACCAAAAATATTAAATTAGCATTGTTGCAAAATATTGACTCAAGTTCTATCAAGTGGATTTTTCTAAAATTTTTGTTTCTCTTTATGAAAGCACATTTTTTTTTCTATATGGAAAGTATTAAAATTTAGGTCCTTTAAAAAATTCTGAGATTTTTATAAATCATTAAACTTTGTGCTTATTTTTCCCTTCACCTACTGGAATAAAATTTCTTTATTAGATTTTGTATAATATCACATGTAAAAGCTCTTAGTTTTCTGTTGCTGAAATAAAATAGCACAGCAAGAATTAGAAGGGGAAGCTTTATTCCATCTCAGGGATTAAGATACTGCAGTTCTTCGCTGTTTAGCTCTGTTGCTTTGGGGCATTGGTGAGACAGGACATGATGGCAGGAACCAGGGGTATATCAAAGTTGCTGATATCACGGTATAGGAAGTAGAAAGGGAGGAAGAAGTCCTGTGTTTCCATCACACTCTAGTAGCGTCACAAGCTGACCACCAACTCTTCAGCACACGAACCTTTAGAAAGACAGTTAGTTAAGATAAATTTATAGCATGCATTCAAAGACAGACACAGAGAAAAGCAGCAAAAATTTCATCCTGAAAATTTAGAATGAAGAAATAGCAGAGTAACACATAACTTGGTAATTTATACCAATTCTTTTAGCTTAACATTGTGCTTTTATTCATACTATGGTCAGTAATTGCTGTCTGCTATCTTAGTTAGGGTTTCTATTGCTGTGAAAAGACACCATGACCATGACAACTCTTACAGGGAAAAATATTTAATTGTGGTAACATACAGTTTCAGGGTTTAGTCCATTATCATCATGGTGGAACACAGCAGGATGCAGGCAGACATGGTGCTGAAGAAATAGCATGTCCTGATTTGCAAGCAGTAGGAAATAAGTTGTATTCCACACTGGGCATAGCTTCATCCTAGCTCAGAGACCATCCTCACAGTGGCACACTTCCTCCAGCAAGGTCACGCCTACTCTAACAATGCCATACCTCCTAATAGTACACAGCCTTTGGGACCACACCCCCTAATAGTACACAGCCTTTGGGACCACACTCCCTAATAGTACCGCAGCCTTTGGGGGCCATTTTCTTTCAAACTACCACATCTAATAAACTAAACACGAAAGATAAAGCTTCCCATGTACATTCTTGGAGAATTTATCTTTTGCCTTGTTTATAATCCTATGTGGATACAGTAGGAACTTGCGCCTTAGATGGGAAATTGATGTGCCATTGGATTGACATTGGTAAGTCTCCTGAGTCCCTCTAACAGGCTACAATTCCACTTTGGATACATTTTGCCTTTTCATTCTCATGTAGTTCCTTTTGGGATACACATATCCTTGAGAGTCTAAATGAGGTAGAAGTCTAAGAACTTAAGTTACAAAAAGGACCTGAGAGTCTGGATATAGAAGTGAAAAACTAACAGAGGCAGAAAGAGAGACTGAGGCAGGGGATTTGAAAAATATACCTAAGGATTTGGGGGAACCGAAGATAAGATTGAAAGCAATTTGAACTAATGGGAAGTAAGACTAGAGTTTATGAAAAGAACGATTTCTTAGATGAACCATTCTGGGGAGAGCTTACATTTGTGAAGTGACCATTAGAGTTGAGCCTTTTCTTTAGTAAAATCAATCCAACTGAAAAGAAAACAAAGTTAATGCCATAGTTTGGGAGCATACAACACAAGTCTGTAGAAGAGGGAAGCAGAAGAACAGAAAGTTCCTACAAAGAAGGAAGTGGCCAAGAAATACTGAATAGCAAAGAAGCAAAATATAAACAGGGTCTCTACAAAGACATCCAAATGAGATCTCCAAGAATAAAAAAACAAAAAACAAAAAACATTTTACCAAAGAACAGTTATTTGAGAAAATGAGACCTCAACTGGAATTTCCCCACATCTAACCCAATAGAAATTTATGAACAAAGAAGTCTGGGGTCTAACTTAATGCTAAAACAGCAGGGGACTTGTCCTCATCAGACAGGCTAAGAGAGTAGCTGGGAAAAAAGTTAAGTGCAGGGGAATACTTGAAAATTGGTATAACAGCTTGGGAGTTTTGCCAAACTGGGCTTTATAGGTTAGTTCCCGGTGGCCAAGAACTTATATCGGGTACAATAGTTTAAGCATGAGGACTAGCAAAAAAGAAAGTTCAATGGGGCTTGGCTAATTTTGCCAGTGGAGTAGTCCTTACCAGTTACAGTAAACGTTTATGAAAATTTACACAAACTGTGCCTGAAAGCCAGGTTAACTTATGTACGGAGTTGAGGATTTTCATGTATTCATGGGATTTTTATTGTGAAATCTGACTTAACTCTTAGAATAAATCTCTCCAATTTATTTACATTAACTTTTTACTTTACTCTGTTTTAGATATGCCTTATCCCCAAAGACATTATTTCATGAAAGCTTGATCCTTCATGTTAAATGACAAAGAACTGATGGGAGTGATAAGTGATGGCAGAGAGTCATCTGATCATGAGGACGATCACGAGATGGAGTTAGTTGTTCTGAGGCTGGGTTGAGTGTCCTAGGAGTGAGTTATCTGACAAAGGTTTGGTATAGATCCTTTAACAGTGGAATGTAAGCAGCTCAGTTCTATCTCTGTCTCTTTTGTATGTATTCTTCCTCTTTGTACACACTAGTGCTCCTTTCTTCTATGACATGACAGACTACAACACAAAACCATTATTAAAAGCATATAAGATGCTACTCCCACATCTTTAAAAATTCCCACTTCTAAATCCTTGAGTCAAAATAAACGTTTTTTTTTTGTTTTTTGTTTTTTGTTTTTTGTTTTTTTTTTTTGTAAAGGACTCAATGTTGGGCATTTTGCTATAACACCACAGAGTATAATGTAGAACCTCCATCAGTTTCTATAACTGTGCAAAGGAAATGAGACATTCCCCATAGAGAAGATTTTATCTATACTACCAAGTGCTTAAAGAGCATTTTAGTTAAAACCTTAATCACATTTAAAGCAAAAGAGTGAATATACCACATCCGCTGATAACAACTTATGATATGGGATTCCCCACTATATGTTATGAGTGTGTTTTCTACCAATGGCTAATGAATAAAACTGCTTTGGCCTATGACAGGACAGAATAGGGAAAGATGGGAATTCAAAGCAGATATAGAGGAGAAAGTAGGCAGAGTCAAGGAGATGCAATGTCACTGGCGAAGGAGTAACATGCTGGCACTCGTAAGCCACAGCCTTGGGGTGATACATAAATGAATAGAAATGGGTTAATTCAAGATATGAGTTAGCTAGAAGTATGCCTGAGCTAATAGGCCAAGCAGTGTTTTAATTAATATAGTTTCTGTGTGATTATTTAGGGTCTGGGCAGCCAGAAAACAAACAAGCAATCTCTACCTACAAACATAAGTCTAACAAGTTGGAACAAAAGAAAATACTATCTACTTAACAGTAACATTTTGGAGTATCATTTATGCTTGTGCCTTCTTTCAGTAATGAGTTTTGCTGGAAGTAGAGAATATATAATATATGGCATAGTAATTGCATATGCACATGATTAAAATGTAAATATGTATTGGCAAATACAAATCACCTCAAATTCTCCAATCCGTAAGCATGCTGACTTTGAGCATGAATGCTGAAGCATGGGTGACTTCATATTTCATTGTCGTCTAACGAAGAACCAGATACATACTCTTGAATTATTCTGCTGCTTGGGTTAGACCATACTAAAAAATAATATATATTGACAAAGAGGGTTTTCCAGTGATAGAGTCAAATAATTTTTAGAACTACAATTAATAATCTTACTTTGCAATTTTCACTCAATTTTGCTGTTGATTGGGATTGACTGCTGCCTGGAAACACCACACAACACACTACTGAGACCGATGGCAAACATTGTGAGACACTCGGGAACACTTAGTCATATATGGGATGTTTCCATAAAATCCCATCCCTCAGAGCTAAGGGAAACCTGGAGAAGGAGATAGTGAAAGACTGTAAGGGCAAGAGGGGATGGAGAAGGGATGGAGAACCAAAAGAAAACAGGACCCTTTAAATGAACATGAGGCAAACTCAAAAGAACTCACAGAGAATGAGGCAGTGTGCATAGGGTTACGGTTTCCCTTTTGGTGATTTTATGGGATTATGGAGTGTGTAGATGAGTGGGTCTCTGATTCTTGTGCCATCTCTTTGGATCTTTTCCTTCTGTTGCTTGTCTTGCCCAACTTCAATGCAATACTTCGTGTTTTATCTTATTATATATATTTTTTATTATCCCTGTTCTTTCTAAAGAGAAACAGAAAGGGTATGGATCTGTATGAAACGGGGAATGTGTAGAAATTAGGAGAAATAGAGGAAGAGGAATCCAAAATTAGGATATATCATGTAACAAGGGAATCTATTGAAAGCAGCAGCAACATAACAAACAAACAAAGCACAAAGCTTTCCTTTGCTCAGATGTCCAAATCAATTCCCATGTGGTGTTGGTTTCTATCCTACATTTTAGACAATTCCAGATCTTCTTTTATGCTTATAAGCAATAAGATAAGCTTTGGTTTCACAACGGATCATCCTATTTGTCCTAATTTGTTTTATTTTTTTTAATAAAACGATGATCAAACTAATGGGTTACAGTCCATCACTGTGTAAAAGTAAGGCAGGAACTCAAGGCAGAAACCTGGAGGCAGGACTTGAACAGAAACCAGAGAATGAAGTCTGTTGCCTTCCTTCCCCTGGATTGCTTAGCTACCTTTATTATACAGTACAGGTACAATTTCTTAGAGATAACACTGCTCATAGCAGGCTGTGCCCTCATGCATCAATTAGAAATTAATAAACTGCTTCATAGATAGAGGGTCACAGACCTATAAGATTCAGGTAATTCCTCGGCTGATCTTCCTAGGGATGTCAATCAACTGAATCTAACTGTGGCATTGGTTATGTCTCTTTAGTCAAGTTTCAACGATCACACAGGAACTTAAGAAGTAAAGTGAGAAGTGAACAAAAAGTATGTCTATTTCAAGTACAGAGAAATAAGAAGAAATGAAAGTTTATTCCCAATTGGGAAGGAAAAATAATTTCCCTTATTACGTAAATTCTCTGTCCATATACACTCATCTGCATCAGAGAGTTATAATAGAGAAAACTGTAGACGACTATGCCACTAGATACCCTGGCAGGAATTGGCAGTGGGTTAATGAATTCATCCTTTATACCAAGTTAGAAGAGAAAAAAAAACAGTTTATTGAACACATTGTAAGAGAGCAATACATTGATCAGTGATGTGAATAGTTCAGTTTCATAAATTGTGTTGGAAGTCCTTTTTAAGTTATGGTGAGTTTTTTGTAAAAAAAAAGTTTCTTGTATATAATCTGCATCTTGTGATGGAATGCTCTGCATAATGACTACTTAAGGGTAAAGGTAGGTAAGCAGGTGCTGTTGTGCAATCTCTGTCATGCAAATGAGCATTATGTAAATCAGGGTCATGCAAATAAGGGCAGCCCTGGTCAGTGGGTTAGGTCTCAAGGTCCTGGGTGAAAGTTCTCATTATAGCTTCAGTGCTAGCTGCTTGGGATTTCTGGGTGGTGCTTGTTAAATTTCCCAATAGGGACTGGCTTCATTTTCTGGTGTCTCATTAATTGCCTTTACTCTACAATAATCAGAGGAAACCAACAGACTCTTCCTACAGGTGCACTTCAAATGCATAGCAAGTTCCCAGACCACAAGCAAGTCTGACAAAGGTAGCTTACTTCCAGGTAATAAGGCAAGATCAGCAAGAAAACACCAAATAAGCAGAGAAATGTTACAATTTTAGGTAAGTGACAAGATTTGGAGACAAGCTGGTGACAAATTAGGAATGGGAGTGAAAAAGTAGCTAATGAAGGATAAAATCAGATTCATAATAAACATTCGAGAGACATGCTGTCGATGATCTTCAGATCTAATGTGATCTCCAGAGGTTGACGTTTGATGGAGAACAGAGAGAGTGCTGATGAACTAGTCTGGTTCCATCTTAGACTTAAAAACCATCTTTTACCAAAAACTAGGTTCATTCTGGTTTATGAACAAATCTGTTTCTTAGGTATTGGGCTATGCCTCACCTGTAACTTAACTTCTATACTGCCTGTTCCAGGAAACGACAACCATGATTTTGTTTCAAAAAGTTATTATAGCTACCTTGAAACCCTATCTTTGTTTCAAAACGTTGTTATGACTACTTTGTTATAATGACTTGTTATTTATTACTTCCTTGTTATGCCCACCTTGCAACTATGTTTTAGGGGAAGACAGCCTGTGTACATGAGTAATAAACAAGTTGCTTTGGTTAATTGCTTGATTTAATTAATCTGGCCATTATCATTTGGGTCAGTGGTCTTTCTCACTGAAACTTTGAGATTAAAGGTACTTTTGCAAGACTATCATCTGAAAACTATTCATATGCCAAACAGGCATTGTTTTCCTAAGAGATGGGATCATTTTCTAGTGTCTTACAATCTTATGAAAACAGAGATTTCCAGCTTTCTATAGCTCCAATTGTAAAATATTTAACAATTTACCAGTAGCAATGAAAAATGTTTAGAATATATTAAAGGCTCAAAAAATGCCTTTTTCCTCCAGTAATCTTTAACTTAGATTTAAATTTTCCTACTAGAATTTCATGAAGTCTATGAAGTGTTTTTGTTTTCCAAAACTCATAAGTAATGATTGTATCATAAATGTTGGCATTTTATAAGGAATTCAATCACAAAGCTTTTATTTAAAAAATAGTCTCTCTCTGGGAGTTTAATTTTAAATGACTGACCAATGTATTATAATGTAAATAAGTTCTTACTCTTACAAAAATTTTCTAATGCATTCATTCCTTGTTTTGATTATATATGCCTATTTTTAAATATAGAAGCCAAGAAAACAAGCTTGCTACTTCAGGAGTCCCCTTTTCACACAGATTGAGTGGGCAAATTCATACAGGGCACTCACAAGACTATAGCTTGAGGGTTAAGATTAAAACTGGGAGCCCTTAGTTTATCACTGGCAATTAGTAGGCATTGTGAGCTGAGGGCACTTGGTTAATGTTTCTTTGTTCTCAGGAAATTACAGCGCAGAAGGGACTCTGCTACCTCTGACTTGGCAATCTGTGGGGCTTTGTGTGCACAACCTTTCGCCCACAATCAAATTACTTCTCTTGTTTGTCTTCACGCACTTCCTGCCTCCTCCAATTTGACTATCAAACATCCTATGCTTTTGGCCAGAAGCTTTTCAACCAAAGTTGTGTAGCTTCTGATAAAATTGTGTTTTGTAAAAAGGGTTGCCTGGGTATGTGCTGATATAAATAGTTTCTTTTTCTTGATCACACACTAGTGCTCATCTCATTGCACCACCATGAGATACATGCCCTGCATCAGATTTGATCACCATTTAATACCACAAACAGATTTAGGAAAACAGAGATGGGATCAAAAATTATGTTTTGAATATTCATTCTTTTGATATTACATCAACCTGAAAACTTTACCCTGACTCAAGGTCTTTTTGCTGTTGTTGTTCCAAATCAACCTGCAATTTATATAAGCCATAAATGGTTTCTCTCATATATCTCTTACCATCTTAAGTTGCCAGGTTTATGAAAATTATTCAGGGTGACAAAGTGTTTGCTTTACAAATATCTACTTTTGCTAAGTCCCAGGCCTTCTGCAGACAATAATCTACAAAGTAGAAAGGGTGCATCTGGAAAGTGGTGTGTAGGAGGTATTAGCACAAATCCTGTTAAACATGAGCAGAATTTTTGCACCTCACTCCCTCGCAGTTCTTTGAAGATGTACCCTTTGTATAAAAATATCTGCTTGGGAGTTAACAGACCAGAAACAAACTTTTCTGCCTCTTTAGGCATTGTCTCATCTTTGCAACTCAAGTCAACTTTTCATGCTGTTCACACTGGATATCTAAGTCAGTGTTCCTGTTTATGGTTTTTTATTACGTGCAAAATTAAAGTTAGATTATTTTTAAAGTAAGCATATAAGATGCTGTATCTTTTGCCCATATTAAAAATGTTTCTTTTCATCTATTTTCTGTTTTGTAAGATCATTTTAATAAATGAAAACATAAATAAAATAAAATGTTTGTAGTTTTATCATCTGCTTTAGACTGATAGGAAGCATTTCTCACCTGTGCTTTGAAATTCCTGAGCAATTATAAGAAAATCTTAATGTGAATATGCAAGTTCACCTATGTTTGGGTGAACTTTATGCCTTTGCTCATGTGTGTGTGTGTGTGTGTGTGTGTGTGTGTGTGTGTGTGTGTGAGGGGGGGGGTCTAGAGTTGTCATGGATGTCTTTCTCAGTCTCACTCTAGTCATTGGTGCAGGGCCTCTCACTACACTCAGCTTCCTAGTTCAGCTGGTCTAGCTAACCATCTGCTCCAGAGATCTCTTGTCTCTGTATCTTAAGTGCTGTGATTATGGGCATCTGCTGTATCTCCCTGGCCTTTTTGAACAATTACAACATCAAATAGTGACTTAAATAGCTTAAGTTTTTGGGTGCTTTGCAAGTCCCAGAGAAATGTATATGGAATTATTTTTCAGAAGTATTTATAATTTTAACAATAAGATCACAGTATTTAAAACCATTTTGGGGCTAGTCTAAAAGCCTTCCTGGTTACATGTATCTTATAAGAATAGATCTTGGTACTGTATTGTTAATATTGTTAATGCAAAGCTTATAGCTAATATCCACAGTAGGCAAGTAAAGATAGAGCCATGGAAATCAGTGCTATATTGTAAATCAATATTAACTTTTCTAAAAGTAGGGGTCTTAAGTATAGGATCTTTAGGAATTAATATTAAAAGTGCAAATAAAATCTCAGATGGTCAATTTGGTAAGGGGAAATAATGACTCTCTAAAGATAAATATATCTGTGAATAAACACTTCATTATTTGAGCAAAAGTATTTCTATTTGTACATATAACCAAAGATATGTGACATATATACATAATTGATCATCAAGAGTGGGTGGGTCCCATATGCAGTAATAAATATTCTCATGTGAAATGAATGAGAAGAGAAACACAATTGAAAGGGCAATGTGGAGATGGAGCAGAGATGGGTTACAGATTGGAAATATGCTAAAACATGAGTACAGATGCTGCAAACTCCGAAGAGGGAAGAGCATATTCTCCTAAGAGCCTTTATTGCAACGGGAATAGTGTTGACCCCTTGAGTTCAGACTTTCAGCCTGAAGAAGAGTGAACAACACCCAGCTGGCTATTCTAGAAATGAGAACAGAATCAGGAGAACAGATTTAGAAGTCTAAGAATGACTAGAACTATTCATTTCAAAATATTTCATAGACAGTTTGGGTAAGGCTTCTAGTTTGAGAGTCTCCATTCTAAGCTTTCTTGGAAGATATTATATGTCTGATCATTTAAATATGATGGAAATAATTAATGATTGAAATGTAAAAACTAATGGTTTGTAGAATATAGGGAAAGTTTGAATAATTTTGTTCTTCACATTAAACTTCAGCATTTGGAAAATGAACAGAACCTGAGCATATATCTACAGAGAGGGAACTTGCTTACTACCTACCCTCACTGAATACTCAAATACTGATGTAACAAGAGACTTCAGAATGCAAGGTCTGGTTAGTTAGCTTGATCACTTATTTCCAATAGTCCAATTAAAGAGAAAAGTAATCACAAAAAGCAGAAAAAGATGTGTTAAAGATGGCCTCAATGGGAAGAGGAACTCAGAGATCTGGTGACCTTCACATTAATCTTCAGGGAAGTGACAAGAGTCTGAGTTTAAAATACAAGAGATTTGCATAATGAAGCAGTCTTGGTCAAATTGTATTCCTAACCACCTCCCCACCACTGAGATATTTTTGGTCTAACATTAACTCTCTCCTGGCTTCTGTCTTGCAAGTTGGCAGCATTATGTGAAATCTTATTGGGAGCCAAGGTCCGCCCCCCACCCCCGCACTCCACAATGGGCACCAGGACCCCAAGTTTCTCCTCCATGTAAAACCCCTGACAAAATTCCAATTCCTTGAGGTCTCAGTTGTCCAGATGATAGGAGGAGTACAAGTACTTCTGCTTCGAATATCCTCACTCAAAACAGTGAGGACATATTTATTGGCTCACAAAATGTCTCTTATATGAATACCTGTTTAGTTCATACAGGAGGTGCTGATACTGAGCTTTGTAGCCCCTGTCAGGGGCAGCAAATCCGTTCCCAGTCTTACTCTGTGCCACAGGCTGGAATGAGATGAGAAGGTGAGGGGATAGTAAGGTAGAGTAAGAAGCGTGGCTGCTGAAGCTGTTTTCCTACTTTCTCAGATTCTTGCAGATTTCTCCCATTGGGCACTTGATGTTGAGCTGGTGTTGTACCATGCACCAAGGTGATTCTCTGGGTAGAGGCTACTCAGGCATTGCAGCTTACTTTATTGTGTCCCTAATCTTCAACACTTCTTCCAGGGTGTACCTAAAAAAAATGATTAAAGGTATTGCTAAATATTCCTTGGAAGAGAATATCCTTGGTAATGAATGAGTGGTTAAGATTATTGTCTTTATGCCCACTAATATTTCTCTTAAAATTAAACTTTCACATTGACCACGTTTATGTTATTTGTTTTTTTTTTTTTAAAAACAAACTAGCAAAAACATAGCTGACTGAGCAAGTCACCCTAGTCCCCATTTCAATGAACTGAAATTATCTTGAGGAAGTCACATAAAACTTATATTGCTAGTAAAAGAAATTCATGTTAAGGACGTTAGATAATTATCTGTCAATCTACAGCCATTTTCCAAATCTTTAATAAGAGAATGTGAATTTGTCTTACGTGGAAAAATATGTACTAGTTCTTCATAGTCAAAAAGTAAACTTGTCTCAGTGTGTTTTTGTGTATTCATTTGGAGACAGCTTTTGAATACAGTGAAGGGAGTTGTTTGCTTGACATTTTACAGGAAATATACTCACCTCTGCTAACAAGAATGCTACCTTTTAGCCGGGTGATGGTGGCGCACGCCTTTAATCCCAGCACTCGGGAGGCAGAGGCAGGC
>NC_022024.1:5875495-5882178 GCF_000317375.1 Microtus ochrogaster
AGTTCCAGGACAGGCTCCAAAGCCACAGAGAAACCCTGTCTCGAAAAACCAAAAAAAAAAAAAGAATGCTACCTTTTCTTATTCTTATCTTTTTGGTCTTGCTCCTTCTCTCCATCTTTAGTTTTAAAGGTATCAGTGAGGAGATTCTGGGGACGCAGCTGCAAACTGCTCTTTTCAAAAGCCAAGAGAACTTTCTGAGACTTTTAGGTACCTCAACTCAGGTACAACTTCATTTCATGACTTTGATAATGAGTTTCATGGCTAGTCAGTCTATGAAGCAAATTTGGTGACTTCATTAAAGATATCTCAATATTGGCTAAAGTATAAAAGTTAAGAGAAAGAGAAGGACTCTGAAAGTAAGACAACCCAAGTAGGAACATACCCAAGCAAACGCAGGGGAAATGAGGACATCAACAGGTGTGAGACCTGGCTTTTCCAAGGAACAGTAAGCTATTAAGTGTTTTACATATGTCCTTTTGGTGCCTCTCAAGTTATATTTCAAATGGCTGAGAATACTTTTCCCTGTTGTCTTTGTTTTTATTAGAGACATGGGATGTGACTTTGGAAACGCCACTGATGAAATTCTAGTCTGATAAAGTAAAACCAGAACCACTGAGTCTACATAAGGGATTTAATACGTGCCCCTTCCCTTTAAAGGGATTTTATGGCGAGATCCTAGAAAATTGCAGGGGCATAACTTCATGAGAGAAGGCTCCACCAGTTGCTAATTGTGCTAGAACTTTTGCTCAATTACTGGAAAAGGCTTCACCTGGATTTTCAAGTGATGGAAGGGGCTTCTTTCTATGTTTTCTTGTTCTTGGGATTTCCTTTTCCTTTCTATCTGGCCTGAAAAGAATCTGATACTGAATTGTAGACACCTATTGTTATGGAAAAAAATGAAGAGGACAGGAGAGCCCTGTTGCTCTGGAGGAAGCATAGACAAACAACACTGACATCTCCACACAGTGCTGACAGCTGCAGTTAGGGAATAAACAGTCCCTTTTTTAAAGCCCAGAAACAAATGTGTTACTAATTTATTTACAAATTGAAACATATTTGCTAAAATCTAACTTGTGAGAAGACATTAACTACCTCCAAGGTTTGCGGCCAGTATGCCGGTCAGGACCCTGGTGGTGCAGAGGCTATGACTTCAGCCCAAGAGGTGGAAGGAAGCTTCAGTGAGCACAATGTGGTGACCAATGTGAGAATGTGGGACTTGTCTTCAGTGCTAAGTGCAAGCCATGTGACTCAGAAAGGCATACACAGAAGAAATGAGGCAGGTTTATAGATGTTATGGTGGAACAACAAACCCACTTAGGAGTTTATTAGAGAGGGCATGTACAGGTCTGAGGAAGTCAGTGTGGAGAGAGAGAGAGAGAGAGAGAGAGGAAGATAGTAGTCCAGCTTTTAAAAGCTGCCTAGCACATGAGCAGAGCAGGTTGATGTGTCTACATTATAAGCAGATGACGGGGGTCATGCATACCCACCAGGGCTTAGCTGAGTCATACGTGGATGATGTAATCCACACAACACATGGGTCATGTGGGGAGCCCTTTAACATCCCCCCGTGGGGGGCATTAAGCACTTCTGCCTGTGGGCTTTTCTGCACATAGCCAGCCTTAGAACCCGAAAGGTCAGCCTTATTGTGGCTGAAATCATAACATTGGCTATTTTAGATTATATTAAATACAATGTAGCAAAAACTAAAATGCTATTTCTTTTTAATTTGCCTTGGATTAACCTCTGAAATCTGTGTCTGTTTAACCAATTTGTTTTTTTTTTAATTTCTTAATTTCAGTTTTTCAGTTTAGTATCTTAAAATATATCCAGTGTTTGCATAAGTTAATATTCTGTCAGTGATTTGAGCTGAGGTTCTACAAAAACAGTTCACATTGGCAAAATTCCACCCTTTGATGCTGCACCTGTGCTCAGGCTAAGATTACAATTACAAGTTCATCTAGGGCTCAAGTTTTCCCCAATTAATACTTCCCACTGGGACTCTTATTCCTTCTGTGGATACACTTTCCTAGGGTAAAATATATGAAGACTTTATGTAATCAGCTGTATTTACTTTTGTTTTCATGTCTGTTTATTACTATTATTGTCTGATTTCGGTCTTTCCTTTCATTATGCCCAGATTGTGGGGATCCCCAAAAGACCACCATGAAGACTGAATCTTGTATATAAAAGCAAAGAGGCTTTATTCAAGCTTGAACTTGGACTCTCCACGTGTCCAACACACTAGCATAATCAAAGATCCTTGAGCTCAGTTTGGGTGAGGTTTTTATCATAGCAGAGGTTGGGATGAGGGATTTCTAAGGTTCAGAACTCCTGACTGACTGACATTTGTCTAGTGGTGTCTTCATGAAAGGGAATGGGTGTGTGTCAGGATAAGAGACATCGGGTGATCCTTTCTACAATGTTTGGAACATTAGGAATTTCTTTTGGAATAGTATATATTTTTCCCTTAGATGATTCCTTCCTGGGTAGTGCCTGGATAGTCTCAGCTTCTGGTCTTTTCTGGAACCAGGTAATCTGAAAATCAGGCCTCTATTGAGCTTGTCATGGCTACACCACTGACAGACAATGACAGAGAACAAGGACTGTGAGTTTTCTTCATTGCCCATGAAAGTTGTTATATTTACATGCCTGTTTCCTGTCTACAGGAAACATATCTCAAGAATTACAGTAGGTGTAGGACATGCTCTTAGGACCAAACTCTCTCTGCTATGTTTTCTTCAACATATCCATACTTAGACAAGTTTTCGTCTTGTTTCCCAATAGAAGCAATTTCTGACTCCTTTTTGGTGTAAATGCCAGCACCCTGTTCTGGTATTTTTCACCCAGGCATGGTGATACCAGGCTAGCCACTCTGCAGAAGGCTGGTAAGTGGCTGTTGGGCAGATAACACACACAGCATGTACACTCAGGACAAAGGTGCTAACATCTCTGCAGGACAGAGCACATGGCACCAAATTTTACCATTTTACAAGAGTAGTTCACAATTAAAAGCTTATGAATTGACTATTTCTACTTCTAGAATGTTCTGGTTAATATATTCAGACCAAAGGTGACTGAAGCTAAGGAACCCGCCTGTACTTTCTATACCACCAGTATAGGTTTACCTTTCTCCATTCACATTTTGGTGTCAGCAATTATCTGTGACATTGTCACAAAATAATCATGAAATCACTTCAAGAATAAGGCTAGAATAAGCAAGAACATCGCAGATTTCGCTTTTTACATACAAAATTCTAAAGTTTTCTTTTTATCAAATTGATCACCAGTATTCGCATATTTGAAATGCTTATTTCAGCCAATTTGGGGATCAATGTGTGAGTGGAAGCCAATGCAGTACAGGCAAAATAGATTCAAGTTGTCCTATGGGTGGGCAGTAAAACTCCCAATTCATGCTGTTCGTATTTCTCCAGTGCAAAAAATCATAGTGGCTGAAGATTGTTCACATATGCTGGAGATTTTTCAGCAGTCTAGTGTGGCTGTTGGAGAAGCAAAGGCCACTGTTCTGGCCTGGAACCTATCAGAGATGGTACCGGCTCAAGGAGCAACAGAGTCTAGGATGTAGCCTTGTCCTTCCATAGTCTATGTTGAATGGAGTAGCACACACTGACCTACTGTGGTGGGGAGATGTGCAGAATAGCCATAACAGCACACTAAGATGAAGAACCAGAACATTTCATGGAGAATGACTGTGGCCGATGGAGGATTAGATGGAGCACCATATGTCATTCATGTCCTACATTTCTATTCAGTCAGAGCAAGGGATGTTAGTGATGGATCTTTTTGTGCTGTATTGGATTTTGCTAACATTCCTTTTTGGTATCCCCTTAATCTACCCTGATAAACTGGCACTTGGAACTAATGGCAAGGAACCTTCCTTTATAGATCTTTCCCATTTACTATAAAAAGATATCATCCCCCAAATTATTAGACATCTTACAGATTTGGGAAATAAAGGCCAATATAGCAAAATCAGTAGTTAAAGGTGTTGATGAAAGAAACTCGGGGAACCATAAAGTTGACTGGCAAAACTCAGAATCACGAATGTGCTACTTACTTACAACTTGGTGGCCATGGCAGTTCTTCAAACCCAACACATGATCAAAGATTTGTCCGTTGTTGTTGGCTACATACCAGAGTTAGGTAGCAAAACCCTACTGCTCAGGGGATTGTGCATTTTGAATGTCATGGAAAATTCAGGCAACTACTAAGATGAAGTTCCTTATACAGTGCAGGCAGGTACCATGCAGTGTCTAGAAAGAACTTCTGCTCACAGTTATGGACCTTGTGCCCTATACTAACATGTCAGGAAAAATGTGCCTACAATGTCATGACTGTTGTGAGTCGAACCACCCACTTTCCAATTGGATTTAGAACTTTTTCCAAAGCAGAAAACTCATGTTTGATTCTATAAATCATGGCTAAATAGATCTGTGACCTAAGTCATTGAACAGACAATTATTATTGCTTTGTTAAGTGGATATGATAGGTCTGACGAATTCAGTTATATGTATTTATACTTTCATCATTCATAGATTACCGCTACACTCAGCCTCTATCATGCAACAAAATTTTCTTCTCAATTTTGCAGTGGGGTAGATTAGTGCAGAGACTCTGTCAAGCTAATGAGAATAAGGGACAGTGGTTGTGGCCTAGAGTTGTTCTTTCTATTGTGGTAAAGTTCCCTAGAAACAGAACGTTAGAAAGAAATGTTTCTTTTAGCTCACAATCTGTCTTGATGTGAAGTCAGTGAAATGGGAGCTTGAGGCAGCAGTTTACATATTCATAATTAAACATTCATAAAAAAACAGAACAGCACTCAGCTATAGGAGCCTTTCTCATCTTAGTTAACCTAATAAACATAGACCTGCCCAGAGACGTGTCTGTTTGGCGACCCTAAGAACTTGTTAAGTTGACACTTAAATTAATCATCATATCTAGTGACCTAATTTTTAGCCATGAATGAATGAAAATGTCTCACATTTATCTCTCCTCCAAGACTCAGGAAACAGAAGAAGAGGGACAGAAAGAGGTTAAGAACCAGAGAAAAGGATGACGTGTTGAGTAGCTGCATTTTGAGTTGAAACTGAGAAAAGAAAGACTCAGGAAAGTAAAGAAAAATATAAGGCTCAGGATCCTCACAAAACTTAAAAGACTGAGGAAGTCGAGAGCATTTCAGAAATTACAAGGTGTTTCTCCATGCTGTAAGTCTTGTTTCTACACATGATGGAATTTTGAATTTTCTGAGGCAAGTCTCTTGCTGTGTCTAGTGACGTCATTTTGAAAAATAAGTAACTGAGGTAGAAGGATGCTCCCAGAGTGGAAAACACAATGCTGTGGGCTAGGGTTCTGAGCTTACTGAAGAGGATAAAGCAGTGGGGAACTGCCATTCATCCCTTTGCTTCTTGACTGCTGACAAGATGTGGCTTCCTGCCACAGCTAAAGTTCTTGCTAGCTTGGCTACGCCACCATGATGGCCTGTCCCCCCAAAATCTGATAAAGTGATTCCTTAATACTTATGTTGTTGACACAGCAATATGGAAAATAGTTTATCTACTTCCCCAGATTTTATAATTGACACATAACTACTGGGAATAAGGAATTCTGATGGAGCCTTCTGTAAGTTTTCTGTGAACACTAGGCATGCAGCTTTCATGCATTCTCACACATGTTGGGATGGTTCTAGGGATGCAGCTGCCTTGACTCAGCCATGTCCTGTCAGCAATACTACAGTAAGTTCTTTGTTCACTTACCTTTGCTACTGGCCTTTACTTTGATCTGATGTTGATACACTATCTAGAATATATATACATTTGTTCCTGCCTCTTAAAGTCAAAATAACACACACACACACACACACACACACACACACACACACACTAATACCCCAAATACTACAAGTTTATTTACTTGCAGTGAGAAATGTTATTTTTATGGGACTGTGGGTACATGGCAGTCACATACCAGATACATGTCATAATGAAAATGCTGTCTACAATTATGAATTTGTAACACTGCCATGCCAGACACCAGCAGTTATTTACCAATATTTTATACAATACATAGATTTAAATATACTTTTTCTCAGGTTTGAATAAAATGAGAATAACCAGAATTTAATTCTGATAATTTTTAACTTTATGCCTTAAAGACTGACTAGTCTCTCATCTAATTTATGTCATTTTTATGCACATAGAATATTGTGTTCATTGTTGCTTCAGGCATATTTGGCTGGCTAGGATGGATTTATGCCCCTATAAATAGATTTTGTTTACTTTTTATGACATATGATACAAATATTACATTATATTGAGAAAAAATATATTTTAACTACTAGGTATTGGAAAAATAATATAAGCCTAAAATAATGCTTAGCGTTTAATATTTCATAAAGCAATTTGGAAGGAGATTAAGCTGAAATATATTCTATGTAAATTTAATCTTTTCCTTCTTATGTAATTTATAAATATCTGTCTCACATTATGAAGGAACTCCTAATAAAGTCATCATTAATTGAAAAGTATCATAAACAAAATGTATTTAATATGCCTAACCTACAAAATGCAGTTTAGGTTTAAATGTGCTTTTAACATATTAATACTAGCAAGTTGAGCATCCAAACTGCCTAGGCTCCCACAAAGCCAGTATGTGCAGTAGGATCAGAA
>NC_022024.1:5882568-5906242 GCF_000317375.1 Microtus ochrogaster
GCGGGGAAGAGACAAAAATCTTTAATAAATAAATAAATTAAAAAAATAAATATCACCCTATTAATCATAAAAAATATTAATATTAGACTAAAGATGAACAAAAAATTTAAAAAAACTATTTGTTGTAGAGTTCTGAATATTTCAAGAAAGTATTAAATCCATAATGAAAATACAGTGAAGAATCGAGTGTTAGATTTTTCCTCTTCTGATGTCATGGCTGACTGGAAGCACATCCGCATGCCACTTTCCCACACAGGAGTATCATATCACATTCAAGTATGATATATCATTGTATATATGTATGTATTATGGAAGGATAGAGTTAATCAATAGTTTTATCACTGAATAGTTCTGCTGCTGAGACCTTCCTAACTTATGCTCTCAGCAAACTAAGGTGTATAAACTGTCTTAGTCACTGTTCTATTTCTGTGAAGAGAAACCATGACCAAGGCAACTCTTATCAGAGAAAACATTTGTCTGGGGGCTTCCTTACAGTTTCAGAGGAACTTCCTTACAGTTCATTATTATCATGGTGGGAACCAGACATGCATGGCACTGGAGCAGTAGCTGACAGCTTTCCATCTTAATTCTAAGGCAAAGAGAAACACCATGCCTATGTTGGTGGGCTTTTAATTTTGTTTGTTTTGTTTTGTTTTCTGACACAAGGTTTCTTTGCAGAGGGCTGGCTGTCTTGGAATTTGTTCTCTTGACCAGGCTGACCTTGAACTCACAGAGATTCAACTGCCCTCTGCTTCCAGAGTGCTGGGTTTTAGGGAGTGCTCCACCACTGCCCAGCAGGTGTGGGAGTTTGAAACTCACTTCTTCCAACTAGGGCCCACCTACTAACCCTTTCTCAAGACTCGGGAAAGGGAGTACCAAGTAAACATGTATATGAACCAATGTGATCCATTTTTGGTCACAATTATAAATTTTTACAAGTTTCTTTTTTTCTCTCATGAAAGTTTGTTTTGCTGAGTTAAGCTTAAAGATGTAACTGGCCTTTGTTGCCCATACACAACCAGGTGTTGACAGCCTGTCTATAAAAGAATGAAAGAAACGGCAGCAAGGTATGAATGTACCTTAGTCAATTCAAAGATCCATTGTTATTGTCTGAACTCACCTGAAAACTATTGAGTTTAATTATGGCATTTTTTATGCATAGCTTATTTTTATTGGCACTTCCCACCTAGCACCCTTCCTCCCTGCCTACCCCTCTGTTGTTTCCTCTGCTGTTTCTTGTAGTCCTTTCTGTCACATGGTATTTTATTACCCTGTTTTCTCCTCATTCTCTTAAGATATCATCTCATAAGTCACACTTCTAAAACCACACACACACACACAATTAGAAGGTAGGATCCGCATATAAGAGAAAACACAAGATATTTCTCTTTGTTAATCTATTACTTCCCAGCTGCATCCATTTTCCTTCATCTGTAATGATTTCACTTTCTTTGTGGCTAAAGGCATTTACCTTGTGTCTGTGATTAACATTTTCTTTATCCACCTCTCTTTTGATTGACATTCAGGATGGTTTCAGTCCTTAGTAATTGTAAATACTACAGCAATGATCATGGGTGGCTAAGTATCTTTCCATGGTTGAAAGAGGTGATTTCCATCAAGTCCTTGTTCAAGCTGAGTGGAAATTTGATGGCTGTGCTGAATCCCTTCATTCTGATTACTTATTTTATTTAGAAAAGTTGGCCTATTTAAAGATTCAGTTCGATTACATGGTGTCTAACTTGGGCTAACATGATGTGTTACTCCTATAGCATAAAGACATGGCCTCCCCTATATTTTCTTTATCATCCTTAAGGTAAAATTTTCAGGAAAACTACAAATGTCTTCTTATTTCAATATGTATTTCCAAGATGTTATAATCAAGTTCTACAAATATGAGGAACTGTCCTGTTTTTTATCCAGTAGGAAGCTGGATCACTTAGGTTTTCATCTTTGTGTTCACATTTTCCCCCTTTCTTTCTGACTCCCCTCTCCCTGTACCTCCCTGTCCTTCCTTTTCCCTCCCCCCTCCTCTCCTATCCTCTCATTTGTAGCCTATAATACACAATTATTTTCTATTCACAACCTCTCTAATATTTGTGCTTTAAATTCTTGATTTTATTTTTAGTCCTAACAAATGGAATATTGCTTTCTTTTGGCCAGCCAGGCTTGTTATTTCTTTGAGGCTTGCCTAGAATGCTGGGATGGTAGGAGTATCACCATTATGCTAAAGGGTAATAATCAGCTCTTTTTCTTCTCCACGTGGTGAGGTGAACCTAAAGTCTCATCCTCTGTAGGAGCATTTGGATACTTCCCTTATAATTGACAGTTTTATGGCAGTAACTATATGCTACAATATATCATAAAGTGCTTTTGCTTTACAATACTATGAACCTAGGCAATTTTAAAATTTTATATACATAAAATTATTTTATATAAATATAAAAATGTTATATTTAGTCTAAATAGAATAGCAATAGTTATTTATTAATTTAATTACTCAATGAATAATGCTTATCAAATAATTATTTATAAAACTGTATTAATTATTTGAGTAATTTATACCTTGTAGCTTTTTAATTGTCATATGTTACTTGGTAAATATACAAAATATAAATTCTAATGTAAATGAATTGTACTTATAATTTGTAAAAATAAACTTTTTGATATTCTTAAATCTGACGGATTAAAAATACTATCCCCAAGGCTAGAAACAATAATGTTTGTTAATGATCTTTTTCCTTTTCCAATAGATATAGGGAATCCCAATTTAGTCTTTCAAGGTTAGCCATCCTAGGAAGAATTCTGATAAGGACCTGTGATAAAACTAAGAGCAACTAATGTAATTTCAGAGAGCATGCTTCTTTTTCAGACTAAAAGTCTTTTCTGGGGTCCTGTCATGTGTTATGTTGAGCAATGGTACATGTATATAAGCCTAGTTCTCTAAAGCCAAGAGTAGCCCTTCAGCAAAACTCTGCTACCATCTCATCTGTAAGGTCTTTCCAAAAACCATGAACTGAAGCTTCACCTAAGTCATCAACACTCTTGGGAAGTGGGAGAGGAGGCACCACCTGGCATGGACATAGAAACCCTTCCTTTTCTCTTTTTGCTTCCTGGCTACTGTGATGTAAATGAAGCCTACTCCTTCCTGTGGTCACACATAGGGACTGCCCTATGTCTAAAGTAATAGGACCTAGAGGCTTTGGCAGAAACCCTTAAAGCTAACTAACCCAATCCAAATCAAATAAAAATCCTAAAATCATTAGAAACTTTCTTAAATTGATTTGTGGTAGAAGAAGACTAGCCAGCTAAAACAGACTCCTCTGGCCTGTAGTAATAAATAACTATTTGAAGACTTGCATAACATTATCTACTGCAGACGAAAAATTTGATATTGTCAATAGAATAATAGCTATCACCAAGCTTTCATTATGTATCAAGTCATGTGCTTAGTTCTTTGAATTAATAATTTTAATTCATTTCAGTTCACCTCTAGAAGAATATTGTCATTACCATTGGAGGGAAAAGTAAAGTATTTCAAGGAAGGACACTTGGATTCAATGAAAAATTTTAAGCAATACATAAACTAGAGGGGATATTTGAAGTCATTTGACTTTAAGCACATTTTGCTCCCTGTCTTCTCTAGGAGGATGAAGCTATTTTCTGTATGTTGTACTGGAATCTCTTTGACTTCGTAAGATTTGATGTAGAGAGAAGAAAAGCTTCAGTTAATATGTTTAGAGAATATGAAATATAGCATTGTATGCAACTCCGTCTTCACTGAAGCTAAAAAAGAAAGAATAAAAATATTTTAACAAGTTAAACTCCAGCTGTCCTATGAGTTTGTTTCCAAAAGCACTTCTTCAAAATAGCACAGGGTGTCATTGGATGACCTCTTACATATACTAATTAACATCCGTTCTGTGCTCAAAGAATGTTTCAAGGTAACAACCTCATCATGAGAATGGAGCCTTCTAGACCTGGTTAGACCGAGAGTGACTTAGAGGAGAGGAGCAGGAATGGACTCTCCAGACTTGTTGAATGAAAATAATTTCAGCTTGTAACTTAGTTAATTTGTGTCAATAAAACTATCAGAGGATCATAGTGTGCACAGGTCAAGGAGCTCCAAGTAGTTTTCTCATTCATCATGCCTGTTCTACTGACAGAAATAATAAGTAGCAATTAAGTAATTGCAGATTAGTAATCACACATTTACTTACAATTTCTAATCAGTTCCTCGGTGTAATCTTAAATATTATCTAATGTTTGCCTCCAAGTTTTAATAAATAGACCTAATATTAGACTTATAAAGATTGTAATTCAGTTCTTCTCTGTGCACACAGGTACAGTTTCTGCCCACAGTTCTACAGTTGCTGGTTCTTTGCCACTGGCCCTCATCTATGTGATTTGAGCAGTTTTATTCCTCAGTCGAGTACTTCAGTTTCTGCCTTATTCAGCTCTTCCATTTCTACAGTCTTTCCTTGAAAGTCATCACTCCCATCTCAATGAGTGCTGCACTCTTAAGTCTGATCATCCAAAATGGCAGAATTCAAACGAAAGCTGCCCTCTCGCCTTAGAATTCTATTTTTTGAACTAATTTGTTTCAGTAATCTATTGTTATAGCTCCCAAGCTTTTAATCCATAAATACCACCAAATTCCTACTGTTCCCTCATCCACGACTTCCTTTTTGCTCAATTCCCTCATGTGATGTTGTACTTGTTTGGTTCTTTGATACACATCAATTTTCCTCCGTTCTTCTCTCCATCATACAACCTCACTTAATGGTGGCGTAAACAGTCTCCATGTTGCTGGGCACAGCTGATTATTCTTACACTGATTACACTAATAATCTCTCACTCCTGTCTTCAGCTCTCCTCGATGAGAATGGCCGTACAATCCCCCTCCATGTGTCTTCTCTCTTCCTCACTTTCTTCTCAGCATCCAAACTGTCCCAGTGGGCTTCTGCTTGTCTAACTTCACTCCCTGTCAAGGACTCAGACATTTCATTCTTCAAACTCTGTTCTTAACTTTCTTTGTAAGTTACTTCTATTCACTTTTTTTCTACTTCTAATGGAACTCAAGATGCTTTTTTCTGCCTTCCTGCCATGATCGGAGTGGTACTTTGCATTCAGTATCTCTCCTTTTTATTTCCAATTATCCAACCATACGACTTTTCATTCCAGTAAAAAAAATAAGTAAACATTAAAAGTCATCCTTCCCATGAGAGGAGCTTAAGAGCTGTCCTATTTCTATTTGATTTTTTTTTTCTTGTCACTCAGATAATGGCTCAATTGTTATCTTTTCAGAAAGAGTTTCTCTAGGGGACTATTAAACCTGAATTACCCACTCAGTTACTAAGTCTAATGTGTTCATCTGCTTTCCATTATTATAACAAAATATCTATGATAACTTTAAGGATAGAGAGGTTTGTTTTGACTCATTACTTTAGGGGTTTCAGCACCCGCTTTGGGATTAGGGTGAGGCAATGCATATCATAGTGGAAATAAACAGCAGAGCAAGAGGTTTGCTTGCACATGGCCAGGAAATGGCAGAAGGAGCAAGAAAATGGGTCCTTAATCACCTAATAGGGGATAATAGTCCTGAGTGATCCCAAGAGAATCCAGCTTTCAAAGTCCTACCACATTTCAACGCTGCCATGGGCTTGGACTAAACTACGGTATCTATACTAAAGTGGAACACCAAATAGTTTGAACTGTGTGATGTTGTCTTCGTTGGGGTTACAATTGCTATGATGAAACAATATGATCAAAGCAACTTGGGGAGGAGTGGGATTATTCAGCTCTTATTTCTCCATCACAGTTTATTATCAAGTGATATCAATACAGGAACTCAAGCAGGGCAGGAACCAAAGCAGAAGCCATGGAGAGGTGATGCTAATTGACTTGCTCAGCTGGCTTTCTTATAGAACCCAAACAATCAGTCCAGGGATGGCACCACCCACCAATGAGCTGGATCCTTTTCCATAAATCACCATTTAAGAAAATGCCCTACAGGCTTGCTTACAGTTGGTTTTTATGGAGGCATATTCTTAATTGATCCTCACTCCTCTGCTGACTTTAGCTTTTGTCAAGTTGATATAAAACCAGCCAGTACAGTATTATAAATTTTTCAGTTTACTGATTAGTTGTTATTAAATCAGAATATGATCTTCAAGAATTTTTTTCTTTTCCTTTTCTTTTTTTCCTTTTTTTTTTTTTGTTCCTTTTTTGAGACAGGGTTTCTCTGTGTAGCAATCCTAGCTGTCCTGAAACAAGCTCTTGTAGACCAGGCTGGCCTCAAAATCACAGGCTGGCCTCAAAATCACAGAGATCTGCCTGCCAAGTAGTGGGATTAAAGGTATGCACCACCACCACCCAGCAAGAATTTCATGTTTACAGGGGACATACTTTATAGTCATGGGATGAACCTGGGGAGCTCAACATTTATAGAACTGTAAGTGAAAGTTATAAATTATTCAATTTTCTACATTTGCCATTATATAATATTATACTTATGTTTTTTTTCTTTTTTAATTTTTCATTTTTATTGATTTTTATTGATCTCTATATTTTTCACTGCTCCCCTCCCTGCCTCTCCCCTCTCCCTTTCAGCCCTCTCCCAAGGTCCCCATGCTCCCAATTTAATCAGGAGATCCTTTCCTTTTCCACGTTCTACTTCCCATGCAGATTAGATCTATGTAAGTCTCTCTTAGTATCCTCATTGTTGTCTAAGTTCACTGGGATTGTGTTTTGTGGGCTGGTTTTCATTGCTCTATGTTTAAAAACCACCTATGAGTGAGTACATGTGATAATTGTCTTTATGTTTCTGGGTTACCTCATTCAAAGTAATGTTTTCTAGCTTCATCCATTTTCCTGCAAAATTCAAGATGTCGTTATTTTTTTTCTGCTGTGTAGTACTCCATTGTGTAAATATGGCACGTTTTCCTTATTCATTCTTCAGTAGAGGGGATTTTAGGTTGTTTCCAGGTTCTGGCTATGACAAATAAAGCTGCTATGAACATAGTTAAACACATGTCCTTGTGACATGATTGAGCATTCTTTGGATATATTCCCAAAAGTGGTATTACTAGGTCTTGAGGAAGGTTGTTTCCTAGTTTTCTGAGAAATTGCCACAATGACATACAAAGGGGTTGTACCAGCTTTCATTCCCACCAGCAATGCAGAAGTGTTCCCTTTTCCCCAAAACCTCTCCAGCATAAGTTGTCATCAGTGTTTTTGATCTTGACTATTCTTACAGGTATAGAATGGAATCTCAGAATTTTTTTGATTTGCATTTCTCTGATGACTAAGGATGTTGAACATTTCCTTAAGTATCTTTCAGCCATTTTAGATTATCTGTTTAGGTCTATATTACATTTTTTTTATTGGATTATGTGTTCTTTTGGTGACCACTTTCTTGAGTTCTTTGTATATTTTGGAGATCAGACCTCTGTCTGATGTGGGGTTAGTGAAGATATTTTCCAGTTCTATAGACTGTCGTTTTTGTCTTGTTGACTGTGTCCTTTGCTTTACAGAAGCTTTTCAGTTTCAGGAGGTCCCATTTATTAATTGTTTCTCTCAATGTCTGGGCTGTTGTGGTTATATTTAGGAAGTGTTCTCCTGTGACAATGTATTCAAGTGTATAACTTTCTCGTCTATGAGGTTCAGTGTGGCTGGCTTTATGTTGAGGTCTTTGATTCATTCATTGGACTTGAGTTTTGTGCATGGTGACAGATATGGGTCTATTTTCATTTTCTACATGTTGATATCCAGTTATGTCATCACTACTTGCTGAATATGCTTTCATTTTTTCAATTTAATTTTTTTGCTTGTTTGTCAAAAATCAGGTTTTCAAAGATGTGTAGATTGCTATCTGGGTCTTCTATTCAGTTCCAATGGTCCTCCTGTCTGTTCTTATACTAATGCCAGGCTGTTTTCAGTACTGTAGCTCTGTAGTGGAATTTGAAGTCAGGGATTGTGATACCTCCAGAAGTTCTACAACTCATAATCACTTTCAGTAATGTAGCAGGACACAAGATTAACTCAAAAAAAAAAAAATCAGTTGCCTCCTGTACACAGATGATAAAAGGGCTGGGGAAGAAATCAGACAATCAACACCCTTCACAATAGCAACAAATAGCATAAAATATCTTGGAGTAACTCCAACCAAACAAGTAGAAGATTTGTATGATAAGAACTTTAAATCTTTGAAGAAAGAAATTGATGAAGACACCAGAAAGTGGAAAGATCTCCCATGCTTCTGGATAGGCAGGAAATATAGTTAAAATGGCAATTTTATCAAAAGCAATCTACAGATTTAATGCAATGCCCATCAAAATCCCAGCAAAATTCTTCAGTGATCTTGAAAGAACAGGACTCAACTTCATTATGGAAAAGCAAAAATCCCAGGATAGCCAAAACAATCCTGTACAATAAAAGAACTTTTTTTTTTTTTTTTTGGTTTTTCAAGACAGGGTTTCTCTGTAGCTTTGGAGCCTGTCCTGGAACTCCCTTGGTAGACCAGGCTGGCCTCGAACTCACAGAGATCCGCCTGCCTCTGCCTCCCGAGTGCTGGGATTAGAGGCGTGCGCCACCACCGCCCAGCACATAAAATAACTTCTTATTTTTTTAAAAAATATAGATTTACTTTACTTTCTTGAATATATGAAGCTATTACTATATTCATTCTTAACTTCTTTTTCAGCCTGTCATCCTTTATGACCTCTGGCCTCTTCTTTCTCTTGTGAATGGTGTCCCCTCTTCAGCCTCACCACTACAGAAGAGGGAGTTCCTGCAGAGTTGCTCTTCTCCTAAATTTTTATGAAATCTCATCACTCTCTATATTGTCCTTTTCTGCTTTCTCCCATTTATGTTGATTCATATAACATCACTTTTCTACTCAAGCAATGAACATGTATGACAAAATCATGTTTTCTTTTTAAAAATAGAATACTTTTTTTTTTTTGACAGTCTCATGCCTGTAAACCATGTGTCCTCAGGATATCTATCACAACTCTATCTTCTCACTTCTTCCAGGGACCATTTTCCCTGTTTTTTCCTTGGGGGGTTGTTTTGATTTTGTTCTCTCTCTTTCCACCTCCATCTCTGTCTTCTTTTTCTAACAAGCTGAGATCAGTGAGTGCTTGTTGCTGTGATATTGATTAGTCTTGTGCAGGTAACCACAGCTCAAAGGTGAACTCATAGCTGCAGTGACCATGCCATAAGTAGAAGAAGACAGCATTTCAAAACATTTTCCTGCATATTCCAGCTTTTACACTTTTTCTTCTTCATTTCTATGATGTTCATTGAGCCTTTGGTGGTGAGGGAAGCATGATATAGATTATCCATTCAAGGCTGAGCATTCAATAGACATTGATTCGTAGCATTTGGCCTGTTATGAGCCTCCAAACAAATTGCTACCTGTACAGAGAAGAATCCTGTGTCAGGGATATGACAATCTATGTTTATAAACATAAATATTTAGAAGGGAGACATGCAACATGCCCATTTAACAAGACAGCAGTGGTATGCTGTGTTCTGGGGGCTTATGAGCTCCCCAGTCACGGGGTTTTAGCCAAGTTTATTTATTTATTTTTTTTTACTTTATTATTTTTTTTATTGAGAAAAGGAAAAAAAAACAAGTTTCCACCTCCTCCCAGCCTCCCATTTCCCTCCCCCCTCCCCCCACCCTTCTCCCCCCCCCCTCTCCCCACTCCTCTCCCCCTCCCTCTCCAGTCCAATGGGCAGTCAGGGTTCCCTGCCCTGTGGTAAGTCCTAGGTCCTCCCCCCTCCGTCCATATTTAGGAAGGTGAACATCCAAACTGGCTAGGCTCCCGCAAAGCCAGCACATTAAGTAGGATCAAAACCCCGTGCCATTGTCCTTAGCTTCTCATCAGTCCTCATTGTTCCACATGTTCAGAGAACCAGTTATATCCCATGCTTTTTCCGTCACAGTCCAGCTGGCCTTGGTGAGCTCCCAATAGATCAGCTCCACTGTCTCAATGTGTGGGTGCACCCCTCGTGGTCCCGACTTCGTTGCTCATGTTAGCCAAGTTTATAATGCCAGGCGTGGATTCCGTGATATGGACCAGTCTTCAAATCTAACCCAAATGAAGGTTTGCTCCACTGATGCACACACCTAGTCTGGAAGGTCAGAGTTATAACATGTGGGGTTTTGTTGCCGGGTAATGCCAGTAAAGTCTTTTTTTTCTTTGTTGACTTCATGGCCCTTCTGGCCCTGTAAAAGCTAGCCAATCAGTTCTGAGTTGATTTTTCTGTATTCTAAAATTTGTTTTGTATCTCCAGCCCTGATATCTTATCTAGTTGTTTTAGAAATGAAGGTCAGTGGCAGTAGCATATATTATTTCATAGTTCTACCAAATCAAATAACTAGTAGGGAGTATCCCCTACCTGGCACTGAGATTTTAATTTAATAACTCATGTCTTTCTTGGAAAGCCTGATCAACTCATGCAGAATACCTAAGTCCAAAGTCCTTAAAAACAAAATGCATATAGTATATGTCCATACACATGCACTTATAAATAGTGGGTTTTATTAAGGGTTTTTCATATACCCTTAGTTTGATGAATCCATGAACCAACCTGAAGCATGATTAATAAAAACTGGGGTCCAACCTGAAGATCAGAAAAAAGCAAAGCATCCAGCCACTGCTCTTACCTCAAACTCAGTCAGAAAATGTGATCCTGCCTCCAGGAAGCTTCAGAAGGAGATTGAGACTGAGAGCGGTCTCCTCCCATTTTATAATCCTCTCTAGTTTTGGGATTAAAGTTGTGCACCACTACTGCCTGGTTTCTATGGCATGCTAGTGTTGCTGCCTGGTCTGTAAGGCTGGCCAATGTGACTGCTTTATTTCTCTGATCCTCAAGCAAGCTTTATCTATTAAAATACAAATGAAATACCACTGCACCAACCCTTTTCTTTACTGTCTCTCATACAATCCCTGCTTAAGTCTTTAATATACAGCACTTCTCTCACTTACTTTTCATGCAAAGTGTTCTATTATCCCCTCATCCCTTAAGACATCTTCTCCAGACACCTCATGGGTCCTTGCTATCTTCATGGACTCTACCAATGTTATCAGTTAAACATATAAATCTAAACTTTCAGAGTTAGTATCCACATTCAAGGGAGATCATGCAGTGTACCTTTCTGGGCCTGGGTTACATTACTAAGTATAATATTTTTCAGTTTCATCCATTTTCCGTGAAATTCATAATTACACTTTTGAACTGCATAATAAAACTCCATTGTATGTATGCTTTCTAGGCAGATGATATTTCTTGGCTATTGTGAATGAAGCAGCAGTGAACATGGTGTACAGATCTCTCTGTAGGAAGATGTGGAGCTCCTTGTCTTTCCATCTGGGAGTGATATGAGAGGGTCAGGTCATAGTTCCAATTTTAGATTCCTAATAAACTTCCACAATAACTTCTTTAGTGTCTGCAATATTCGTTACTTTTTAGTTATAGTAAAACAATGTAAAAAAAGTTTTGTGTTAAAGAATTTACATGTAAAATTTAGTTTTCTAAAAATCCCTTTTCTATATAACAAAAGAAGATTCTAGTGATCCAAAAAAAATCAGTAAATATAGATAGTTAAATTGAAACATTTTGAAATTTGACTCCAGTTTTGTCCATTTTAAATTCTTGATTCTGCATAGGGCTGAATTTAAATTCTTTAGGTGACCCCAAAATATTCCATTAACCAGTTGCTGTAATTTATTTTATGTCTTTGAATCTGTCCCTGTACTTTCTGTGTCAGCATCTTTCTCTATTTTCTATTATCTTTGTAGTCTCTATGAAGACAAAAGAGGCTATGTATTTATAGTTTTTCTTCAAAATATTTCTTCTAGATTGGGTCTGCCTTGTCTTAAATGCCTCAAAAGTGATTCAAAACTAAAATAGAGAAAAACACAGATGCTTTTCACCATTATTTTAGGCATTGTTCCCCAGTTAGTAACATTATGAGGGAGATATTAATTCTGCCACTGATCTGGTTCATGTATATTGTCTTATGAGTTTAATGGAATATTGGAGGAGCCATTGAGCAAGACAGCAGTATCTGAAATTAGAAACCCGTATTTTGCTATCACTGTAAAGAAGTGAAATAAAAGTTGGATATACATGTGGACATTAATGTGCAGAATCTTACCTAAAGGACAATATCAACGTACACAGAACAAATCTCCGAAGGCTCTGTTACCATGTACAAGTGAGAAACTGAGGCTCAGAAGCAAGGTAAATAATACAGCGAGTGTATTAAAATGCTTCTAAGCATGGCAAGGGCAACAATTTACCTCACAATATTATAGTCTAATATTTTATATGCATCATTTCATTCTGATAAAACTTATGGACATAGAATTTTGGTTTTAATCTACTTTTATGTAAGAAAGTCATTAATTGCCTTTCTAGAAAACATATTAATTGCCCAAAGTGGTAAAATATATAAATGGTAAGATCCCAATTTTTAGTATGGGAAATTTGATTTTGAGAATTGTTACTAAAAAAAAGTTTCACAATACTTGCTATTTTTTGAGCATATTAGCTGAATATGTTCCTAAATTAATTTCTTCTTAATTACAATTAATGAATTGTTGATTGGAAATTTTATAAAAGTCTGTAGGCTTTCCTGGGGCTATAAGTCAACACATGTTGATTTCTTATTTTTCTTCATCTGTTTATGTCCATATTTATTTTGTGCATATTAATTGAACAATCTTGGTTTGTTTTCCTTTTTAACCCTCCACTTTATAGGGATTTTTAATAACTATACTTTAATCGCTTTGGGTTATATTTTTCTCACTTTCTTTTCTCAGCAAAACAGTATAATTAGCAAGTGTGCTGAAATTTCAGTGTTTGAGTCAGTTGTGTGTATGGTGAGATTGATATTCATATATTCAACTCAAGTTATTTGTAAAATCGGGTATGGTTGAACATCCCCTCATGGTTCTTTTATATAGAAAGATACAGAAGATATTATTTTAACACAGTAGGGAATTAAAAGAGCTTTGCTTCCTGTCAACTGATACCTGGCATGTATATATACATATATGTACATATATACATATGTATATATGAATATATACATGTTATTACTGCGGGCATGTAGCAATGTTCCTCAAATGGAGCAGTAATGAGACTGTAAACCTCCACAACTGTGATGTCTGCCATCTTTCTGCAGAAAAGAGTGGGTGCATTTTGATTCTTAATGTGAGAGAGAAAGAAAAAAAGCATCGAGGAAGGGGAAAAAGCATGCTGGAATAGCAATGAGGAAATAGTTGGTCTACATGACATTTTATTTCTGGATGGCTAGAAAGATCAATGCACTTGCCGACAGCTCATGAATTAATATGCCCAGCTATCAAGAAGCCAGACACTGTGCACAGCAACTTGTTCTTCACTGTGAACTTCTTGTCATAAGTAAAAGTAATAATAAGGTGGCTTCCGAATAGGTGTCACCCTTGGGTATAGTGGTCCTGTATCTTAAAATTACTAATAACTGTACTATAAAGACTTGACTTGAATTTTCTATGCAACGGAGACTATTTCTATTACACACGTGGAAAGCACAGATTCTGGGTCATGCAGCCTTTTATAAATATCTTTCTAATACCACAGAGGTCATTTTCTCTTCATTTGCTCTACTGTGAGGGCTGGGTTGAGTTTTTGAATAGGAATTTCATCACTATCTTTTTCTAGCTAATAGCTTTTGCCTGTGGAAAAGATATAAAAATTCTGTTTTGTTGTACCTGTTTGTACCAGCATAAAAGTGTGTTAAAAACAAGTATGTGTTCATGCTTGTTTATTTAAAAACATTTGAAATGTTTACTAAGATTGACATTGTGGTAGACACAGTACATGTAACTACCATTTCTAACTGATTTAAATGTTAAACATAGTAGTGACAAAAATAACTTGCTATGTCAGAAATGCAGTAAGAAAATACAATTTCTTAAGTAGAATGATCAAATATATATATATTTTTTTTTGGTTTTTTGAGACAGGGTTTCTCTGTGGTTTTGGAGCCTGTCCTGGAACTAGCTCTTGTAGACCAGGCTGGTCTCGAACTCACAGAGATCCGCCTGCCTCTGCCTCCCGAGTGCTGGGATTAAAGGCATGTGCCACCACCGCCCTGCTGATCAAATATATTTTAATGTAGGTGAAATTAGACCCATATTACATAGAAAATCATAGGACAGATATGTGCTTTGTAGCAGTTTAGAATTTGTGAGACATAAAGAATGTCACTTTACATACGTAGTTGCTGGCCTCAAGTTCGTTTTAGAACCCCAGTAAGATAGCATAAAATGAAAGAAATTTACAGAAGTAAGATGAATGGAATCGATGTTCCTGGGAGGAATGGATTACAAAAGGTGACTGCGGATTTCTGTAACATTCTGGAAGGAACCAGTTGTAAGAAGAATGAAAGAATCAGGTGGAATACTAACGACCTGGAATCCGCCGTAGAGGAGCCTTGGAGGAGCTTCAGCAGGTCCGCTTTTCCCAGAATTAGGCATAATTTGAATGCTTTTCCAACAGTAAAATACCTTCTTATTGGTGCCTTTCATGAAGTAATCTTGTGAGACAGAGTTAAGTTCTCTTTACATTCTAGGTGGAGGCACTCCAGGCTCTGCCATTTAAGAGACGCCAACTTAAAAAAGAAAGCTCAGAGATCAGAGGAAATTATCTTCCACTTATTCAATTTTTCTGCCCTCTGTAGGTCAAGTCACATTTGCTGACACTGTTCTATGCAGTTCAGATCCTGTGGAAACTCTGACCTTCACTTTTAATGTATCTATAGCTTTCTGAACTTCATTTATCTGTTTATTACTAAAAATTTCTCTATAAAAGTCAGAACAAAACGAAAATTGTTAAGAGTCGCCTCATAATCGTTTGTCGCGTAAAATGAACTAGTGTTTGCATGAATAAAAACAAAGTTATCTGTGCTATGGCATCACCAAGAGCTGTTTCAGTGTGTGTTTGTCACAGCGCCCTCACCTATGCTGGGGCTACAGGCCGCTGAAGATGTCAGCACAACTTACTCATAGTAAACACAGTTATGGCTCATGTATTATTTTAGTTACGTCCTTTTGAACAAACTGTGTCCACCACCATGGGGACGGGGTGATGCCTCAGCAGATAAAAACCTAGGTCATAAAAGCTTGGTGGCCTAATCTCAATCCCATGAGCCCTTTCGAGAAGCGGGATGTGATCGTAAGTATCGGTAATCCCACATTCCACCTGTGGCTGGCCACGGCTTTCACAGGCGAGACCGCGGTGATCTGAGTGAGACACGTTCTGTTTAATATTGGATCACTTGCCTAGGTTTCTGCTCACCTCACTCTTCTCACGCTTCTCTTCTCACACCTCCAGGAGGGGCCCAGAGCTCTGTCCCGAAGCTATTTTGTTGTATTTTATTTAATGTCGTGTGTGTGTGTGGGGGGGGTGAGTGGTATACACCCCTGTCTCTGTGTGTGCATACATGCCCATGTGTTTACTTTTGCATGCAGGTGTGAGTACGTGTGAGCGTGTCGTGTGCATGTGGAGACCAGAGCTAAAATGTTAGTGTCCTCTTTCACTGCCTTCCCTTCACTGGTTGAGAGACAGTCTTTCACTGAAACGCTAGCCCTGTTTTTTGGGGTACTGATTGGTCTGTGTGCCAGCACTGGGGTTGCAGACACTAACTGCGACACCTGGCTTGTCTTAGGGATGCTGGGAGTCAGAGTTCAGGTGTCTAGCCATGCAGAAATCTTGGGGTCCCTGTTACTGACAGTCTAGCTGGCAATCACCGTGAATTCACTCGGCCATGCCTGAGATACTTGCTCTCCACTTGAATGCCTAGTGGGCTGCCCAGGCCCGTAGAGCCCTGGTATTTCCATCCGCACCTGCTCTTGCCCCAGATCTTCATTCCGTTTTTTTCTCACCCCAGTTATTAGTTCCCTATGGACTGCTCTGAAAAATCACTACAAGTTCAGTGGCTCAATAAAGAAAAATGTATTTTCTCACAGGGGCAGAGGGCAGAGCATAAAATCAAAACTAAAACACGACAGGGTGGTCTCCCTCTGAGGCTCCCGGGAGCCTCCCCGCTGTGCTCTCTGTGTCTGGGGGCCGCTGGCATCCCTTGAATTATGGCTTCATTTCTGCTGGGTGTGTATCTTTGCCTATATTTCTGTCTCCTTTCTATTTATGAGTAAAATCTCTTTTTTTTCTCCTCCTTAAACAGACACTACTTTGCCTCTGGCATGTACGGGTCAATAGTTAAAATTCAAGAGAATGTCGCCATCTCATATTCTTTGATTAAACAGTCATTAAAGCATTCTCTGCCCTGCCCCTTCGCCACACCTCTTTCTTTACTTTCCTCTTACTTCTCTTCCCATTCATCCTGCCAGTCCTTCCACTTATCCTCTCTTTCTGTTTAGATTTCTCATCTAAAATAATTATAGATGTATGCATAAAAATATGTGCATATATAAAATTTTAGTCCATTGACTTTTATTTTTCTTTGAAGTGTAAACTCAGTGGTGATAGCATTTTTTTGTTAATTATGTTAATTATTTTAAGTTAATGCTTGTGTACTGAAACTCAGTATATATGAGGAGTGCCAGTCTGCTGGACGTTTTATTATTAGCGGTTAGTGTGTGCACTATCTTGTGCCACTGTTTAATTTAAATAATAACATTATTTTTGTTCTTTGTAGTTTTGATGAATAAACAAATATCTACTGATACATGGAAACCTTTGTGATAAGGACCTGTTTAGGATTACAAGGTTTTTTTTTCTCAAGTAATTTTACAAGGAATTTACAAACAATTTTTTTTTCCAATTTGAAATTGAGGAATAAAAGCAAAGTGAGCCTTTATATTTCTTTTTCTACTTTTAAATAATATTTTATTTGAATCTAGTATTTCAACCTTTATCTTTCTTATAAATGGTATGACTATGGCTTTTGAAGGAAAATGGTATTACTTTCTCTAATGTTTCCTGTGCACTAAATTACAGTAAGGTGGAAAACTTTAGCTTCTATAGCAGTGAAACAGAGGACCTCTCCCTACCCCCACTTTCATTTAGACGAAGCATACACAGTTTATGACTATGGTAAGGCATCAAAAATGGCTTGCTTTTGATTGGTCTAACTAATGTGTGTGTGTGAATATATATATGACATACACACACACACACACACACACACACACACATATATATAATAAATTTTTAAGTGGCCCACTTAAAATTTGATTTTCCAACTTATCCCTACTATGTCTCAGTCAACCAATCTTAAGACTTATTTTTAAGACAGCTTTTAAAATACTTTGAGACTTTCAAACGTGTGTACATCATTTGAACCCTCCCTCCTGCTCTAACTCCTCCCGCCTCCCACTTCCCTCCCCGATTCATGGCCTCTTCTGTGTTTATCATTGTTACACATAGAATCAGATCTATGTACACCCTGCCGAGCCTATTTCGTGTTGCTGTACGTACATGCTTTTAGGGCTGACCACTTGAGATTAGAAAACCTCTCTGGATGGAAAACGGTGGTGCAAACCTTTAATTCGAGCACTGGGGCAGCAGAAAAAACCCATTTGAGACAGTTCCTTAGAGGAAGTTTTAAGGGGAACTCTAGAAAAGTTTGACCAATCACTGTCTTAGAATGAAGCTCTACCGGTACTGTGCAAAACAACAGCAACAAGAACAAAAATTTATTTTTTCAAAATGTGGGAAATTTCATTTTCCCCAAGTGTTTGTCAAATTATGTTGGGGAGGCCCCTTTGTGTTCTGCTTCACTCTACAACAGAGGTTCTCAGCCTTCCTAATGTTGAGACCGTTTAATACAGGTCCTCATGTTGTGCAGACCCCAACCATGTAATTACAATCCCTTGGTGCTTTATAACTGTGATTTTGCTACTGCTATAAATAGTAATGTAAATATCTGATACACAGGAGATCTGCTATGTAATCTCTGTGAAACCATCATCCGACCCCCAAAGGAGTCATGACCAGAGGGTTGAGAACCTCTGCTGCTCTCGAGAGTGTTCCAACAATCAGGATTAGAATGGTTCTAACTCTTCAAGCACCTTTGTGTTCTGTTAGCTCATAAGGTTAATCTGCTTATGTTACCAAAATGGTTATTGAAACAGATCTTAGAAGCTTACTGGAAAATCTCAACTACGCTGTTTTGCATCGGTAACCCAGATGTGACATGACAAAGCTCTGTCACCAAACTTTCCACGGATTGTTGGTCAGTGTTTGTTATTTCTCACCATTGACAACGTCTGTGCTTATTCCTAAAACTTCATTGTGGCGACAGACAATAAATGAATGGAAAATATAAAATATAAATTGTCATGGGTGGAACTGGGTGCCAGATTTCAGCATCCCATTAAGCAGAAGACAATTATGGATAGCTAAGAAAATTCATCACTAAGACAATTCTGACCAGAAGGTTCTATGTTCTTGGTTACTGCTTTTATTGCCCCTTGCTTGTATCTAAACTAAAAGGAATTTGCAAATTATCATCTTACAAATAAAATATTTTCTAATTCAGTTGTATATTTCTTTGCCTTTAACACACTGATTTTATTTTTTTCTAGTAAGAACCAGATAACAAAATCTATTTAGCTGGAAAATACAGAAAAAGATCTCATTTTAAAATAATATTATTTAAGAAAATTCTGTGTATACTCACAGAGAGTGAGCAGAAGTGTGTTTTTGCTGGATCTTGAATTTCATATAAACAGAGAATGAACATATCAGTCACCATATTTTTATTAATATACTATGAAAAGATGAACTAAGAAAAATTCTGAAACATTAAAGAATGTTATATACCCTTTTCAATCTGTTTTGTGCCCATGCAGATATAATTAAAGAAATGGATTGCATTAAATCAACTTGATGTCTGCAGCTTAGATTTTGAACTAGCCTTTTTCAGCAGTGGTTGACATTTTTAAATTTTGACTTGTGTATTTTTTTTCTTTGGAAGAGCAGAAACTGTTGTTCATTAGATGATACTTAGCCATGCCTTTGTCTGCTAGTCAACAGTTTTTACTAGCATTCTATCATGTAGGTGATAATGGCCACCTAGATGTACTAGACACTAACTTTTCCTTGGTTGGGGCTAGGGTGTTTGTTCACATTTGAAATAATCACCAAGAGTTAAGAAACAGCATTTGGAAGGGTGGAAGAGATGGTTCAGTGGTTAAGAGCACTTGTTGCTCTTACAAAGAACCTGGGTTTGGTTACTAGCAGACATATGATGGCTCATAATCGTGTTTAACTCCAGTTCCAAGAGATCTTATCTCTCCAGGCACAAATCATGAGCACTGTGTACATGTATACATACATGCAAAACACTCATGCAAATAAAATAAATAAATCTAATACAAAGAAAAAGCACTAAGGAATATTATCATGTAAAATCATGTCTGAAATGTGCATCTCTGGTTTTAGATTCTCTTTTTGTATGTAGAGGGTTGAGACCAGGGCCTTGCACATACTAAGTTTGTCACAGACTTACATCCTATTTTCCTAAATTGGAATTTTAAACAACAAAGATCAGAGTGTTTCTTATATACCATTAGAGCATTTACATATATAAATTATCAGCATAGTATACTTCATATTAACCACCATATGTCAGAATACATATAATTGGAATAATTGAGCTAAATTTGGAGTATTTTAATAATTCTGCCCGTGAACATCCTAAAACATCCACTCACTATGTGCTTCCACATAGCATAGTTTGGTATCTATTTGCATATAAATAATATTATTTATATCTATAATTTATGTCTATGATTACTGGTCACTCATTATTGCTTCTAAATATTTGGTAGTTGTGGAACAAGTGTAATACGGGCTCACAGTGGTTTCTTTCATGGCAAAATGAGGATGTGGTCCTGTAATGACATTTCATTACTTTACATCTGAAAATTTGTTGAACAGAATGAGGCAACTTGTACATTGTGTTCATTTTAAATATGAGCATTTGCCTCTTCAACAGAGTTCTATTTTGATATCTAGTCTATTAATAATGTAAATGCTTTAGCCTCTGAGTACATAGTAGTAGATTAACAATGAAATCTATTTTGATAAAAATATAGCACAAACTTTAGCAAAAGAATGTGCAAAGAGAACTGGGGAGATGGATCAATTGTAAAGGTGCTTATTGTACATTTCCAGAATCCACATATAAGGTGAATATACAGTATGAGTGTCTGCAATCCCAACACTCCAAGAAGGAGATGGGAAACAGAGACGGGAAAATCTAGATGCTTACCCATCTGTTGGTACTGCCTTAGAGCAGGAAGTGCCAAGGAATTTTGTTTTAAACAAGGTAGAGTGTATAGATCAATACTTAAGATTGTCCTCTGTATTCCAAATGAGCATGGTGTCCCCAAAATCTCACATTTGTATTAACACACAACACACACACACATACACTGATGCACACTCTCTCCCACACGCTCAGGTGTACATAGAGGAATGCTCAGTGTACAAAGGGTGATAAGTCTAGTACAATTTCTTTAGGATAAAAGAATACTTCACAATTTAATATAATTATGACTTTTATAGTTTGGGTGTGTGCATGTGTACCTGTCTGTCAGTCTGCCTATGGATGTATGTGTCTGTCACTTATAAAAAGAGGTCCACATGGATGTTTTACTCAGACATTCTTCATCTTTGAAATAAATCCTCTCACGGGAGATGCAGTTTAGCATTTCATGTTGCTTGGCTCGGCAGTGAGGCCCGGAGATCTGCCCACCTCCATCCTCTATTGCTGGGTTTACATACACGCATAGCCATACCTGCTTTGATGTGGGGATCCACCCTGAGGTCCTCAGATTTGTACATCAAACACTTTACCCACCTTCCCAGACCAGTAAATGTAGTTGTTTTGTTTTTGTTTTTGTTTTTGTTTTTGTTTTTGTTTTTGTTTTTTACCAACTTCATAATCTTAGTTTTGTTCTCTGACATTTTTCTCCTCAAACTGAACACGTGGTTCTTTCTGCTGTTGTCTTCAAGCCTTTATTTCTCTCACTTCTGTCTCTTTTGCAAGGCATTTGGCAGTGACCAGAGAGAGTGCAAACAGAGAGAGTGCACTTGAGTAAATACCGCTTGGTAACTTCTGAGGCTACTGTTAAGGCTACGGCTTAACAGTAGCCTCCCACGTGAGGGTCTTGTACAGCTGTTGTAGACAAACATCTAAGAGACGGAATAAAAAGGAAAACGGAGTTGGGGAATATGACACATTCTGTAGAACAGATGAAATACTCACTGTTCTCTTCGAAGTATTGAGCATGCTAATCTCTTCTACAGAAACAGAACATGCAGGATGAAGCCAGACTCTCTAAAGTTACCTTTTCTCACATGATTTCTTTTAGTGTTCTTCATAAAAAGAATATGATATCCTAAGCTACAAATCTATAATTTCTGGAAAATTTCCTGTGCGATTTCTGCGTCTATCTATCTCTCAATGTCTCTGACAACCTACAAATACCTGTTGATTCATCCGGGTTATTGAATCTTACAGGTAAAGTTCATGGCTCATGTTAGACCTACAGTTAGGAGCATTGCTACACTGCCTATACTTCAGTATCAGCCTATTCTAAGCTCCCTTAACATGCTGCAAAGCTTTTGCTAACTCATTAATGGACAAACAGATTTTAGGTGCATCTAAATAACGTTAAGAATGACCTATATTTTAAAAGTAACCTTATATAAAGTTACAATCATCTTTGAAAACCACAAATGTAGATCAACCTACTGATTGCGGTAAACTGATACCCTTTTTTGTACTGGAATATTCATTGTTTATGAAATACAGTTTAACTAGACTTCAAAGTTTTATTTTGATAAAGAAAAATATATGCTTAATAGAGCGATTAGTTATATTTTTCAAGCTTCAGTGTCTCAGCAGTGGCTCATTCTCCTTAAAGAGGCTTAGAAGAAGTTCTGAGTGAAGAAAATAGAAGGCAAAGACATATTACTGTGTGCTCATTGCTATTGCTTTTCTAGAGCACATTGCTGAACAAACTCTCATTCAAAGAGTTAGTTCTACAGTGAAGTGCTGTTTTGTTTGGTTTTGTGACTTACTGTTGATTGGACAGCAGATAATATGTAGTTATTAATTTTGTCAGAAGGACATTAAATGCCTTGTTAAGTTTTGAGTAGGAAGAAAATAGACCCAACACTTATGGTTATATTTTTTCTGGTTCATTTACTAGTTTTTTTTTTTTTGTTGGGAGGACGATTTTGAGTCAGGGTTTCTTTGGAGCTTATCCTGGAACTAGCTCTTGTAGACCAGACTGGTCTCAAAATCACAGAGATCCATCTGCCTCTCCCTCTCAAGTGCTGGAATTAAAGGTATGTGCCACCACGGCCCAGTTCATTTACTAGATTTTAATCTAGGAAGAAATCTATGATATTCATTTTGAGTGACTAAATGCTCCATTCTTTATATAGTCACTGACTACCTTTCCTCGCTCTGAATTTCAATTTCAAAAATTATAATTTTTCTACATTCACCTTCTCCATAAGGTTCTAGAATTATTTCAAAGACACAAATTTCCTCAAATAACTGGTTTGGCAATTGGCCCTTGGTTGTAATTGATATCCTTGGGGAAAGTACCAAAAGATCATTTAAAAAGACATTTGGTTCCTGAGAGAAATATGGGCCAACCAGCCTTGATTTTGGTTTGGGAGAGGAAGAGGCAGAGATGGAAAGAGAACAGGAAGAAGAGTATTTGATGATTTTTCAGAAGGAAGCAGGATGATGGACTGAGCAAAAGATGACAGAGAAATCATGGAAGCCTGTGAAACTTGAATTGTTCATGCACTGAATGTCTAACCGGAAAAATTAGCCAAAATTCAGACCTACAAAAATCTTCCTGCACCTCTCTTACAGGAAGAAATTACTTGCTAGTGTGAGAAAAACACATTCATACTTATAAAATCTATCTATTCGCAGCTGTCACGCAAGGGAATATTTCATGTGGTTAGATAAAATATTTGTACCTATTGAAGAATCCAGGGGCAGAGCTTTGCCACACATCTCTAAATGGAATGTTATTTCTCAAGCCATGCTCAAAGAATTCTGTATATTTGTCATGACTACAGAGTAGATAACAGCAAAGAGAGATCTAGAATTAAGGGATATCTAGCGAGGATATTCTTGTTTGTGCAGTGGCATTTGGATATGTAGAGGCTTACAATAAGTTAATAGAACTGTGGGGAAGAAAGCACCTGATTCTATATTTGGAAACTTATTTTTCAAATTTTTACTTTCATTCATTCATTCATTCAGCATGTGTGAATGTGTATGTCTTTGTATGTATTTGTATGTATATATCTATGTGTGTCTGTGTGTGAGGATGTGTGTGTGTGTGTGTGTATGTGACTGTGTGTTGTGTGTGTATGTGTGTCATTGTGGAGTTCAGAAAACAATTGTTGTAACTGGTGCTTTTCCTTCTACCATGTGAATTCTAGGGATCGACAGAAATTAGGTCAGTCAGGCTTGGTGAAAATTCCATTACTCTCTGAGACATGTTGGGGTCCAAAATCAGGTGATGAAAGGAGATGGAGACAGAGACCCACATTGAAGCACCGGACAGAAATCTCAAGGTCCAAATCAGGAGCAGAAGGAGAGAGAGCA
>NC_022024.1:5906636-5908978 GCF_000317375.1 Microtus ochrogaster
AATAAATAAATAAAATCAATAATCAAAACAACAAAAATCTCCCACTAAAGAAAAATTTTCACTGGAAAAAAAACCCTATTTTTAAATAAAGAACCATTTATATGCTGATTTTGTTAGTACTATTACATCCTCATCAACTTAGACCATGAAACCCAATATGGATAAGTTTAACGAACCACCATATACGGACTGCCCAAGCATGCTTCAGTAAAAAATAAATCTGTTACATAGCCTATATTTAACCAACTAATTCAGGCTCTGGATAGAGATATATATGCGGAAGTTGATATTAGAAAAAGTCAGAAATCTTATTCTTCTATATCTTTCGACTTTACAATGAACAGGCTCTTCTAGATAGGGTCCCTGGGTGCATTAGCTGACTACAGGCATTAGTCAGGTATTTATCGCAACTTGGTTTCATCCTCAGTGTGCATGGGAACTGCCACTATAGCTAGTCATTGACTCAGCTTTAGAATCTGCCTCTGCATTGTTCAAAGATATTGCTAGATTAGCTCAATGCTGTCTTCCCCCTTTCCTTGTGTTGTTTGACTCTTGCTGAACTGTGAGCTATGAGCTGAGGTGAGTGGAGGCACTTTCAGATTTCCTTTGCAGTGTGGGCACTAGTGTGACTATCTTCAGAACCAATACTGTCACTACCAGAGACAATGCCAGTTTAGTCGTAGGTAACACTCCACTTGCAGCTATCTGGACAGAGTAAGTGCCAGGACAGGTCACATGGTTTAGTGGGACATAGAAAATGTGCAGGGCTATGAAGACATCACAAACTAGCAAGTATTTATATGTCGTCGAGAGTCCAGAGGAATGTTTCTCACAAAGAACATCACATAACTAAGGCCCTTGATGTTTCCAACACCATTGGAAAGTAGATTCTGTCAAAAAGGATATATTGTGAGTGATGAGTTTTGTAAGCCAAGACTAATGACACAGAATTCTGAGACAAAGTGTTACAGAAATATTGCATTGAGGAATATCGAATTTATATGGTGCAGTTCTCTGGTGATCTGGGCGAGGAAAGTGTTATCTCTCACACTTCCTTCTTTAATGAAAGAAATTTTTTAAAAGTTAATTATCAAGGCCACTGCCCTCCTTCTGCTACAAAAGTTGCTGCTAGATTTGGTTTCAGTATAAGTAGGAGTAGAAAGATTTAGTTAAGAGTCCTTCAATCCATCAAAAAAAATCGACATGGAGAAACAGTACGGCAAAGCACAGACATGCACATGCCTGAGCCAGAGACCTAAGCCTGCAGCTGACTCATGTGTGCCTCTGTATACAGTCTCTGCTTAGTTCTGCTATTCATGAGATAACAGTGACAACAGGACACCCAATAGGACTGCTATAAGAATTAAATTAGTTTGATTTTTTTCCAAAGGATTTAAATACTACAGGTCATTTGCTATTCCTTTTTAAAGGTTTATGTAATTAGTAATGTGATTAAGTGATTTTGTACCTTGATTTGTATATGGCAGGACACTGAATTTCAATGTAGGTAGACCCTTCTTTCCTGCTCTCTCTGTGTCTTTCTGATCCCTTTAAAAGGATGATGAACAGTGTTTGTCTTTCTCTGAGTCAGTTCATACAGAAGAACATTTTACTACAGATGTGTGAAGTTGTTTATCCACAAACTGAAGTTAATTTTATTCTGACACCATTTGCACAAGGGGATGGCTGAGCCTAAAGTTCAGAGAGCTCAGGTGGAAGTATAAGCTGTGATGTATCACTGGCCTGACTAGCTGTACATCATGCCCTTAACATGCCCTAAATGGTTATAAGACTTTATGAAATTTAGAAAAAAAAAAGTGGCTCATTCCGTTTGTTGGATGACTTTTAAAATGGCACAATAAAGAAGGCAGAAGTCTGGGATACAGCATCCACAATGCCCTAGGTTCAATCCTTGACACATACTAATCTAGGTAGGGTAGAACACACTTCCAATCCTAGTACTCAGGAGGTGAAGGCAAGAGAACCAGCAGCAAAAGCCATTCCTAACCATAAAGGAAGTTTGTACCAAGTCTGAGCTACATATGATCTTTTCTCAAAAACAAAACAACAGAATAAAAATGCAACCAACTAACCAACCAATAAGCACACACACACACACACACACACACACACACACACACACACACACACTGTACTGAAGAGATATTTTTCACTTTGGAGGAAAAGAATATAAATACAAGCATATTCACTGGGCTTTTCTGTCAAGCTGTGATAGATAATGACACAAACCCAGGTTCAGTTAATACTTCAATTAAATATGTATAACAACAGCCAAACGCAAAGAGAATGAAGCAAACTGAGAAAGAACTGTGCCCATGGAG
>NC_022024.1:5909927-5921862 GCF_000317375.1 Microtus ochrogaster
GGCCAGCTGGACTGTAACTCAAAAAGCATGGGATAAAACCGGACTCTCTGAACATGGCGAACAATGAGGGCTGATGAGAAGCCAAGGACAATGGCATGGGGTTTTGATCCTACTTCATATTCTGGCTTTGTGGGAGCCTAGCCAGTTTGGATGTTCACCCTCCTAGACATGGATGGAGGGGGGCGGACGTTGGACTTTCCACAGGGCAGGGAACCCTGACTGCTCTTTGGACTGGAGAGGGAGGTGGAGAGGAGTGGGGGGGAAGGCGGAGAAGGGTGGGAGGAGGGGGAGGGAAATGGGAGGCTGGGAGGAGGCGGATACTTTTTTTCATTTTCTCAATAAAAAAAATAAATAAAAATAAAATAAAAAAATAGGACGAACTCAGCAAACACAAGGGAAGCGCATTCTGCTAGATAGAATCATAAGTAGAAACTTCGTACTTCCATGTCTGTTTTATGCCAAGAGTTCCCAGATTTTTATAGCCTCTCTGAGATCATCTCTGGCCACTGATACCTTAGGCCCATATAGCATTCCATCGCTCAATCATGAACTTCTGCAATGTGGGATTTTATTACATTTATAGCTTACTATAAATACTGAAGGTTTTTTCCCACCTTTATAATTGAGACATTCTATCTAGATTAGCTGTGAATTATAAAACCAAAGACAATAAACAAGAATATGCAAAACTGTTTGCCTTAAAATTGCTTCATACCCAATATCCAGGAGATGATGGCTCAGTGGGTAAAAGTGATTGCTCATAATCTGAGGACCTGAGTGTTCCCTCTAAGCCCGACAGAAGAGGAGAGCAACACAGCACCCAGACAACGATAAAATGAAATAAAAATATTCCTGATGTTGTACTCTCGATATTTTCTGTTTTTTGCTAGGAGATTCTTGTAACTTTGTAAAAGTTAAATGAGTAGCATGATGAATATTCCAGTAACGCTTGTGTTGAGAGAACATAACACTGTAATGTGTTACTCGGAAAATATGACACCTCCTCAAGAGAGCATCAGGTGAGGAATGCAGTCTCTGTCCAAACTAACACACCAACAACTGCCCTTTGTATCTTAAGTCCTGGAAATGGTCAAGAGTTTGTTTGTTTTTAAAGGAATGGAATTGAAATTCATGTTCTTCCATGAACACAGTGGTGGTGTAACACCCTCCTCCTACCTTCTTTGTTGACATCTGATAAGTATTGCAGATACAAGCCATTGTGCTACACAGAAACGTAAAATATTTTCTCACATTGCCGAGTGCCATGCTCTCAAATGGTAATATTATAAACTGTACTATAGTTATCCTTCCCAGTGTGTTGTTAATTTGTATTATAGTGAGAAAGTATATCCTTTGTTCAGCTGTTATGTTTGGAACATAATGTGTAAGAGATTAAAGTTGAAAGATGTTTGCTTTTTTGTAGATGTTTTCAATGAACTCCAAACATCAAAATAATGGTAGTGGAATTGTGGAAGCATCTCAGTGGGTAGAAAACCTTTTTTAGCATGCCAGGAGCAATGAATTTAATTCTCAGGCCTGCCTAAGCCTGGATGGTGTCACCCAAGCCTGTAATGTTAGCACTACTGAGCAAGAAGCTAGAAGATCAGAAGTTCAAAGTCACCCTCAGTCAGCTGCTCGCCAATTTGGGTTAACATGTCTTAGAATAAGAGAAAATAATCTTTGCTCAACAGAATTATAGGGATGTGGAAAAGTGTTCATAAAAGTCATTAAGCTCATAGGAACACCTTAAAATTATTTATAAGATTAAATTATTTTTGAAATTGATAAATGTTACTTTATTATTCACATATTTGATAATGTTGTTTATCCTATTTGGACAAATTAATTAAAGCACTAAAAGAAAAAAATCCCTTCAGGAAAGTAAACACTAATGCCAATGTTTTATAATGATATAAGCAAATGATTTAGTGATAATTGAATTCACTAATTTATTCATTAAGTTCAGAAAGCAAAGGATGCATGATGTGGCAGGTTCTGTGTTGTACAGTTTTTCTTGAGGACTATGACAACACTCCTTATAAATCAATTACCACTGGCAATGGACAGTTTTCGCTTATGGTGTAGGCTACTGCTCTGTTTGCTCAAACAAGTTCGTAATCTCATTTTCCTGCACTTTACAAAGTTCAGGAACATGTTCAGAGTCAGTGTATTTTCTGTCACCAACATTGTGTCAGCAAGCTGTGTTCTTTAAACTTTTATGTCATCCCCAAGGTGCCTTTTATTTGTGTGGTCAAAACTGGCTTCTCAATAATACACACATAACTCAATGAACTGAAGAAATGAAAAGAAGGAATTCCACTAAAATAATGAACGAAACACTTCATTCATTTCCTATTTATTTATCAGGATATCTGGGGCAGGGGGAGAATCCTTCCAGTGTTCCCTGGTCAAAGGTTTTTAGAGAGGGATGATTTCTCCTGCTAGGAAAAAAAAAGGGGGGGGGGAGAGTAGATATTGGTTTAGAGAATTGTTGGTCTGTGACACACACAGAACAAAAGTGTACCATTAGGAGATGCATCTGTAGAGTTCAGCCCACAGAGGCTTGTTCAGAGTGCCCACACTCCCTGTGATGTTCTGAGCGACTAGAGCAGTGGGTATCACGCTTGGTCTCTGTTCAGCTGCTGAGATTAAGATATTTAGATTCCCCAGGCCTCCAGTTAGAAGGGGAATCTTCTAAACCTTTACATTCTTTGTTCATCCAGAGATTCTAAGTTAATGGAAATTCCTAGCTAAGGGGGGCATTTTCTATTCTAATGATTGAATGACTGCTAACAAAGTTGTGGACTCAATCTCTTCTGTTACAATGATGACGGCTAATGGGTCTGTGGATGGGGGATGGAAACCAAAATTATCAAGTCATGTTGACAGTCCAGTTTTCTGTTACTCCCCCATTCTTCCTAGTGGAGCCGGCTTGATAGTAGGGATAGTGGAGATCATGCCTACACAATAACACCTCATAAAAAACCCTGATTTACGGAGGAAGCCAAGTCATGGAAAATGGTAGATGAAAACTTCCGCTTACCAAGAATGGTGGTCCCAGGCTCTGTGAGTGCTCCTCCACTTGGGATAGCTTCAGATTTTTTCTATTCATCCTGTCATTTAGCTCTTAATCTGCCTGTATGTGTTTATTTATTTATTTATATTTGTTTTGAAAGAGTCTTATATAGCCAAGATTGGCTTTGGACTTGTTATGCAGACAGTGATTGTCTTGTAAATTTGAGCCTTCTGCCTCTCTCTCTTAATCCTTAGATTTATAGGCTTGTACCACCACCACTTTCAGTTTTTATAACATTATTTCAAATGATTGAGAATTCCATGAGATAAGTTTATTTGTGGGCAAATATAATAAATTCTTTTAAAGTGTTGAAGCCCATAAAACCTTGAAGAAATCATTTATTGACACTTCATGTTTATTCAGTATCTTTGACTGTCAAGGTATTGAGAAAATATTATCCAAATAGTCTAATATCTGTAATTCCGTGTTTAACAATTTGATGTACTTAGGCAGGGAAAATTAAATTGAGTGCTGGAAGAAGCCAGGTTAGCCCCACCAGAGACAATGCTGAAACTTTACCCGGTAAGCCACAGCCTCTTGAAGATATACAGATTAATAGAAATGGGCTAAATTAATATGTAAGAGTTAACCAATAAAAAGCTAGAGATAATAGGCCAAGCAGCGATTTTAAAACAAAAATTTAATGTACTGATTCTTTAGCATTGTTGGCTCCATAATGTAGAAAACCTTCTTTAAAAAATTATTAGCTTTGTGTGTGTGCGCGTGGGAATGTATTTTGTGCATGAGTGTGTATTTGTGTGTGAGTGTGTGTGTGTGTGTTTGTATAAGTACATGTACTACAACGCCTGCATGGGAATCAGAGGACAATCTGAGAGACATCTTCAAGTATTTTCTGTATTCTTCCATAAAGATGATTTCTAGGTCAGGTTATTAATTAAAGGGCTTGAGATTTTCTCCTTTCATAAAATGTATCAGAAAAAAATTTCTATGAGCTCTGTTCTCTGAAATCATGAATTACGACACTTTTACATTGCTGTCACTTATAAGTCATGGTTTCAGGTAATGAGGCGATGTCATAATTTTAAACATTACTAATGAGACCTATAAAATATCTAATATTAATGGATAGTGCTCCTCTGACCTAGGGGCCTCAAGCTAATTCAAAGTCAAAATGTAGATCAGGTTCTCTTAAGGTTTTCAGAGAAGACATTCCTATTGTAGGAAGTACCAAAGATGTGGTGCTTCTCTTGCTGTGTAATTTTTTATTTAGCAGGGTTCTTGTTTAACTCACTCTTCAAAGGGAAAAACATTGTTGTAAGTCTTGAGAGGCATGTACTGAGCCTGTAGTTCCTGCAGCTTTGGGCAAGCCAGGTTCTCAGTTCTGCACACTGACCATTTCCCAGTCTCGGGAGGACTGATGATGTGGTTCAAGTTTATTGCATAGTATCTACTAAACAACAACTCCTTCATTTAGTAAGTAAATGAACTCAGACTATCACCAACTGGAGAAAGGACAGGTTGATTTAAGGTAAAATAAAACTACAATTAAGCTACTACTTCCCACCACCAAAACGTCAAGCTTTATTTCCCATGAACACAGTATTTCTTTTCTATCTTCCCCTTATGTCTTCCAGTAGGTTGTAAGGAGAAATCACACATTTTCAGGCTCAATTGTTATTTTTTATTTATAGAGCTTTATGACAATGTGAAAAAATACTACAAGGAGAGTGAATCTTTTATTATGATTAAAGAATTAAAAAGACTTGTTTTTTTTCAGCTTCCTCTTGCCATGACCACTTATCCCCATGCCCTGCCCCTCTTAATATATCATCATGTTGTATGGGTGTCTTGAAGTGACGCATCGTGAACCATCATAAAACTAACAACATGGAAGTGAATAAGTCCTGCTCAACAAAACAAAGCTGTTAAAGAATGCTGGATTGTGCTATTCCAAATAAGAGTCTGTAATAAATTATCGGCAAGTCCATGAAGCTTAAAGAATTGACTGAGTAGTAAAGATATCCTCTATTAGGAAATTTGAAATAGTAAAGGGCTGTTTATAAGCTCCATAGTCCTTGTATTCATGCATCTATTGATGCTGTTTCCTCAATTATGTATGTGTAGCTAGCATTGGAATAAAGGGTATGAAGGGTAGCATAAATAGAAATACTCAATTATTTAAATGTTTATGGACTAGCTAAGAATTAAGTGATATATTGAAATCACTATAACCTTGATATAATGTCGAAGACATGAAGATATACCTATAACCCGAAACTTAAATGGCATCAAAGGTCTCTCTTCTGCCGTCAGATAGATTTTAATGCCAAGATTTATGACAGGGATCAGGAATGGAGGGGTTGAGCTTTGCCCAGCGTCTCCATGCTTTAGTGCTTCACTGATGAGGGATGGCTGTGGGGCACACACAGCTAGCATTCTCACTGTAAGCGTGCTGTAAGTTGTCTCCGGACCTTTGTGTGAAAAAAAAAATCAATAAATTACTCATGGGAAAATATTTAGAAGCAAAGTAAAGAAGAATAGACTGTTTTTAACAATATTTTATGAATTACTGTATGTTAATGTCTGCACCTCTGTGTATGTATATGTGTGTGTGTATACTTGTACACACACACACAAGAAGGGGTGGGGTTTATTGCTTATCATATGTGTTTGGTCAGAGGAGAACTTTTGGAAGTCAGTTCTCTCCTTCCATTGTGAGTTCTGGGAATTGAACTAAACTCCATAGGCTTGTGTACGCAGCACTTTGATACACTGAGCCATCCTGCTGGCTCCTAAAAAAAAACCTTGAAAAAAAATTATATTAAAATTACTCATAATTTTACATTGAATTAAATAATTTCATAAAGAATACATATGCATATAAACTAAGTTTGCATACATATTGTCTTCACTTTTCTCTGAAAAGACCTTATGTTGAAGCTTGGAAAGCATAATTTTCTACTTTTCAATGGCCTCTAATTTTCATATGCAGATGCTCGGGGTAGACATTTAGACATCGGTGCTCCATAGGTGACACTGGGAAGGCAGACATTATTGACATTACTGCATATGCCCCCCAACCAGCTAAAACAATGCTCCTAACTCATGCTTTGCTCTTAACTTGGTCTTTCCCCTCATAACTAAATTCCTTCCTCTCAAATGTAATTGTTACACTCAAAAATGTTTAGTAACCCCGTACTGTTTTCCTAGTGACAAGTGCACTCAAGAAGCTTCACGAAATACAAGGGCACTGCAAGTTAGTCTAGTCACCTTTATATAATTGTCCTTGGAAGAGGTTGGAGTGAAGAGATGCTTCAGTCAAGGAACATGATCAAGGAACTTGAGACTGGATAAGTTAACATAGGATGAATATATGAAACACAGGAAAGAAGAGAATACCTATTTGCTTATATATTCTGTTGCTTAGTACATATGACAAATTCCTATATAACACAAATTTAATGCAGGTACTTATTAATCACAGAGAATGAAATTATGGCTAATGATGCTTCTTTATATTGGGGATTTTGCATTCAGCTATTGAAACTGATAGTCCAATTACAATAGTGGTACCTAAATATATTTGCAGTGTAACTGGACTGCAATCACAGATTCTGGTGTGACAATGTGTCATGTGAGCCACTACAGTGTTCCATGTGAGACATCATTTATTGTGAGTATGTGAGGGTAAAACAAGAGCTAATTAGGAAGATAGGTTTGGGTTTTATGGGGTTGAAGAAGGGAAAATTCAACTAGACAATGTCTCAGAAAAAAAAATTTGTGATTTTGTGGTCATTCATTTTCTGTAATGTAGCAGTCACTGCTGTGAGCCCTGGAAACACAACAGTGGGGAAAGAAGAAAACCTTTCCCCCTGGATTCTGTACTCTGTTCATCAGCGAACCACACCCCTGTGGACTAAAGGACCATGGTCACTACAAGGAAGCAAAACCATTAGGCTTCAGCTGAAAGAAGAGATTTTTACATTTAGAATAGCATGATTGAAGCAAGATAAACTGGGCAAGGTTTCATTAGAATGACTAGAAAGACCTGAGGTGTGTGTCATGTGTCATCTGCTGTAGGAAGAGCATTGCAGATAGACATGACAGAACTGCTCTCCGGTAGAATGATCTAGAGAATAAAGAGACGGGTGAGAAATGATGCTGGCTGGAGCCCAGTGAACTGTGGGAAAGTAGAAGTAAAAAAGATCTGAGATACAAATTAGGGAAGACTATGCCGGCCGTTTGAAGTGATTTGGAAGACTTTGGTTTTTACTAAAATAGAAGACCAAAGAGGGCGGGCGACTCTGGAGTTCTGAGCTGTATGGATTCATTATAGATTTGAGGCATAATTGTTTCAGTCTAAGCATTCTGTCAGCCATAGGCTGTGATGGGAGGGAAAGGCTCACAAGCCTAGGGGATAGGGAGAAGGACACTAAAGGAATTCACAGAAAAGATGGTTGGAGTTGTTATTTGAGGGCCAGTACAGAGACAGTGAAGGAGAAGAGAGTGTGAAACAGGAAGAAAGAGGCTGACTCAGAAAAATTTGAAAAACTCCTAACAGTCTTCCACTCAAGAATATAGCTAGATAGCAGGGCAGTGGTGGCGCACGCCTTTAATCCCGGCACTCAGGAGGCAGAGGCAGGCAGATCTCTTTGATTTCAAGGCCAGCCTAAGCTACAGAGTGAGTACCATGATAGGCTCCAAAGCTACACAGAGACACCCTGTCTCAAAAAACCAAAACAAACCAAAGTAAAACAAAACAAACATACAAACAAACAACAACAACAAAAACCAAGAATATATCTAGGTCAAGAGAAGGCTGGAAGGCATGAAGCCCACGTCATGGAGACCTTTTTAAGTCATGTTGCATGTTCTATTCTGATTTATCTGTGAGCCTGTTAAAATATTTTTAACACAAGATTGAATAACAGTTTTGGAAGCAATCTGCATTTATTTTCTCACTGCCAGGATCTGGAGACAAGCCTTTACTTAGCTGTGTGGGACACTGGCTGGCCTATAATCCTGGATCCAGAACTCTCTCCAGTACATCCCAGTTGTGGGCTGAACTAACTCCGCATAGTTATGGGACTGAGGCCCATCCGCTCCTGGATGCAGATTCTAAAAGAATTGCATCCCCAAACAGCAAATGCCCTGAAACTGAGCTGGAAATTTCCAGAAGTGATTTAGTTGGGGACTGCAAATGAAATGTGGCTGACCCTGATGCCAAACCCCTAGAGATTGTAGGAGCAAAACCCTGCTCCTGAAACCAGACACTGGGTCTTGAATACAGCAGACTAAGCAGACTCCACAGTATGAAGGACAGCTTATCCAAGGAAAACACCTATTTCCCCATCCTGCCCCTAAAGAGGTTTCCATCTCTCTTCCTGAAGTACAGAACAGCCAGCTCTAAGCATAAAATCTGTTTTTTTCCCCCCTGAACTCTGGTCCTGATTTTCTGGGTTATGTGCCAACATCACAGTGAAGTCAGATCTAGGGCACCACTTAGCCAGCTCTAAGTGCTTCAGGTCAACTGAATTCTTGCTTCTTCCTAGAAATTTAATTCTTCCTTATTCTACAACTTCTGATCACAGCAATTTGCTTCATTGCTACCATCAAGGCTTATTGGTTCAGTAACATATCAGGTAAGACTACTTAGAATTGTATGAATAAAATTAAAATATAAAGGCAATTAACACCATTGCTGTGCCAAACTTAAATTATAGATGCAGATTATTCTTTCATATATTTTCCCAAGATGGATAACTTGAGGGTTATCCTGGTTGAACCTAAACTACAAGAAATTTTCCCCAAATACATGAACATATTAGTGGTCAGTAAGTATAAGTGAGAGAAAGTTGAGATGTTGACGATAAATAAAAGATGGAAAAGGAAATGAAATCAACAGGAAAAGATGATTAGGTCCATATTCCATATAGAGGATGTGAGATCAGAAGAGACAAGTGACTGCTCTGCAGATGTAAAGAACCAAGAGCAAAGGATGGGTTCAGAGGCAATCCACACTGAAGGCTTTGTGCTGAGAAGATGCGCTGGCTCCCCACTGACTACATCACTCTCTATTGATGCCAGATTTGCAGAATAATTGTTCTGTAGTCTGAAATGATGTTTTGCTCCTGATCATTGCATCTCTCCCTTCTAATTCCATCTACCATTTGACAGGGCATGTTAAAGTAGGTTATAATTTCTATATAACAGGGTGTTGTAAAATAGGATGGAATTAACAGAAAGAGATGCAAGATCAATGCTATGGGAAAATACACAGCACAGCCTTGATTGGATCAGAAAATCAAAGTTCTGAAATTCATCATGTGGCAATCAGAAGAGAGCATGTGACAACGAGGCTGTTACAGGCTGAACTAAGTTTCTGAAAGTTCACATAGGTTCACTCTGCACAAGCGAAATGGGACTAAAAGCATAAAGCTGACCTAGTTAAAGTTATTTTTTTTTACCTCAATGTTAACAGTAGCATCAAAGAAAAAGGATAAACACAGAAGTGATTGCATATTGATGACAAGTCCTGTGAAGAGCCAGTGAGACAAGTGGCTGCCTACAATCCATAGACAGTAGACTCCTGGCAGCTTCAGAGTGTTCTATCAGCAAGAAAATCAGGTTCTGCTGTTTGCAGTAGTGAGTCCATGCCATTTTGTGATGGCCTTGGGGCAGAGTGGCACAGAGGGTAGAATTCACGCCAGGTGTGAGATATATCTTAAGCAATGGTATGTACTCCATGAACTCTGCCACTGGGAAATCATATGAAAATGCACACTTCAACTTCGAACATCCTAGGCTGAACCTAAAATCCTGTATTTTTAACAAGATTGCTTATCATGACAGAGTTAATGCTTGAAGTACTAGTTTGTGTAGCAAGAGTCTAGAACTTCTTACAGGCATGGCAATCAATAACTTCAGGTGGTTTGCAAGTACTCTAATTATTGTGAATCTGAATTCTGCTAGCTGAAAATATAATATATGCCTTGGATTTCTAAGTATTTACATTAAAACGTCAAATACTTCACTTATAAATATTCATCAGTAGATAAAATATACTTTGTATCATGTAACATAGCATATCAAATGATGATAGAAAGCATTATCAGATTACTGATTTAAACATCCTGTTCAAATTAATTTTCCATGTCTAATCCCATTGTGGATACTAGATTACTTCATCCTGAACACAAAACTTGTGTTGCATTCTTCCTGGGCAGCATGCAAAAGTAAGGAAACTACCTGGATTTTCTTGGATTTATTATAGATTTCAGTTCTTAATCTCTTCTAATATGTCTGTCTTGAGTCATTGTATTATATTAAGATATAGATAATCTGGATATTCTGAAAAACACTTTATTTCCCTTTGACCATCCTTGCTTCATCCATTAGAAAGTGTGAGACTCTCTGTAATCCTTTGGACTTTCATGTCTTCAATTAGCACAGAATATTTTTTATTATGAAAGGTGCATGACATAATAAGTTATGTGTTTTTCATGCCATTTTTCTTCAGCTTAATTGGTAATATAAGTACATTCTTTGCTGTTCCTCTCACTGTAAGATAGAATAATTTTCATTGATTTTAGTTGTGCTAACCAGTGGTATGAAGAAGAAGTATTTCTCTAGTATTTTTAACTAGATTATAAGGGGCACTTCCAGATTACTATGAGGTCTCCAGTACAAATGGGACACAAGTGCCCATACTGCCACTTTAAATGGTCAAAAGAACATGTGGAGAGGCCTGGGAGAAAGTAATTCCTCAGTCGAGCCTTACTGAAATTGTCATTTACAAAGTTTGTATATGTAGGCAGAGGTATTCTACATTCCAGACTAGACCAAACTACTCAAGTACCATAGAGTGACTTTTTATGGACACCACAATAAACTAAATAACTGGTCTGGAAGGAATGGTTCAATGATCAATAGTACTTCTTGTTCTTCCAGAAAACAGTTGGGTGCAGAACGCCCACATCTGGGAATATCATAACCACCAGTAACTCCAGGGAATCCAGTGTCTCTCCTTCCAGCCTTTGCAAGTAACATACTTCATCAAGATATACATGCACACAAAAACATCAACATAAGCAAAAAAATCACTATGCCAGACCCTACCAAAATATGGAGTCATACAATGTACAGTGAAATAATTACTGTTTTTGTAACTAAGTTTCAGAGCAGCTAATCACATAGCAATAGCAGACGAGAGCAACATTTCCAAAGAGGATGCTTTTATTTCCATGGACAACGGGACAAATAGATAAACAGAGCTCAAAAAGATGAGATAGGATTTCTTTTTGAGGTTGAGAAAATGAACATCATAAAAGTAACAAGAAGGTATAAAATAAATGACACAAAAGTATGTATGATTAAATGAGTAGAGAGGGCAGAGATGCACAAGAGAAGATTTGAAGTGAAAGCCAAGAGTAGACTTGGGAAAGAAATGTTTAGTGTAATATTTAAGGAAGTTGTGCAGTGTAGTGTGCTATGTCATTGCTTCAGAAAACACCTGTGAAGATCTCCTGGGCTCTTCAGTTCTTTTGAAAGCGTTAATATCGTTCACAACACACACACACACACACACACACACACACACACACACACACACAGGGTTATCCCAATACTGTGTTGAATGCAAGAGTGAGAGATGCTCTGGGGTCAGAAGGAAACCCAAACATGCTGTGGGGAATAGATATTAGAATTATGTTTGAGCTTAGGGTTCTAAGTCACCGTCAAACTTAGAAGATTGAAACAAAGCTACTTAGACTTTATTCAAACACTGAAAGTGCTTGACTTACTACCATATACATATTTGCATATTTATAAATGATGCATATATACTTAGTTCCATGTGCATATTATAAATAATAAATGAATATATACTTTTATATAACT
>NC_022024.1:5926132-5934642 GCF_000317375.1 Microtus ochrogaster
TTCTTATTTCGGGATCTCTGGATTCTGGTGATGTCATGTTGCCTTTCAGGTTGTTGGAGGAATTCTTGCCTTGGCGCCTTCCCATCTCTTCCTTCAAATGGAGCCAGGAGAGGCCTGGTATCTTGGTCCAGTCTTTGCTGTGACTGACTCTCTGGTTGTAACTCTTCAGTGTAGAAGCAGTCCAGATGGAACTTCTCAGCACCGAAACATAGACACCTGGTAGTCCAATGACCCGCAGAAAAAAGGGAGAACTTGGGGGGCAGGGCAGGGACGAGTAGAACACAGGACACCCTGCCACAAAAGCTGAAGGTGCGCATGCTCCCTTTGGGGGGGGGTTATTGTGGCCTGCCGATAGGCAGGCACTCACCTCTCTGGGTGGGTAGCCTTAGTGTAGGAGCAGAAAACTGTTCCTGAGCAAAGGACCTAGCAGATAACGCATGCTTTTTTTTTGGGGGGGGGGTCAGGTGTAAGAAAGACAGCCCTGCAGAAGGAGCTGGGGGAGGGGGGGTTGTGGTCTCTTCCGGGTCAATCTGCCCCTGGAAAGCACACACTCACTGGTCCAGATGGAACTCCTCAGTACCTAAACAGGGCCGCCTGGTAGCCCGATGATCCGGGGACAAAAGGAGAAATTAGCTTTTGTGATTAAGCTTTGCTTGCATGATGCTTTTGCCCCTTTCTATGTTTTTCCATCAGGTTTCCTCTTTGCCTGTCCTATTGCTGACCTGCGTTTTCCTCCTTATCACAAGCACATAAAGCTAATCAGGACGTCTGAGCATAGGAAAACTGATTCCTCCTAGTATTTCACTGGGTGAGACCTTGCTCATGTGTCCTGTTCTGCTATCGTAGCCCATCGCTCTTTCCCTAACACTCATCCATCTCCTGCCAACGTATTTCCCAGAGCACCTTAGTCCTCTTATCTCACCCACAGACCTTGTCTGTGGCTCTGCTCTTTCTTCATCCACATTTTGCTAGATGTCTAGTCATCAAGCAGGGTACAGATTTATGCTATTAACAAAGTCACATACACATGCAAAATGGCAAAAATAAATATCAGTGTAAGAATAATGAAGATAGGCACACACGGATACACACACACAGACACACCCACACAGTGCTTTATAGAGTTTGTATATTTCTGCTTACATTTGATAACTTTCTGCACATCTAGAGGTTGGACATCTGTTTCTTTTCCTGGTCTTTGTCTCAACCTTTTCACTCATTAAAATAGGAAATGGAGCATCTTTAAAATAGCAGCTGTCATTCTTATTACTTTGTAGTACATTCAGATTTATGTCTTGAGGCTAGCAGGACTTTCTAAGGATTTCTATGAAATAAAGTTTTGCTCAAAAATATTCATGAAAACTCAGTTAGAAAAATCACAATTTACAAAATGGAAATGTTACCATGGTGTCCGATATTACTAATGACTAACATTTGCAAGCAAAGAGATAATTTGATAATGTATCTCGAATATGTAGTCTCAAAGCAGAGAGTTACCTCCAGGTAACTTTCTTTGGGCTGTGCATGGGACCAGGAACTATTATGAGGGTACAGGCAGGGTGAAGGGTGGAAAAGACTCCTTGGAAGAGGTGGAGGGAGAGTTCTAAGAAATGCAAGATTATCTAAGAGGCACTGCCATGCTTGGAGTAACAAGGACAGTGGAGAACACTGTATATAAAACTACCAGCTGCTTTTCAGAAAGGAATTTAAACAGGCATGCTAAGGCATAATTTCCACTTCATGCCTTGTAAGTGGATTCTTAGTTTAAGGTAGTTTTATGATACAATTAGATTGATTTGAAGTATATGATTTAATCAAGTGATAAACCACAACTGAATAGAGGTAGAGCTCTTGAGTTAGCTAATTATTACTTCATGCAACTCACTCATAGCCACATAACAATAAATTTAGAGAGCTTTTTGTTTATGCTGGAAAATACTAATAAAATTTAAAATGTATTCAATGTTTGTGGTATAGTGAAATTTTATTTAAAAATTGTCAAAGAGGACAGCATAATACATGAATTGGCATGGGAAGAGAGTTATAATATGGAACACCAGCCTTGTATTCATTTCTGAAAAATCTTCAATGAGCAGGAAGGCATGGGCAGCAAGGAGTGAGAAGGAGGCGTGAGTAGAAAGGCATGTTCAGGAAGACAATATTCTGTTGCTTTGGAAGGATGTTCATATGAAGAAAGCATGCCTGAGCCTATGAGCTTAGAGAACAACTGTGAGAACGAGATTGCCTTTTTCAGAACTCAAACATTTCAATAATCACAGTTTTTAATTTTAATTTACATCCATAATACTGCACTTGTTTGTTTTTATTTTTAATGTTGTTTTGTTTGCTTTCTATTTGCCTGTTTTCTAAAGAGAGAAAGAATAGGGTAGAGTTGGGTAGGTGGAAGAACTGAGAAGAGATGGGCTGGGAAGAAACATGATCAGATATACTGTAGAAATTTTCAATAAAAATAAAAAGCAGCTGTTTTAGTGAGAGATTTCCTTAACAGAGAAATAAATCTCAATGATTATTCAGAAATGAATTTTATGCAATTTTAAGGTTTTAGTTTTCCTTGCCTTTCTTTTATCAGTCATACACATGTACGTTTAACTCACATTTTGTTCAACAAAGAGACTTAATGCTCTGTTCAGATTTTCCACTGATGATATGGATGTGACCTCTCTCATAGTATGTTTTAAAATATTTATTTTATTTTTAAATGGTGTGTGTGTGTGTGTGTGTGTGTGTGTGTGTATGTGTGTATGTGTGTGGGTAGATACCCTTGGGTACCAGAAGAGAGCATCAGTTCTTCTTGTGCTACAGATACAGATGGTAGTGAGTCATTCCTGTGCATCCTGGGATCTCAATTCTAGTCCTCTGGAAGAGCAACAGGCATTTTCAAACTCTGAGTCATCTCCCAGACTCAGCTGCACTAATAATGATTTCTGAGTAGATCTTATATGCAAAACACCATTCTAGCTATTGAGAAGGGATAAATTGATCCATTTAAAATGTAGTATAATTATCAACATATAATGTTGAATTCGGGTATGCGTGTCTAACACTATAGTATTTTAAGTTGTGGAAAACTCATTTAGTTGTGTGTTTACATTTTTCTGCTAATCCATATACACTTACATAAGCTTGTCTGTTCAGAAAGATACTTAATACCTAATACAGTACGATGACATGGTTTTAAGTCTCACAGATTTGTCTCTGGATGAACTAGAGCTTCAAGCCACTTTCCTCAGAAACACTCATATACTAGCAATGGAGCAGGCATGAGTTCACTTTTTTTCCTTTGACTTTGCCTTCCATGTCCATCACTCTTGGTCACCTTGCCCTTTGGGACACTGATGAGAAACATTCATTATTCACACTGCCACAGTCTTTATCTAACTTTCATTTAGCTTGTGCATGGCCTTCTAAAACAGCCTTTAAGACAGAACCCTATATTCAACCTCTCTCCTATCCAATTTTTTTGTACCTTGAGAGCCTGAAACAATTTCCATCAAACAACACAACCTTCCTTCTCATTATGCTGAGGAAGTTGCCAGTCATGTTTGGGGCTTAGCCTCCAAGCTTATTATTACATTCTCTTTACCACGTTTGTTTCCGTTCCTAGCTCTTTCTGGAGATACTAATATAACAATGTCCACTGACTGTGCAATATTGTAATAGAATATATTATTATATTATTATATATTATTGATTAATTATGTTTACTTTTCTTCTCATCTAGAATCTTTTCCTTGACTCAGTTCATTCGTGTTCAAAAGGTTTATTTACCTTAATAATTCCTTTTATCCAATTTGTATGTTATGTGTCTCTTAAGAGATGAGTCTTCAAATCATTTTGGTTATGCTGAGGAAAGACATCAATCAATAAAGAATGGAAGCCCTAATTAGACTTTCCAAATTCTAGCAATCAGCCCATAATACCTTAAACAGGATTTATATAATTTGATTTAACTCTAAGTCAGGTGAATATCTTGATAATATTAGGAAATTAATATATGTTTTCCCCATCCACTGTTTATTAAAATGTTTTAGAATGTTAGTATTTAATTCCTAATAAACCAACAGTATTTATATTAGAGAGAGAGAGAGAGAGAGAGAGAGAGAGATTCTTAACTCATGACTAAGCACACACTTAGATATAAGGATATGAACTAGTGTCTTTGAAGATCTGGCATCATAGAGTTTTCCTGAAGCAGAACATGTCTGAGAGATTATACAGTTTCCTGGCCTATTTTTATGTGATAATCTTTATCTACTAGGCCAGATTCTAATCTTCTGAAATTGCCCTGACTCCAGCTAGATACTGAAACAAAGTCTCTTACCAATTTGAGGGTCTTATTGTGAAACGGTCATTCCTTCACCTCAGTCTCCCATCTTAGGTTTTAAAAGTGGCATAGAAATTGAATCTGAACCCTTTCATTTTCTCTGTAGTAGAGATGATGGTGGAGACTGAAGAAAGACTTGGGAGATGCAGGTTCTGAAGAATTGTAGGTTACTTTTGGCTGTGAGGGACTCAGCAGGGCGTTGTGACTAATAATGATGATGCTAATAAGAGCTATAGCTAGTATTTATCACTCACTTTCTGAGCAAGGTTGACCCCCCATTGAGAGTTTTACAAAGAAGGTCTCTGGCATTGCCCTCAGCTTTGAGCAGATTATAGCATTTAAACCCTATAAAACTCCTAATGGGACCATTTAACAGGCAAAGAAACTGGGGTGCTAAAAGGTTAAATAACATAGTCAAGATTATAATGTAAGTACTGAAACCAGACCTGCTTGATTCCAAACCCAGGTTCATAAATGGTGCACTGGAATGCCAAAATATTGTGCTTCTCTGGACAGGATGATTTATGGGGAAAATAAGAAAAATTGTTTGAACTTGTTGCTATTGGAAACTCTAAGGATTCTGTAATGGTGTCTGAATAGCCCAATGATAAATATCCCACTTGGGGACTTTAAAAGACCAAATTCCACCAGACCATAGTTTTGAAGATTTTAATTTCATTTATTTGTTATTCTCAACTCATTAATGGACAGGTTATGTGAATAGCCAGAGAAAAGAAAGCAGAGTAAAGAGAAGAATACTGGAGGCAGACAGGACTCTATCTCATCCTGTGGAACTCCTGGCTGTTCTGATCAGCTGAGTGTCAATGAGTTGTTTGAGAAGAATTTCTAGTCTGTTTACCCACAAAACTGTGTTACAATTTATGGAGAAATATTCAGGCAAACTTAACATGCTCTAACAGGCAAAGCCCATGTCTAAGTTGAAGAAAGAGAATATAAAAGATAAAATTTCACAAGTGAGTTCATTGTTTTATTGTTTCAGATGAAGCTATATTTTAAATATACCCACAAAAACATAAGAATTGTTTAATGGTACACTCCAAGAAAATATATTCCTTTCATGGAGGTAGCTATGTGTAAGTCTTCTTCATAAAATGGACATTTTCATGAGTATTATTTTTGATTTATAGTGGTATTCAGAAAGTGCAAATTTTGATTATTAAAAAGTAATGACTAGAAATGTGTGCTTACACACACACCACACACAAATGGCAATACTTTCTTTGACAACATAAGGGCATTGGCTGACAGCATATTGTCTGTGTTGCAAACTGTTTGGATAGCTCTCTGTTATTAAATAAGTATGACAAACCAGAGAAAGAGAAAGAGAAAAAAAGGAAAATACTTTTTACAATGCTTCTTTTTGTATCTATTGTGAGAAATCAAATTAGCTATTAAATTTAATTAGCAGCCACTCCAATGTACTGCACAAGAGTCAATTATAAGATGACCTAAATACAAGTGGAGAACCACTTCTGGTATATATTTCACTTTCTTTTGACACATTTTGTAACACCCCAAATTCACTGTGAAAGTAAGAGACTCTGTGGTCTTTGAGTCTAAAATGTAGAGGAAATATAGGATAAGCTTTATAAATGATAGCGGCTTTCCTGTGTCACTTCTGTAAGCACTACCTCGTCACACTTTATAAATGATAGCGGCTTTCCTGTGTCACTTCTGTAAGCACTACCTCGTCACACAAAGGAATAAACCTTAGTCATCCAAAGATTATTCTGTGCTTCACACGAATGGAATTTGAGTGAACTTCATATCATTTAGCTCAAAATAACGTCTATTTATTGACATCTGAATAAAGCTTTTTAAGTCCTGATTATTAACAATTTTTCAGTTTGTACATAAAATAAACATATCTCTCACAAGAAAAAATTCTTCCCTGCTTTTCTCTTTCCCCACCTCTGTTCATGTACATTTGTGTTTGTGCATGTGTTTGCATCTTTGTTTTTAGACAGAAACAAAAATTTGCATTCTGGATTTGTTTTACAATTATATTTCTTCAAGGTGGAAGTTATTCACTGGGAAAGTGAGGTGGTTCACTGGGCAGAGGCACCTATCACCCATGACCTACACACTAGAAGGTAAAGACCTGTTCCTGAAAATTCTTCTCTTACCTCCACACTCATGTGTGACATTCCTGCCACCCCACACACTCATCTCCACTCATTGAAAATATATAAATGATAATGTATGGAATGATGAATTTTTCTGTCAGTCCTGAGAGCCAGATGACAAAAGTTAATGCATTGATATCTGATTATAAACCATAAGTTAAATTAAATGCCATGAGTTCATGCTCACATATGTATGTAATTGGAGAAAGCGAGAGCAGAGACATCTCTCCATTTCAAAATAATTCTAAATAAATCATACAGCTACTCTATTGAATTGATTGGAAGTGTATCTTGCTTGACCCCTAAGGGCAGATACAGTGACATTTTTCTAAAGAGTACAGAATGCAATTGTGTGGGGAAATGGCTTCACCATGAAGAGACTGGACCAACCAGCACCTCATCCTGGTATCAAGGTCAGCATCAAAGGCCATAAATCATCTTGGTATTATATGTACCCTTGACATGTGATAGAAATGGCACTTACCTCTGTAATCTTCTACCAAACCCATAGCCTCAGTCTAATAATGAGAAAAGCATCAGAAAAATTCCACTGGGAATAAGTTTAAGATCTGACCAGGACTCTTGAAAATAGCCAATTTTTTATGAACTGAAAATTCGAGGAACAATGGCAGTTAAGAAATGCTTACAGAAATATGACTGTGATATACTATGCATTGAATCACAGATTGGAACATCTCAATTAACCATGGACTTTAGTTAATATATCCATCGAGATTTACTAATAAGAAATGTTCACTTCTCTCATATCCGGATGTTAGTAAGAAAAATATGGCAGGAAAGAGATATACAGAAGTGGGTCAATTCCACAATTTTTATGTAAAGATAAACAGTTAAAATTAGAGTAACAGTTACTTTTGATGAGGTTGCCTTTAATTCTAATTTTATTTGGGTTTTCATCTTTACAATCTTGTGTTTTGTCAGTAAAAGATTGTGAAATCATATAAAATGTTTATCAGTAAATGATGTGAAATTCAGGTAATGTGCATCTGAAGAATCAGAGTCTGAAGAAATATGATTCATGTAGATGAATGGTTCACACTACATATGCTTAGGACTCTCAACACTATCTCCCTTCTCTTTCTCTTCATCTGTCTCTTCCTCCTCTCCTTTCTTTCTTTTGAAATTGTATTTTCCTATAAAATACATTTTGATTAAAGTTTCTTTATTCCTCCCAGTTCCTCTCCACCTCTACTCCTGTCTAGATCCAGTCCTTTTCTTTCTCATTAGAAAAGAACAGGCGTCAAGGAGACAGCATGACAAAATAAATAAAATAAGATAAAGCAAAAACCATCAAATGGAGGTTGAACAAGCCAAGCCAACAGAAGGAAAAGACACTCAAAGCTGGCCACATGAACCAGAGATCCACTTATTCACAAACTCAGGAGTCCTTAGCGAAATCTATACTGCATATGAAGAAGGAATGATGGAGACCTTGGTAGGCCCTGCGCTTGCTGCTTCCATTTCTGTGAGTTCATGTGAGACCAGTTTAATTAATTTAGAGGTCCTTGTTCTCCTGGTAGCCTCCATTCTTTCTGACTCTTACACTTTTCTGTCTCCTCTTCTGTTGAGTTCCTTCTCATCACTTTAAAAAAACTAGATGAACCATTTGCTCAACTATATTCATAGCAGTACTATTCATAATAGCCAGAACCTGGAAACAACCTAGATGTCCTTCAACCAAAGAATGGATAAAGAAAATGTAGTATATTTACACAATGGAGTACTACTCAGAGGTATAAAAGAATGACATCTTGCTTGAAATTTGAAAGCAAATGGATAGAACTAGAAAAAAAAATCCCGAGTGAGGTAACCCAGTCTCAGATAGACACACATGGTATGTTCTCACTCATAAGTGAACAACCAGCCTATAATTCATGACCCCAGAGCAGCTAGGTAACAAGAAGAATCTTAAGAGATACCTACATGCATCCCCCTGGGAAGGGGAACTAGACAAGAACTCCTGAAAAAATTGGGAGAGTAGCAGGGGAGATGGTGGG
>NC_022024.1:5934885-5935533 GCF_000317375.1 Microtus ochrogaster
CTTAGAAATAGTGGTGAAGGTGCCTGAACTGGCCTTCTCCTGAAATCAACTTGATGACTACTTTAATTGTCATCATAGAAACTTTACCCAGCAACTGATGGATTCAGATGCAGAGATTCACAGCTAAGCACTGGGCAGAGCTCACAGATTCCAGTCGAAGAGAGGGAAGGGAAGAGCAAAGGGATCAAGACCATGATGAGGATATCCACAGAAACAGCTCACCTGAGGTAGTCGGAGCTCACTGACTCCAAACTGACAGCTTGGGAACATGCTTAGGCCCAAACTAGGCCTTCTGAATGTGGGCGACAGTTGTGAGACTGGAGCAGTCTACGGTGAAACATGCAGTGGGACCAGGATTTATACCTAGTGCTTGACCTAGCTTTCTGGAGTCCATTCTTCTTGGAGAGATTCCATGCTCAACATAGATATGGGGGTGTCGGTCGTGCCTCAAAGTGATGCAACAACAGACTTTGCTGATTCCCCATGGGGAATTCCGTCTTTCTCTCTGAGAAGTGGATGGAGGTGTGGTGGGTAAAAGGAGGAGGGAGCAGGACAGGAGGGAAAGAAAACGGATTGGCAAAATGAGAAAAGATAGTTTTAAAAAGGAAAGAAAAAAAGAAAGGAAGGAAAGAAGAAAGAAAGAAAGAA
>NC_022024.1:5936018-5942300 GCF_000317375.1 Microtus ochrogaster
GAGAGAGAGAGAGAGAGAGAGAGAGAGAGAGAGAGAGAGAGAGAGAGAGAGAGAGAGAGAGAGAACGAGAACCCTGGGTGAACCACAAATCCCACAAAGCCTAAGCAACATGGAGTTGGGCAGTTCGGGAGGTCCCTCCAGACTTTACAGCTGGAAGGAAAAGTGATCAGGGTGAGGGAAGAATGAAGGTAGTAACTGGAGCTGGGACTAGACTTCTTGGAGTCTGACATCAGCTTATGTATTTTTGCCATATGTAAACATAGCACCATTTTTGAAAAAAAAAATTTCAGGTAACAATTAACTCAGTCATGTTTACATTAGAACTCCTTGTAAAGTATACATGGCTTTGTCCATAAGATGCATTTTTGTCAGCTTAGAAACAATGCCGAAGATAAGGGTCAAGATAGAATACCTGAGGTAAACATAAGACCTGTGCATGTCAGGATTGGCCTGGCCCTAGGATGGCACAGAAGTGACTCAGACAGGTGTCAAGTACAAATGATATCTCACAATGGCATAGGAGTAATGCTCGTTGTTTTAGGGGAGAGCATCTGGGATAAGTGAAATGAATTCTGAAAGATCGAGGTAGAGCTTGGCTTTTCAGATAACAAAAAAAAAAAAAAATCACCAGGTTGTAAACTACATCCATGTTAAGCTTTGCAGGAGAAGGAATGGCTAAGCATCTCTTTCATTAGAAGTGTGCCTGCAAGTTTAACTTTCCTCATTTCTCCAGTTCCTATCTGTGTGCACAAGTGCTTGTTGTCCTCTTCATTCAGTATCCCTAAAGTTTGTGTCCCTTTCTTTAAATGGGTTAATAGGTGTGGACCTAGGCTTGACTAAAAATCACAAATCACCCAAAGAGATTTTGTGAAATTTTTTAATAATGATCATATCAATAAGGGAGTCTGCTGTTCTTTTACAAAGAAGACATTTAGTGGTATTGAATATTCTTCATATGTCTCTTTGGATGGGGACAAGTGTGAAAAAATAATGATTTACTAATTCCCTCCAAGGATATCATCTCCAAAGAAGCAAAGAAATGGAGATAGCAAAGTGTTCTTAATCAAACCAAAGTAAGTGTTGGAATTTGAGAGGTTAAAAAGGAAAATGCAGATAAGGAAGAAGTCGAGTATGTATTGGAACAAGCATCTATAGAGTGAACCTGAGAGGGAATAAGCATTGTAAATGGAGAACATGATAAATGGAGGCTGGCAAGATAGACAAAAGCATGATAGGAAGCATTGTTTGAAGTCTCCAGGAAAATGCCTGTGGCTTATCAACGTTCATCATAAGTCTGAAAACATACATACCAGTAGCATTATATAGACTAAAAAGGTTATGTGTATGTGTGTACTTATATAATGACAATTAATGAATAAAACACCATGAATTTTAAAGAAAACAAGGAATAGGTTTGAAGGGAGGAAAGGAATGAGAGAAATATTGTATGTAATTCTATATTAATCTCCAAAATCAAAAAAATAAAAGTAATAAATATGTCAGTATGGAAGCAGAGGGAGTGGATTTTGTGTAATGGTACATGGAATGTAATTAAAGTTTCTACTAATTATCTTCTACCAATGTCAGCTAAGTCATGTGATCTGTCTTATGTGAAAGCACATCTCATTTTAATAAAATGTGCTAAGGAAATTTAAAGTTCCAAAATCTTTATATTGACATCTTCCACATTGCTGACGTAATCAATACACCACTGAAACTTAATCCTAATAGTCCAAATTATATATGACGTAAGTCAGAGATATATATGTTTTTGGAATGTTCAGTGTATATTTGTAGAATTTTAATTACCTATATGTAACGATTTCTATGCATTCATATTACTCCATTAACTGCAGCTTTTAAATTATTTGACACACCATGCAGTTACTTAGATTTCATACAATACAGCTGTATTTTGTAATAAGTTAAATATTTCTTTATTCTTTTTGCATCTTTCTATGAATAAAATTATTCATTCCACCATAGTTTTAACTTCTTTCTTACCAGCCATATCAGAATAGACGAGAGGTTTAAATGACAAATGTTCAACGTGAGAGTCACGCCGAGGACACACCTACTAATTTCAGCTGTGAAGGAAGCTACAGTTCACGTGTAATTCAGATGCTTAAACTCTTTTTGTTCACATGTAATCAGCATGTTATTTTCGCTGCCATAATATAATCTGAAAAATGACGCTCTGTGAACTACTTTACTCTAAAGATTCATTAGTCCTCATTCTAAAAGCACCAATCTGTGAGCAAGTACCTCTTTACTTACCCCATGATTGCCTTTTTAGTTTACTTTTAAAAAAAATATTCATTTTAATATTGCATTTAGGGGTGTTTTGTTCACATGCTTTCCTGTGTCCTGTGAATCTGCAGCAATGGTAGAGACCAGAAATGGTTGTTGAATTACCCAGAATGAAAAATGTGCACAGGCATTTGTACCAGGCAAATGCACATAGGCATTTGTGAGTGCTAGGAATCCAGGCCTGGTTCTCTGGAAGAGAAGCCAGTTCTCTGAACTCCTGTGGCATCTCTCCAGCACCTGAACCTTTATTTTAAAAATGTTTTAAAATTGCATTTTAAATGTGTGTTTGTGAGTGAGTGTGTGTGTGTGTGTTAGCACACACAGCATGTGCATTCTCAAGCATGCACTCACTTTTACCTGCTGAGTCACTTTACTGACACAAATGATTTTCCATTTTACAAATGGAAAATGACTCTTCTGCACTCACTTCATGGGCTCTATTTTGTGGCACTGAGTCTAAGTCATCCCTTTGTAATCTTTAGCTAACCTGAGACTATTTAACATGGAAAAATGTAACAAGAACGAACATACGCTAATGTATTTTATTAACTTAAAATTAGCCAGGAAGAAATATAACAGTTTATTTTTTTCAAGAAAAAGAAAACAGAGGTAGACTTGTTGCTAATGACAAGAACAGGTAAAACACACCATTTCAAGAAAATAATATGTCCAGTCACTTTCACAACAATCTGAGACAGTTTGCCACAGACAGAATAGATTCTCACTAAAATCACTACAAAAAATGCAATTTAGAGAGAAAATAATATTGCTCCATATGTAACAACTGAAATACAGGAAAGTAGTGTATGACAAGTAAATAGTAATGAGATCTCCAAAAAGTTAAGCATGGTTTGGTTAAAAATTCATGGTAACACAATTATAATGAGAATATCCCAATAACACTTCAAATAATTTTTAAAGAACTCTTAATAATGTGTATTATTACAATAGTCCAAAGGTGTGGGTGATGTATGTAGAGTAATCTAACAGCATTTGACAAACAAATGAAGATACTAATTAATTCTGATTGTCTTAGGCTATGTATTTGCAATTAAATGAACAGAATATCTAATGCAATGAGAAAAAATAACTTACTCTTTAGTGAGTACAAGGAAACATAGAAAAAAAGCAAACTAAAATGGAAAATGCAAAAGAGTAGAAATTGAACAACAGCCTGCTCTTCAACTCCATAAATAAACAAAATATTAGAAAGTAATTCTATTCTATAAATCCATGCAAAGTACAGCTGATCGATCTGACTTAAGTTTCCAGGAATTTAAGTGAAGAGTTTGCATTCACAGGAAGCACCTTTCCAATAAAAATAAAGTAACAATGTAGGCAAATTCTACAATAAAGTTGTCATGTATGTGTACCTATGTGCAAAAACATAAAATAAAATTTATTCCAAATACATAAAATGGCAGTGATGATGGACCAGTTAAATTTGTTAAAGAATAATTCATGAGGAATTATTCAATCATTTAATATGTGCCTACCTGATAGACAAATTTGATCCTACATATAATAAGTAGTTTTGTCAAGTTACATGAGAAAACTCAGTAAACTAAGAGCATGGTTTTTATTCTTCACCTATTAAACAGGTAAAGTCAGTTTTTATGTAGACTAAATAATATAATTGGCAAGTTTTAGTCACATAAAAGACAACAGCATAAGCTGTATACAAAAGTTATTTTGTTTAGAATCACATCATACATTTACAAAATTATACCAGATATTTGTCGCTAAAGAAAACAGGCAGTCTCAAGCATTGGAATACTATGGAATATATCCTCAGAGCAAAATATAATCTTGTAATAAATCAGTGACCTACTGAGATTTAGCCATAAAAATGTGTAAAAGTATGAAACACTTTGACCTAAAACTTAATCATAAAAATATGCAAACATATGAAACATTTTGAAAGTACATTTTAAAGTAATCTTTGTGTCAAATAAAAAATGTACTTATTTGTGCACTAGTAAGAAAATGATCACGGCACTTTCAGCTGTAGATCTATTAAGAGAATATATATGGAAAATAAGGCATAATATATATGTGTGTCCTACACGATATATATATATATATATATATATATATATATATAACAGTATATACATATACTGTTTCAGAAGCATTAAGCAGTGGGCCTTGAGGGGTGTGTGTATAGTGTGTCATTGGGGTAGAGATTGGGGTTTCAACAACTTATACCATTCCCAGTTTATTCTAACTCTGTGCTTTTAGATTGTGCTCTCAATCAATATATAAGATATCAGATGCTAATCCAGGACCATGATGTCTGTCTGTCTGCTGCCATGTACTTCTGAATTTATAAGCCAAATAAACTCTTCTGTAAGTTGCCTTGGTCATGCTGTCTTAGGATAGCTGTATAAAAGTAAATGAGACACGCAGAAAACTCCATTTACCTGGTTCCTATCCAATTTATGTGTGGAGACTTGAAAATGTGAGCCTGTTTTCATGTTGATCAAAGGTCAGAGAGTTGGAACTTACCTCTGGTTCCTTCAATGTTTTAGGGCTAGGGTTTAAGCATGACTTGTTTTTTTCCAGCAACGGAATGTTTTACTCCGACTGTATCCAACGACTTTCAATTGGCATGTTAATTTCCTTGTATTATGTTAATGCAGTCTTTTGTCTTACTCCTACCTTTTTGGGTCAGAGGTATTTTAAGCAGTTGGAAATGAAACATGGGCAAATTTTCAGTACTCACTGGAATTCACTGCTGATACTATCCTATATATTTATCCATTTTATTATTTTCATTTGTGTTTTCATATTCTTTACTACATTTCTAAATCCCATGCCTTTCCCCTGACAAGAGGTATTTTAGTAGTGGCTGGTCCCCGACATTTATGTCTCTTATTTAATGATAATTCCAAACCTTAAGTAAAGGGATGTGTTGTAGATGTATCAGTAGTGACTGGGCTCCACAACTCTGAGCTCTGATTGGTTGTGCTTTTCTATAACAGTCTCCCTTTGTAGCAAAGAGAAGGTTCCTTGCTGAGGGACAAGGACAACACTTACCTGCAGGTATAAGACAAATACTTGGAGTGTTGTTAGGGAGTCTGTTGCTGTAGTAAAGTAGTGCCTGTGGGTTGTTTAAGATCCGCTCCCTCTAATTAGAGTCCCCCTTTTCCATTTATTCCTTCAGATGCCATGTACCCTGACTCTCCACTCTTTTCTTCTTTTACATATGTGTAAAACATACACGGAATTTAAAAATGTATTTTTATAATATAAAATATAAAATGCAAATTTCTATATAAACTATAAGTATTATAAAAATTATAATGGTTTGGCAGTTTTCAGGTAGAAATCAGAAAATCCAAATGACCTATGAATGACTTTTAACCTAGTTTTTTTGGTTTCTCGAAATATACTTTGCCCACACAAGTAGATCTTCAAAGGAAGGGGAGTACAAGCTACATTAAGCCGACGTGAACACTGAAGGTCAAGCCTAACTTACTGATTTATATTTGACTGACTTATGCCTGGTTTCAAAGAGTCCATAGTCAATAGTGCAGACTAGGTTTCCAAGAACGATTATATTATTCATCATCAGGAACTCATGAGTGAGATGTAGTTAATTCATCTAATGATGTAATGGGTATATATAGATAAGGGCCACCATGTTTCTCAATAGAAGTACATTTAAATATTCAAAATAACAAGAATATTTTTGTGTAATGACAACATCTCAATAGTATATCTATTCTCTTATCTCTTTGTCAAAATGGATTTAATCTCCAAACTGAACATTCCTAAGGCAAATTAAACATATTAAAATTGATATATAGGAGCCATAAATGCTGATAAATAACACAACACTTGGGAGACTGAAGAAGCAGTGCCATTTCTTCAGCCCATGAGTTCAAGAAAATTCTGCGCTATGTAGCATATAGCACAAGGGCATAAGGAATTATTAAGACACTTGTATAGCCGGGCGATGGTGGCGCA
>NC_022024.1:5942434-5945362 GCF_000317375.1 Microtus ochrogaster
AAAAAAAAATAAAAAAATAAAAGACACTTGTATACAGTTTCACAGATTTTGTAACACAACGGAAAATACATGGAACATTCTTTCTGAAAGTTGCCTACAGTATTCCGTCACACACAGAGCAAGTATCAAACAGCAATCACTAGCTGTAGGAATTGATTAACGGTCAGTTTAACGGAGGAAACAGCTTTGTCTCCTGTTTTTTATATTCCACTATTTGGGTATCCTGAATCACCAGTCCCTCAGCATTTCATGGCCTGTAGCATGTGTTCTTTACAGCACTAACTGAAGTGTCCCTCACAAGAAAAATAACAGTGTAACATTGATACCTCCAATTTCTCAGGAGCTCTGTGAATTTTCTAAGTTAAATCCCAGTCCTTTGAAGGTTGGAGATGACCACCTGCAGTTTATAAGGAGAAAGTCCCAGAAGAACAAATTCACTGATAACACTGTGATGCCTTGAGCACTTGGGTCAATTCTCAGAGGTTCCCAAGTTCTAAGACAAGAAATTAAAGTTATGTATGAACTGGTAGACTTGGTCCCTCTAACTATGGACTTTAGAAAACAGCAAATGAGGAAACAATAAGTTTTATGTATTATAAGAACACACTCATAAATTGTTATTCAAATGTCATTTATCAGAGAAGAATTTTAGGAAAGTCATAGATAATTTGGAATGAAAATAGTATGTAGAAAATAAAGAGTTCAAGATGTAAATTTCAAGTAACATTAAGAATTCTGTAATAACTTCCTAGAAATATGTATTTCCCGTTTATTAAAGGTGTCTTTGTGTTTGATTCACACATTTAAAACATTTAATTTTATCTCCCACCTCGTGTGTGTGTGTGTGTGTGTGTGACATATGTACATGACTGAGTGTGGTTTGGATGTATATGTGACATGGTGTATGTATGATGGTCAGGGGATAACTTTTTAAGTCTTTTTTTCTTCTACCATGGGACTAGAATAGAATTCAGTGTTTCAGCTATTGAGAGATATACTCTCCTGTTGAGTATCTGACAGTCCAAAGTTTTCTAAATACTTAAATATTGTGATGTTAACTACAAAAGCATTTATGACTTTGTTGTACAATGTTTTTATATATTGTTTTACTTTTTTGAGTATATTTCATAATATGAAGTTTGAAGGAATTCTTAAATGATAAACAGTTAATTTAGAAACTGAGTAGTTAAACTTAGCTTAGAGTTTGTATGTTCTTTCTCCAAATGATGCTCTAAAATTCAATCTGCATTTCTACAACAGAAACACCAAGTTCATAAACCACAGTGGTTATGGAAGTGTTAAGGAAGACAACCTATGCACACACATCAGCAGCAAACTGTAGTCAATAAAATCTGTGTTTGTTTTTCTCTGACTTTTCAAAACAATTGTGGTTAAGTTTCAAAGGCATTGGAGTAGACTCACATCACCTTGTGAAGTGCCACATAAAATATGCAAACGTTTGGTGGTGGGAATATAATCTCTAACCCAGAACATGAAGGAAAGTAAGGAACAGTTTAAACGGGCTGTGCCGTGGGAGCAGCAGAGTTGATGAAAACGGTTAAAAAAAAGAAAAGAAAAGAAAAGAAAAAAAAATCCAAGAAGTACAAATGAAAGGAAAATAAAGAAAGAGATTTGTAAATCAACTAATTTACTTTTCAAATGGAAACTAATTTATTTTATTTAACGTTTTCAAGCCCCTTTCTTCTACTGGTATTTGCTTTTCCAGCTCATTAAGTTTCTGAATGATTAATCTTTCCTCTCTGAGGAAAGAGAATGAGATTATTTAGTGAAGTGTGGGAGGGCTGAGCCCCTCAGGACATAGTTTAATCCAACGAGAGGGAACTCTGAGTTAAGGTTCCCATGCCATTCATACTCATAAAAAATGATCGTATTTCTTATTGCCTTTTCATGCACTGTAAATATAGAATGACCGATGTTCATGTCATTATCTAGTGCTAGTATGTATAAGCATGTGTCACAGATCTACATATGTAAGCATTGACTCAACCTATGTTCTATTAGCTAATTTTGATATCAGGGTAGTATGATAAACTTCTATTAGAAAGCATGATCAAATTAAACTAATTTACAGTTTTGCCCAATTTGTGGGGAAAAATCAGGAAGGTTATTTTAGTAATTGAGCTTAGACCCATAAAATATTGTATAAAACTTCAGTCTCCAAAATAATTATTCCTGATATATTATAAATTAATGTTCCTCATGTGACAAATTAAAGTAAACTAGTTTAGAATATGTGGAGAACTCAGAAGGTCAGGGCCACCATCACTCACATTCCCTTACCATTGGAATAACCATGGGGACATGGAGAATGAAGAAACTCTAAATCACCAACACATTTTACTGTCACCCTCAAGGTGTTTAAACTGAATACACCCCTGTCCTTCAGGAACTCTCTCTTACTTGCAATCTTAATAATGTTTTTAACTTCAATGAAACTAGTTTTTAATACTGTCTTTTATAGATCATGCTTTTGTTGCTTATAGAAAACTCACTGCTGGGAAGCAAGAGCAGAGTCCGAACTCGGGTTCTGACAAGATGGTGGGGCTGCCCCACAGGATCATCAAGGAAACCCAGCGTTTGCTGGCAGAACCAGTTCCTGGCATTAAAATAGAACCCGATGAGAGCAATGCCCTTTATTTTCATGTGGTCATTGGGGGCTCCCAGGATTCCCTCTTTGAAGGAGGGACTTTTAAACTTGAACTAGTCCTGTCAGAAGAATACCCAAAGGCAGCACCTAAAGTTCATTTCAGGACCCAAGTTTATCCTCCCAATGTAGACAAGATGGGAAGAATATGTTTAGATATTTTGAAAGGTAAGTGGCCCCAGCACTACAGATTCGCACAGTTCTGCTGTCACCAGGCTTTGTTAAATGCTCCTAATCCAGATGATCCATTAGCAAATGATGTA
>NC_022024.1:5952859-5957400 GCF_000317375.1 Microtus ochrogaster
GGTTATTTTGAATCAGACCAAGTCTGCCGCTGTGGTGGTTCACACACACGTGGCGGCTCGGGAGGCGGCGGCAGCGGTAGCAGCAGGCGCCGCCGGGATGGGCAGGGGCACGCAGGCAAGCGCACCCTGAAGCGCAATCTGAGCCCCGGAACACTAGTAGCGAGAGAGCGTGCCCGTTCGCGCTCAGGGTAGGGTGCAGGTTTGATGGGCGCTGGTGGCTAATGAGCTGCCCGATACCGGATGCCGGAGCGCGCTGGGCCGTGGAGCGTGCACAGGGAGTCGCGAGCAGAGTCGGCGGGTGAGTAAAGCCTGGCGACCAATCTCGCTCGCAAAGGCTGCACTAGGCTAATGAGCTGCCCGATACCGGAAAGCCAGAGCGCGCACAGGGAGTCGCAAGCAGAGTCGGTGTGGAAAGCTTTCCTCCGGCGACCAATCTCACTCGCAAAGCTGCACTAGGTTCCCCCTTGCAGCGCTGGCTGAAACCGGGACCCGCAGGGTGGCTGTGGCCAGCGCCCGGGTCCTGGTGCGGGTACGGGGACACAACGTTGGAGCGCCAAGTGAAGGCGGATCGAATTAATACAGGCCAATTGGTATAAAATAAAAGCTACTTTAATATAAATAGCACACTCACGCAACTGAAGTTCCTGCGATGCCCAGAAATAAGAGACAAGAAGAAGGGGTTACCAGCGTTTGTGCACCCCAATTTATAGACAGGAAACAGGCCGTCCCGCCCCCAAAGGGCGGGCTCTCTCTACATGTTTCTATTTTATTTTTTAGAGGGAAAGTTTTACTTTAATTTTATGGTCTCCTTTCCCCCTGCCCCTCCTGTGGGATCTAATTGCAGCAGTTAAATGCAGCTAACCAGATTTTAGAATATGTTCTTTAGGCCAAGTCTAACTTTAGACACTATAGATGAACAAGCTTGATTGTCTGAATCAAAATGGGAACATTAAATAAACATCACAGCCCTCACTAATAACACTGTGACTTCGTTGTCAAGTGTAGATTCTCTGCCCCATCCCCCCTTTCCAAAAGAAGAAGAAGAAGAAAAAAAATCTTCTGACCTTTTTTTATAGCATGTCTGGAAACTTTCGTAAATCTTATGCTTTAGTAAAATGTTTTTTTGTTATTCTACTTTACCTTTGTACAGTTTATTGAAATGTACTTATTTTTCTTTCCTGATGTGACAATTGTATTTAAAATTATATCACATGGAATATTCTGTTTTGGTCTTCTCCATTTGACAACTTGATTGTCATATGGAGAATTTTACCAGTTTGTTTCATTGATGCAGATTTGTGATAGAATTTTACTGAATGGGTATTTATAAACTGGCTCTGAGCCTGTATGAAATATCAGTGTCCTTTTTTAAAAAACTTACTAGAAATTTTAAATGTATGTTACCTGGTTTAATTAGGTAAGAAAACAAAACTCATTGCCTAGCTTAAGGGCCTTTAGAATTTCTCCTGTATTATTTTTTAGAAATGTTATAATTTATATTTTATATTTATGTCTATAATATATTTTGAGTAAATGATAAAAGTTTAATATAGTATGGTGTTTACAACATATATAGCTATTATTACATGTAATTCATATTTTAAAATAGTAAGCTTCTTATAAATTCTTAAACTGTTTCATATTTCTTTTTTGGCATTTTAGCATGTTAATGTTATAGATTATAATAACTAATTTTTAAAATACTGATCCAGATCTATAAAATGTCTCGGTTTATTGAATTACATAATTTATTTTTCTGTGATTTATGGCTTGATGTAATATTTTGATGAGAGTTTTTCAGTCTGTGTTTAATAACTATATTAATATGCAGTTTCTGTCAGATTTAGGATGTCTATTTCTAGCCTATTAGGGTAACAATGACTTCATAAAGGAACTGAAAGTACCCTTTTCTTCTGTTTCTTGGGAAAACAGAGAACTTTTTGTCATTTCTTCTTTAAATCTTGGTAGAATTTGCTAGATATCTCAGCTTAGTCTGGTGTTTTGGAAGATTAATATTAGAAGACCAATAGCCATTAATGCCATGAAATGCATATGTTTGTTTATATTGTCTTGTAAATATATGTGCTAAAAAGTCTAGTAATCGAGGCAGTACTAGTATAAATCCCAGACTGGATGCTCTACCCTGCCCTGCCTTGCCTTGCCCTGCCCTGCCCTGCCTGAACTTAGGTAGGCAGAGAAGACAGACCTGTATTTTGGGAGGAAGAAAGCAGAGTGAGGAGACACCGTGGACACCCCCCACACACACACCCACTGGAGATAGATGTGATGAGAATTTGCTGGTAGGCCAACCTCGTGGCGATATGCAGATTAATAGAAATGGCTTAAATTAATGTATAAGAGTTAGCCAATAAGAAGTTAGAGCTAATGGGTCAAACAGTGATTTAATTAATACAGTTTCGGTGTGGTTATTTTGGGGCTAAGCTAGCCAGGTGGCCGGGATGAACAAGGGGGTCCTCCTTGAACAGGTGACAGCACACACCTTTAATCCCAGCACTCAGGAGGCAGAGCAGGTGAATCTCTGTGATCTCAAGGTCAGCCTGGTCTACAAGAGCTAGTCTCTAGGACAGCTAGGACTTTTACAAAGAGAAAACCTGTCTCAAAAAAAAAAAAAAAAACAAGAACAACAAAACAACAAGAACAAAAAGCCACAAACAAACAAAGATATCCACAAGATATCCATTGTTGTTTCTAAGAAACACACATCAATAGCAAACACACTGAGTTTTGGGAGGCCAGTATAAGTTTATACTGTGAATTAATGTTTCATCTGGTATTGGTAATCTGTAATCTAGTATAGTAGACTTCAAATAGAATTAGCCTGGAAAGATAGCATCATACATATTAACAGAGGAAAAATTTATTGAAAAATACAAGCACAAATTTATATGTACTAGGTGTAGGAGGTAACCTGGTAAGGCAGACTTAAATAAAATTAGTCTGAAAAGATAGCATCATACACATTAAGAGAGAAAATAGTTTCTTGAAAAAGTACAAACGCAAGTCTCTATGTACTAGGTGTAGTAGCTTCTGTTTCGTGACATAGACATTAATGAACATAGGAACATCACATAGATTTTGATATATTATGGGCTTCACTTTCATCTTTAGATAGACCTTCTGGAGTAAAATTCTACAAATATTATAATAAACATACATCATAGAGGAAATGAACTTAACAGATAATTTTTAAATATTCATAAAATAAACCACATGAACAGTAAAATAATGTACAACATCAAAACTACAAAAGTGCAGAAGTCACAATGCAAGCAGGAAAGCAGAGACAATTCCATTTATGATTGCCTCAAAGGCAGCAGGGCAGTGACTCATGAGCAGACACTAGAACACAAAAGAGAACCCAGATACAAGCCCACACAGTGATGAGCAATGAGCACAATACTTTTTTTTTTCTTTCACAAGATAGCTTTTCTCTGTGCATCCTGGCTTTCCTGGAACTCAGTCTGTAGACCAGGCTGGCCTTAAACCCAGTATCCTTGCCTCTGCCTCTTGAGTGCTGGCCTTAAAGGTGTGTCTCCTCCTTTTAAAAGCTTTCAAAATATACATTGAGGAAAGACTCTCTCTTCAGCAAAGGTGGATGATTAAATTGTATATCTGCATGTAGAAAAATGAAAGTCAATCCACACCTCTTCACCATACAAAAACATGTTGAAAATGTTTAAAGATCTTTATTTAAGACTTCATACTGAGACTGCTAGGGAGAAACACTGGAAAAATATTTACATATGGGGATAGGCAAGGGCTTTCTGAAAAGAACTGCAACAGTCTAAAATAAGAACATTAAGTAGCAAACAGAACTGCATGGAATTAGAAATATACACAGAAAGATAAACAATAATTAGAGTGCAGAGGCAGCTACAAACGGAGAAAATCTTGCTCTATCAGCAAGGCAAATGACAGTAAATGCTAATGGGAACACAAGGAAAGTGAACTCATGTATATTATTATATATAAATGTAAGCTATATTAACACCTTGAATATAAGTACAGATCTTCCCCAAAGAACAAAACAATAGAAATACAGTATGATGCAGCTATATCACTTTTGGGAATATAGCAAAAGGAGCCCAAAATTTAAGGGTGTAAACTCACATTAAGTATTTTTAGCACTAAATTAAACAAATATAGAAATATACAATAGACATAGGAATATCTTTGTACTCATTAGTTATGGTACCAAAGGTCTTATATAGGAACAAATTCTCCCAATCCAGTATCTGTGGGTTTTGGGTATCAGCTGTACTAAGTGAAACTATCTAAAGTGTAGGAAATATGTTTCTAGATTTGAGGTAAGAAGCCTGTTTTTTAACTTAATGCAGAGTCCTTCTTAATTAGTAGCTACTTATTAGAAAGGAGTAACTGAGAAACAAAAGAGTTAAATATTTTTAAGCTGGTGAGTGTTGTATCAGCTTTTTTGGTTCATGACAATGAGAGGAATGAGAATTCCACCACAGTACTGGGTCTAGGAGAAACCAACCTAAGATATCAAGCAAAAAATATGT
>NC_022024.1:5957525-5982557 GCF_000317375.1 Microtus ochrogaster
CTCTGTAGACCAGGCTGGTCTCGAACTCACAGAGATCCGCCTGCCTCTGCCTCCCGAGTGCTGGGATTAAAGGCGTGCGCCACCATCGCCCGGCGTGTAGTGTGTTTTTATGTGTTTCATCCGTACATAATCTTTAGTTATCAAGGACGAAATTTCCTCATAATCAAAACAGGGACTTAGAGGTAAGCCATAAATTAATAAAGTTTAAATGCTGTCACTGATGACTCCTTAGAGAATACAGAATTATCTGAGTGTTTTCCTAGTGCCCTTTTCACTTGCTTGGCTGGTATCCAGAGGTCATCTTTGGGAAAAGCCAAAACTGATAGACATGGGGAAGCATGTAGGCAGGGCGCTACAGAGCATCGGAGGAAGTAGTTCATCCTGCAGACATACTTTTTGGCTACTAGACAAATAACCAACTTTTCAAAAATTCATAAAGTTCCAACTTTCAAATTTTTCCTTGGAGAACTAATTTGTTTAAAAAACAAAACAAAACAAAACAAAACAACAAAAATAAAAAGGAAACCCTGACAAATCCTGATCTATTGTATTGGCTCTTGACTCACCTTTCCAGTCTTGATTTGTTTTGTTTTTTTTCTTTGTAATTATAGAATGTCAAAGACTGGGAGGGTAATGCACAAGATAAGATTGTTTATTTGTTTGTTTATATTTTATGAGCCTGAATGTTTTGCCCACTTGCTAGCCTGTGTACCATATATATATATGCCTGATGCATATGAAGGCCAGAAGAGGGCATCAGATTCCCTAGAAACTGGAATTACAGATGGTTGTGAGCTGCCTTGTAGGTGCTGGAAATTTAACTTGCATGCTCTGGAAAAGCAGTCAGTGCTTTCAAGCCACAGCCCAAGAGTGATTATTTGGTTCATGGTTCTGGAGGTTAAAAGTGAGACAGACAAAATCATCCCACTGCAAAGACAGAGGGCCAGCAGGGCTGAGTTTGCACCAGGTCCTGCTTTAAAGGATGGCATCAGTGTATTTACAAAATAAAACCCTCATGATGTCCCCACCTTTTAAGTCTTTTTAGAATTGCTTAAATGACAATTAAATTTTTGCATAAGTTTTCAAGAAAATATTAAAAACAGTACCCAAAGATTGTTCATATCTTTGAGAAGACTAAAGGTAACTGAATTATAACAGAAAAGCTCTATTCACATTCTTAGATATTGAAAAGGTGCAGTCTTCAAAATGTCCTAGGAAGAGAGGAAAATATGTGTTTGATGTTGACAATTCAAGAATGTTAAAGATAAATACAATTAAGGTTTTTATATTTTGGTATTCATGTTCTATAATAAATCAAATAATTAGCTCTAAAATTCCCACAAAGGATTTTTCATAAAGAACAAATATTAATTTTCATGCATATGTATTTTTTCTAAACTAATATAAAAAGCTAATTATAATTGCCATGCTTTGTGGTCTTCTTTTGTAGAAAACACTGATATCTCTTCCCAATGTATTTTAACATCACAGCCTGGAATTTGCACAAAGACAAGAATGTGTCTTAATTTTACTAAATTTCATGTACTGATTTTTTTCAAATAAATTATTCATATGATTATAAATACAAAACATGCTTATCTAGAAGCAGTAAATACAGAGTTTTTTCTAAGACTGTTATATATACATACATATATATATACATATATATACAGATATACACTGTTTTCTTATGCAAATTCAAGTGAACCAAACAAAGTAAAATAACAAGTAGACTAAGTATTACTAATACTGTTTAAACATATTTCATGGAGATTGATAAATTGAGAAAATGCAAAAAACTTACCTATATTTATCATTTCTTGCTAAATGCCTTCTATAGTCATATTTTTTTTGGTCAGAATTGCCAGCTCACAAGTAATGACCCAGATAATTATTGTTAATTATGAAAGCTTAACCTTGGCTTAGACGTGTCCCATACTCTTATAGCGTAAAGTGACCCATTTAAGAAACTTCATTCTTTCACATGACTTGATTATTTCTTCTTAATATATTACATCCAACTTGCTCTGAGTCTGTTGGCAAAGTTGCATGCCTAGATTCCTTTTCCAAATTTCTCTTTCTCTCTGCCCAGACGTCCCACCTGCCTAGCTATTGACCATTAACATTTTATTAAACCAATCAGAAGGTTTCATGGGCAAAGAGACATCATCACAGTGTAAACAAATATTCTGCAATATTATCCCTTTTCATTTAACTAAAAGGGAAAGGTTTTAACTCTAACGTATTATGGTAAAACCATATACAATAAAAACAACTATCAAGTATTGTCTAAAAAAATGGAAGGGTTTTTAACTCAAACATAGTAAAACTATATGAAATAAAAGCAACTATCAAGTAAGAATTGCATTTACAATATCCAGTCCATTTATACTTGGCAAATTTAGAGACATTACTCCATACTATTCTGTTTAGATTTTTTTTTTTTGGCCCAGAGCTGACTTTTACACATTTAACAGCCTTCTCTCATCATATGAGGCAAACCTTAAACTGCTAAGCTATGACTAGGCCCTCCACCGCTAGCACATGGCCTAGCATGGGATGCTTCCTTCTTTGAGTTTTTTTGAGAGCTGAAACCCATGCCTGTGATCCCGGATTGGAGACAGTCCATCTGTCCCAGCTCTGGGAATTTTGAGAATTTCCTGGGTCCACATGCAGTCGGCAATTTTTACCTAGGCTCCTGCTATCAAGTAGCATGACACCTGGCTCTCATAAGCCACATTCAAGTGCTCAGGAGTAGGACCTCTTAAAAGTGCTGCTCCAGAGTATGCAGCAAGTGCCGAGCCCACTTGGAACTTTATTCTCTCAGACCATATGTAGATATATATGTTGTGCTTTGGGCACCAAATGAAGGCAGAATATTTTTGTTGGGACCTCCAGCTCACAAATAATGACTTGGACACTTGGAGCTTAGCTTAGGCATGTCCTGCTAGCTTTTATAATTTAAATTAACTAATTTTTAAAAGTCTATGTTCTTTCGCGTGGCTCAGTTACCTCTTCTTACCATGTTACTCCCAACTTGCTCTGAGTCTGCTGAACAAACCACGCCTAGATTCCTCCTCCAAGTTGCTCTTTCTCTGCCCAAAAGTCCCACTATTCTCTCCTGCCTAACTATTGACCATTTAGCTTTCTATTAAAACAATCAGAAGCCATCTTAGGCAGAGACACATCTTTGCACTGTAAGCAAATATTCAACAACAGTTTTCTTTTGCATTTCTTATGGAAAATGTTCTTATTCTTTCTTATGAGAAAGTAACACAGACTCTGTAAACATTTTTTTTTATAAAAGTATTTTGATGTTACTGATTTTCTTAGGAATTATACTGCTCCAATAACAAGATAATGGGCAGAATCAATGGACATCTTATTAATTGTACAGCTTACGACCAAACCTCATTAGGTTTAAAAGAACTTGCACAGAAGATCTAGAAAAAAGCTACTATGATTTGTTCTTTCTGTCCTAGTATTGCTAGCTCAGAGTACATATTTCTTTGCTGTTACAAATGTCTGCCCAAAAGGGAAGTTTCAATAACATAGTTTGAAGTAAACAGAAAACATACTAAATATCAAAACAAAACAAAAATGTTCATGATTTATACTTACATAACGAAAGCAGCTACCAGATCAGCAATATAAACTTCAGTAACTATTTTGCCATTGCAAAGAACTAGTCAACTCTGCAGGCTATCAGTAATTTAACATGACCTTGCCTTGCTTATGTTGGTGCATTGACTAGGAAGATAATAAAGCCAATTTGCGTTAGTTCTGTGTATGATGCCTTTCATATTTAGTTTGAATTAAAGTTCCTTTAAGAATTGAGAATCATCTCCTGAACAAATTGTAAACCGCCTCGGCGGGTCACTCAGTCTAGGGGTTGTAACCCGCCTGGCAGGGTCAGTTATTCCAGGGTCCCGGAGAGGCACTATGGAGAGGCGCTATCTGGAAGATATGGGCGGGAGACAGGAAGAAGGCCAAGCCGGGTTCTTGTCAAAGCCTTCGTTTATTAGAGTCAGGGTTACAGCTTATATAGGATAAGGAATTGGGGGGGCACAGGGGCCTGGACTCGCCGCATGGTTCACGTTGGTCACATAGGCCAGGAGGTTATGAAAGGTCAGGTCACGTAGGCCAGGAGTTCACAGGTTGACACACCTAGTTCTCTAGATAGTTTGGAATGCGGGGTGGGTTCCGCTAACAGATAGCTCTCTATTAACAGATAATTGGGTGTGGGGTAGGCTCTGCCAGTAAAACAGTTCTCAATACAACTGGGAGTTTGGGGTTCTCTGCAGACTCTCCAGGGTGATGGTTCCTGTAATAATTTTGGGAGGAAACGGTTCCTGACAACAAATGTAGCTTACATTAATTTCAGGCTTGAAGACAGGGGATTTTGAGGCATTTCACATTATCCCTAAAATACCAGGAAGTTTGCAACAGAATATATAAAAATAATGAAAGACAGTGTTCTTGCTCAAGGTGGAAAGGGAATCTTCCATTACATTTGAAAATCTTTGCTACCTTAACAATGTATTTTTTTATTTTAATATTAAATTACATGTGAAACAAACTAAACTATATGGATCTGATTGTGTGTGTGTGTGTGTGTGTGTGTGTGTGTGTGTCTTTTCTTGTGTGGGAGGGGTTTTTCAAGGCAGGGTTTCTCTGTGTAGCCCTGGCTTTCCTGGAACTCTGTAGACCAGACTGGTCTCGAATTCAGACAGAGATCTCTCTACCTCTGCTTCCTGAGTGCTAAGATTAAAGGGATGTACCACCACCACCTGGCTTGGATTTGATTTTTAAAAATTGTACATTAAATAAACTGCATCTAATAGTAACTGGCTCGTGGAATACTTTTACAATTACAGGATTGTACAGAATGGATATGAGCCATATAAGCCATCCTGGAAGTGTGTGTGAAGTATATTCATCTGTCTATGTGTTTGAATCACATAAAACATAAACAGGACATGTTCACTACATGGTTAAAGGCTTTATTAACTATTCAAGTCAAATAAATTTAAGCAGAGATTAGATTATTAGAGTAATAGAGCTAATTTTTTGTTAACAGTTTAGTAGTACTAAAGCCTAAAATGATAAAATTATCAAATACACATGAAAGCAACACATTTAAGGGATTTTTATTCAACTCAATATTAATTAGATTAATCATAAAATTCACATCAAGTGAATATTACTATGTAACACAGATGTATGAAGAATAATGAATAATATTTAATTGAATATTTTCAGGTTTATCCACAGGATAATTATTCCTACACTGGACAGAACTATTTTTCATTTCTGTACAAATATTTTGCTTTTGTGTATAACTAATTTGCATTATTTTTAGTCTTCACAAATTACGGAGTACTAAAGCAAACAAAAGACAGGGAATATTGATAGTATCTAGACCAGTAACTTAGAAAGCACAAATATCTAATCTACATTGAGAGGTACAAAACCATCCTTTTGATATACTCCAATGCCTTTCAAATCTTTATTTGAAAAAAGATGATACTTGAAGCCCTAGATGATGATTTATCACATAACTTAAGAGTGTGTGTTCTGAAAGAATGAGTTTAAATTCCCAGCATCCACATGGGCATCTGGGCATTGAGTTGTGTTGCTATAATCCCTGCACTAGGTTGGGATACAGAAACAGGGGGTTTCCTGAGATAGCCCCAAATGAAAGCTTCAGATCCATTGAGAATTATTGTGTTGAGTCAAGGGCATGAACAATTGAAGAAGACATTCACCATCCTGCTTTATTCTGCGCATGCATCACATGGCACGTGACACACGTACACGTTCATGGCCATGCGCAACATTCACCTCACAGAAATATAGTGTAGCTCACCCAATAACACACGCATGCACACACACATTTGCCCCCCCACACACACACACATCATATTTTTAGACAATCATCTTATGTTACACAAAATTTTTTTTCCTAATATTTTACCCTTAGATTTAATAATGATCTATACTTCTTAAATATTTATCATAATTCAGATTTGAATCTCTATAAGATTTCAACATAATATTCTGACATTCTTTAGTGTTATTTAATGTATAAGATATGATTAATGAACAACATTTTCATTAAGAGACATTTATACACTAGATATATTGAGTTATTGCTACAAAATATTTTCAAATATCCCTTCCTCACTGATACATATCAGCAAAAACACTATTTTAATACTAAGTGTTGTAACAGGAAGGGCCCACTTGTTCATCTTGCTGCGCAGTTACCAGCTTGCCCTGCTCTCTTAGCCCTGAAATAACCACACAGAAACTGTATTAATTAAATCACTGCTTATCCCATTAGCTCTAGTTTCTTTTAGGCTAATTCTTACATCTTAATTTAATCCATTTCTATTAATCTGTGTATCGCCACGTGGCAGTGGCTTACTGGGTAAAATTTCCAGTGTCTGTCTCCGTCAGACCCATGGTGTCTCATTGACTCTGCTTTCTTCTTCCCAGAATTCAGTTCTGTCTTTTCTGCCTACCTAAATTCGGCCCTATCAGGCCAAGGTAGTTTCTTTATTCATTAATCAATGAAAGTAACACATTAACAAAAGGACCTCCCACACCGAAGTGTACTGCCCATTGACTGTGAATGTGTAGATGCTGGAAGGCAGTGAGAGCTAGGGTTAAAAATCATAGATTTCTCCAAGAACTCTATAAACATTTTTTAGTAACTACTACTGCAAGGAGGAAGAGGTTTGTTGTCAAGGAGAGTCTGATATCTTGGACAGCATTAAATCCACAGATGGGTAGCATATATTTTATTAATGGATCTGCTGGCATTTGTGAGATTCAAAAAGAACCCATCATTTCAAACTTCTTTACTTTTGATTATGTATATTCCTCAAAGAAGTGATTTGTAGATTTAGTCTGAGGTGGCTCAGTATGAGAACCTCAGAGTTACTAGACAAAGTCAGGTTCAGTACAAGGACCTCACAGTAACAGCTGGCTCAGTGTGAGGACCTCATGGTCACAAGCCCATCAGACTTCTTTACCCTGGAATCTGCAACCATGACATGACATCCGCACAGCAACTGGAGGAGTTTCAAAACATTGAAATGCTTTGATTTACAAATTTATTATTTTTCTTTACATATTGGTTTTTAATTCATGAAATGAAGAAGGCAAGGCTGTCCTTGACTTTGCTATGCAGCCAGGCATAACCCTGAACATTTGATTCTCCTGCCTCTACCTTTGTGGGGCCAACAGTCATGTTTATAAATTTCTGGTAATCCAAACAAGGACTTTGTATTTCTAGATAAACAATCTACTACCCAGACTACATTCCAAGCCCCCTGAATAACTGCTGTAATAACCTTATCTATATGAAAAAAAGGTAGAGGATAAGATTACAAAAGTATCTTACCTCAGGTGCACAAATTTCTTTTTTCTCATTAAACCAAAAGAAATAGAACATTCTTCCTTTGAATGTTCATCGAAGACTCACATCCATGTATACAAAGGAGATCCAGAAGCTATGCCATCTTCCATTTTAATATAATTTATCTTATACATGTCTTCATAGAACACTACAAAACTGTTTAAAACAATAGGTAGAATTTGAAAGTTATGATACAAAGTAAAACATGGTATACAATTTTATACTTGAAAGAAAACTTGTATTATTAAATTAATGGATAAGTTTGAATTTTTTAGATATAATTTTACAGGCTAAATACATTTATTATAACAAATATTATAATAAATATTTACAATATTCAAAATTAAAAAAAGAGTTGATGGCTTGGGTCAATTATCTATTGTGGTTTTCCTAATGCTATTAGTCTCAATTTTCATCAATAAAATCAACTGTGTGATTTTTTATTTAGAGAATAATTTTCAAAACTGAAGACAACGTTTTGCATGTTTTAGAAAAATATCAATAAATATAAAGAGCTCTTGAAGTAATTAAATTAGATGTAAAATTTAATTACCTCTCATCTAAAAGTTCATTGAAAGTGAAACATTTTGTCCTGTTCTTTTATATTTTTATCTACATATTTATTAAATTTGGTAGCATAGAATAGGTGTGGACAGTATTTTGCAAGACACAGAAGAAATTTTTGAAAAAAAATTCAAAGATAATTGAATTAGTACATCCCAGCTTAAATTTAATTCTGTAATGTAAAATCAGCTGTAGAGGGTACTCTGTCGAGCTGCCTATAACTACTGCAGGGAGCTGCAGGTGTGTGTCGTCTATGAGTTATCCACATTGCCCTGTGCTTTTGGAGGTGGAGCCGTTGATGAGTTTGAGCTTGTTCTTTTAATAAGCCATCACAAGCTCCTTTCACTAATCCCAATATAAAAAGTCATTTGTTCACAAAGTTAGATTAGGTGAAACCATTTGTTTGATCTGTTGCAGGAGTTCTTTCTGCTGTGAATTGACATCTGCCTGAGTGCAAGTGCGTGTTTTGCATCTTCCTGGGAATGGTCGCCCACATAGCAACATGGAGTGGTCTTTTGTCACATATCTGAGTGAGGGCAGACCATGGACAATGGGGAAAGAAAGTGAAAGTGTTCTTTTTAACAGAGACTGCTATTCTGCTGAATTTTTTAACTGTAAACAAGACTAGGGTCATAACACTTTGACTGTTACTCTTTCTGTAACTAAGATACTAAAACCTGAATTCTACATTTAAAGAATAGAGAGAAAAGCTAAATTGTCTCCCCACCAACAGATAAAAACAAGAAAATTTTTCACAGAGGAAAAAATTCAAAATATGTGTGGGATGTTCAGGGGATGGTGTACATATTGAACTCTGATGAGCCATAAAATCAGTTCCCAATCTCCATCAGATACATCAAAGAGCTGAATGTGTATCAAGCAACTTTAACTGTGTATCTTCACCTACTATGCCACTATCTCACTCTATCTCATATGATTACATAGCCAAATAATCAGGAAAAATAGCTAAAACTATCTCTTGAACATAGGGTAGTTATGGAATGTAATAATAAATGCATTGATTCAAATAGTGATGATATAATTACAACACTATAAACATGGTACACAGTAATACAATTATTGGCTCTTTGTTTCTTTCAGTATGTGTATGAAAGCTACTTATGGGTGGGTGAGTTCAGCCTTCCCTTTTCCCAAAGGAGGAGCGCTCTTTTCTCAGGGCAGCCCTTCTTCTCAACACCATTACAAAGTCCCCTTTTGCCTTCCCATTTTAAAACCAGAAACCTATACTTTCAGGAAATCAGTTCTTCACCAGTTTCCCACATGTATACATAACGTTCTCTAATTTGCTCTCACCCTCCACCCTCTCCTCTCACCCTCTCACTCCTGGCAACCCTATTACTCCATACATTCCCTCTTCTGCTTTTCTTGTTTTATTTCAGCACGTAAGTAATATTTTAAAAAGAAAATAGAAATACCTCCTGGTCTCTGGCCTAGGTGCCATAAAGACTGGATGGCCAACAAGGCAGGACTCTTCAGTCAGACATTCAGGACCATTGAGAGTCTCCTAGATGAACATGGAGAAATATCATCCCACCAGGCCATCATGTCAGATTTGCTCTTTTACGATCCAGGTTCTGTCACTTGTATAATTAGCATATACAACTTCTCTTTCTATCTCATGATCATAGCAATAAAGTGTCAATGTTTCCAGGGCTGATAAAGGCATTGAAGAAGACAGAAACAGCTCCTATGTTTTAGGTAGAGCAAGCTCTGGGGCATATACCTAGAGCCCTTGACACCATGCAGTATTTTTGATTTTGCACCTAGAAAGTTGCTATAGACAAAGGTCATGGTGATGGAAAAATTACCAAAGGGGTGAGCTTGGGGGAAGTGCGAAGGAAAATGGGTCTCCTGGTGAAGCACGACAGCAGAGTATCTGGAGACAGGTCTCAAAGGAGAACCAAAGGACTGAAAGACTGGGCATTTGTGGTCCCTTGGTTCTGATATCCAAGCAGATACCTGATAAACTTGAACAACCCAAATCTGAGAAATAATCAATTGCTGCTTTTTTTTAGGCAATTGGAATTATTTTTTATTTTTCTGTGGACAATTCCTTATTCAGTAATCTAAACTCTGAGACTTTCGGAACACCAAGATATGTCATACTGAAAAATTTTACACACTTAAAAGGAGAAAGCCAGAATGCAGACTCATGAAAAATATTTTACAAAATGACTTAACGTCTATGTCCATTAGAGTATATTTAAATTTAATCAACTTCATTTGATATGTATTCTTTCCAAAATATTTATTATTTAGATGCCAACAATCCAACCTTCTCTAAAACTGAAATTTGAAACCCATTTTGTTTTGCATTTTGAATGAGAGGTGTTCATCCTGTCTTAATATATAGCTTTTGTACACATACTGCCTTAAGACACTACAGGCATAAGGCACTGCAAATATTAATTACAGAGCACGGAAAATACTATGAAACCATTTCTCAGACTAATAGGCAATAAGAATATTTACTGCACATATATTGACTATAGCAGAAAGCATCCTACGATTCCCTAAAATTCTTTCTTGTAAACAAAACTGTATTGATTCTGTGGAAACATTGTGCGAACATTCTGTGAACCTGAATACTGTTCTTTTCAAAAATTTTGACAAGGAAAAACATTTTTTTGTTAGAAAAAACAAGGTGTTTGGCTTGTGAAAACAGGCAAACAGGGAGGAAGTGAAACTCCTATGGGGGACTTTCTGTCTTTGAGAGATACAAGTCAAAATTTAAAGTCTATTGTGAGAGTTAATTCATATCGTTTATGGAGAACTGTGGTATAGGATAGCAAATACATGTACACAGCCTTGAGTAGCAAGCATCACTTTAAATCAGCTCCCTCTGCCCTACTGACCTCAAGTGACATAGTCTCATTTCTCAACTTTATTATTTGCACAATGTAAGGAGAATCACGCCTATTATGCAAAACTGCTGTGAAGGCAAGAGACTTAAGAGTAAACTAAATTGAATTAAGCATGCAATGTTTTATTGCATGTCTTAGGATTAAACAAATTTAAAGTGATAATTATGAGACATGTATATATTTTGAATATTATATGGGTATTCACTGGCAAATTCTATTTTTATCATTTTATATCTCCAGTTGTATTTTTGCAAGATCGTAAAAGGAGTCTTTCTCCTACATGGGGAAATTAATGCCAGGCCTCATAAACAATGATAATAATTTAACATAGCTTTGTTTTACGAATATTCTGACTGCCTATCAGCCATATAAATAATTTAGGATTTATTTTAATCAATTAGAAATATATTTAATCTAGAATTGAGAAAATAAGATACTCCATGACAGAACCAGATTTAACCAATATCTAGCCACAAATCCAGCTCTATACAAAGTACTAGAAGAAAAATTCCAACCCAAGGAAATTAGCTACATCCACAAAAACACAAATAATAGATAATCTCATAGCAACACTCCCAAAGAAGGGGAAAGCACATACAATAACATCACCAACAATAAAAACTAAAGTAACAGAAATGAACAATTACTGCTCATTAATATTTCTTAATATAAATGGACTCAGCTCACCTATAAAAAGACAGAGGCTAAAGACTGGATACAAAAACAAAATCTATCCTTCTGCTGCATACAAGAAACAAACCTCAATCTCAAAGACAGACATGACCTTAGAATAAAGGGTTGGGAAAAATATTTTCAATCAAATGGACCTAAGAAGTAAGTTGGTGTAGCTAGCACAAAATAGACTTCAAACTAAAATCAATCAAAAGAGACAAAGAACAACATTTTATATTAGTCATTTCATATTAAAAAAATCCATTAAGGGGAAATCTCAATACTGAACTTCTATACCCCAAATACAAGAACACTCTCATATGTAAAAGAAATACTAATGCTTAAATCACACATTAAACCCCATAAACTAATAGTGGAAGACTTCAACCCTCCATTCTAACCACTGGCATGTACACAAAGGACTTCATAAATTACTACAGAAGTATTTTTCACTCATAGTCATGTTCATAATAGCAAGGAAATGGAAATACTCCAGATGCCTATGAACTGGTGAATAGATAATGAAACTGTGGTATAATAGAATAACCTAGCATTTAGAAGAAATAAAATTATTGAATTTATATATGAGTGAGGGAACTGGAAACAATCATCCTGAGTAAAGTATTTACACCAGAGACACAAAGGTACATATATTCTTTCAACTATGGATGGTAGCTTTGACTGTTAAAATACATGTGTTTAATTTGGAATACCTATAGAAGATGAGGAATGACTAAGGAGTTATGGGGAAGGTTTTTAAGGGGAGAAAAACACTGGTACAAAAGGTTTAAACAGGAACAGGAAGGGATAAATTGAGATAGGGAAGGATAGAGAAGAAAACTTGAGGTGGGATTAAGCAAATAAATAGCACTAAAGATCATTGGTAAAAGTCATATGAAAATCTGCTTCTGTAGAAGTTTCTGCACACTCACAGATAGACACACATATACACACACATACATGTACACAGGCACATACACACAGATACACATACACGCAGACAAACACACATACATACACAAAGATACACATACAAACACACCCATATATACACACAGATACACACACATATACACATACACATACATGTACACAGACACATACACACAGATACACATACACACAGACAAACATACAAAACATACACCAAGATACACATACAAACACACAGATACATATACACAGACACATACACACAATCACATACACACATACAGGCACACATACATATAAGCAAACACGTACACACATAAGTTTAATATAGACTTACTCTATAAAGAGCAATAGTGCCACTATTAGTGCCAAAACATAACATTATGAACTAACAACTAAAAGTCCATTGGCAGGGGCAGGTTATTTTTTTTGAAGTTCTTGGTCAGTGTTGTTCCATGGATATCCAAACATCATATGCTATTGCCAATGGTTTTCATTACTCTTCATAAATTGATGGTAATTATTTCTGAAGACATCACATACTTGACTCTGAAACAAACAGAAATCAAGACGGTACTCATCTGGAAGCAAATTCCATAATGCTGAACTTGCATAATGTTAGAAAGTGCTGTGCATGCTCTATTGGACGAGAAAGGTAATAATTGATCTTACCTGTCTGTGACTGCTGTGAGTTGCAATAATGACTGTCCTAGCAAGACATGCCCACTGGTGCAGTGGTGGACATTGTATCATGGGTACAATCAGTCACTTTGTGTTCCACATGTCATGTTCCACAGTATGAAACCCGTATCTGACACTGTCATCAGGACAAGAACCTATAGCTAGACAGTTCATAAGTTCTAGAAGAAAAACCTACTTCTATTTGTCTGCTAAATGGTGGTGGTGTTAAACCTCCTCCTTACATTTTTTTCATTAGAGAAGCTTCTTTTTGCAGCAAAAGCTGTTCAAACTGTAACCCACAGCTCCTCAAGTTGAAGAGAATAAGACTATGTAATTCTTAATTCTCTAGAGAACATATATACCATACACCTTCCTCTGAAAGCTCAGAAATTATTTCAGAAAAGGGGGAGAAGGAACACAAAGCCAGAAATATTGGTTACAAGGGAAGACTATCTTTAGGACACTGCAGGGTAGCTGCATGTGTGAACTCAGAGAGACAGTGACAGCACGCACAAGATCAGTGAAGCTCAAGCCAGACAAAACCCAAGCATGGAGAAGGAGCTGAGCACCAAATCCCACTCATAGTTTAGGAGATAATGGCATTTGTTAGCTCTTGGGAAGGGGAGAATAATTTTTTAAAGGGAATAGTCCATTGTATGTCAACTATGCTCTACCCAATGAAAGAAAACACATCTAAGAAATTTGGGTCAGCACAAACTATTCTTGAAAGGTAAGAAGAAGACACCAAGCTGGGTGGGTAGAGAAGAGAATTTGTGTCTGGTAAGTGCTGGTTGTGGTGGATATAATCAAATTATGTTGTCTGATGCTCACAAAGAATAAATAAAATACTTTAGAAAGTTAAGCAATGTACCAAGAGTTTCTTACTATTATCTAAAGCCCAAAATATCAAGCCTGTTTAACACACTTCTCTGCGGAAGAATTTCCTAGAAAATCTGTCAGAACATCCCTTGAATTATTTCGTGTTCTTCTGGGCATTTTGCCTTTTCTCATAGTTACTGGAAAAATATTAGGAAACAGTTGGAAATGATGGAAGCAAAAAACAGAAAACAGAGTTGGAAAGCCCATTAAAGCAAGGACTTTGTTCTGTTGTCACTGCAGGAAGTGTAATGGATCAAGAATAAAGAGTAGAAAGAGAAGCAGGATGGGGTAGACATAATAACGGTTTACACAAAACCCAGTCAGCTGGTGAAACATTCAAGATGGCACACTCAGAGCTGAAACCCATGTTCACATGGGTTGATTGGCATCACAGACATTAGGGATCTGAGCCACCCCACTTGAGACAAAATCAGAGAACATTGCAGCTTTAGTTAAAGACATGCTGGTTTCACTTGCAGGCAGAAATAAACCCCTGTGGAACTTTACTGGAGGAAATGACCAGTGTGCTATATTAATTAATTCAGGTAATGCTATGTAGTTATTTTTAAGTATGTAGCTAAATAAAGAAGCCAGAAAAGAATCACTTTGCTGCTTAGAAAATTTATTCAAATAAAAACATTTTGCCAATGATCTATTTTCATAATCATTTTGTATTTTAAAATATTTCAAACTATATGCATACTTAATGATCATCACAAGAATTATTTTATATTCCAATTATTTTCCTTAAGGTCCATAAAGCATAAGGCTTAACATCTAGGCAGTAGCTCAAAGGTTCCTTTATATAACCCAATAAGTATATTTTAAGATCTATTAGGAGGACAATAATTTCTTATGAGCTAGAGATGAATTGTGAATAAAATAGATAATGAACACACATACACATGCACATGCAGGTACACACAGATATGCATTCACACACACATGCACACTTCTGAAAATACAAGTGAAAGTAAATAACACCAAGGGTGACAATTCATTTATGTCTCATTGGTTATGATGATGTATTGAAATTCTGGTAGTGAGGTAATTCACTTAGGACCTAGCTAAATTAAAAACTGTGTCAATATGTCTTTCATTAACTATTATTTAGAATTACTTTTTAAAAGAGTCCCATAGTCATTAAACATTTTTATTAATTGTTTTATTTTACACACCAACCACAAATTACTCTCCTTCCTCTCTTCTTGTTTCCTCACCAAAACACCCCTTTACCCACCCCACTATCCACTCCTCCAATCAGAAAGGGGCAGGCCCCCCATGGGAGTGAACAAAGCATGTTATATCACCTTAATGCAATACCAAACACCTTCCCCTGTATAAAGGCTGGGTAAGGCAACCCACCATTGGGAATAGGCTCCAAAAAGTCAGTTTATGCACCAGGGATAGGTCCTAATTCCACTGTTAGGTGCCCCACAAACAGACCACGGTATGCAACTGTTAACCATATGCAGAGGGCCTAGGTCGATCCCATGAGGCACCCCAGCTGTCAGTCTAGAATCTGTGAGCTCTCATAAGCTCAGGTCAGCTGTCTCTGTGCCACCCCCAACCCCCATCATGACCCTGATTCCCCTCCTTGCTCAGGCAATCGCTCCTCCCTCTTTTCAACTGGACTCCTAGAGTTTGGCCCAGAACTTGGTTGTGGATGACTACATCTGCTTCTATCAGTTACTAGATGATGGCTCTCTGTTGACAATGAGAGTAGTCACCAATCTGATTACAGGAGAAGACCAGTTTAAGCATCCTTTCCACTATTGATAGGAGTCTTACCTGGGGTCATCCTTCTGGATTCTTGGGAGTTTTCTTGGCATCAGGTTTCTCCCTAACTCCATTACGGCCACCTCTATCAAGACATTTCTTTCATTACTCTCCCCACTATCCCACCCTCAACTCAACCAACCTGATCCCTTATGTTCCCATCCCTTGTTCCTCCCCCCCCCACCACTGCCTCCATTTTCCCAAAAAGATATCATCTATTTCCCCTTCCCTTGGAAATCCATGTTTCTGTTTTAGAGTCCTTTTGAGTTATTACCTAGCTTCTCTGATGCTGTGGACTGTAGCCTGGTTATTCTTTGATTTATGTCTAATATCCACGTATGAGTGAGGACATACTGTGTTTGTGTTTCTGGGTCTGGGTTACCTTACTCAGGATTTTTTTCCAGTTTTATCCATTTGCCTGCAGACTTTGTGATGTCATTGTTTTTTTTTTCCACTGAGTAATATTCCATTGTGTAGATTACAACATTTTCCTTATCCAGTCTTCAACTGAGGGGCATCTAGGTTGTTTCCAGGTTCTGGATATTACAAATAATGCTGCTATGAACATAGTTGAGCCAGTGTCCTTGTGATATTATTGAACATCCTCTGAGTATATGCCTAAGACTGGTATAGCTGGTTCTTGAGGCAGATTGATTCCCAATTTCCTGAGAAACCACCATATTGATTTCTGATTGATTTCAAGTTTGCACTGTCACCAGAAATGGAGGAATGTTCCCCTTACTCCTCATCCTCTCCAGTAGAAGCTGTCACCAGTGTTTTTGATTTTAGCCATTCTGACAGGTGTAAGATGGTATATCAGAGTCATTTTGATTTATATTTCCCTGAGGGCTAAGGATGTTGTACAATTCCTTAAGTGTATCTAGCCACTGGAGATACTTATATTGATAATTCTCTGTTTTAATCTGTACCCCATTTTATAATTAGATTATTCGGTGTTTTGATGTCTAGTTCAAATTTGATAATTCCACCAAAGTAATTAAAACTCTTCCTGATGCATGGTGGATAATGTTTGAGAGATGTTCATATTGGATATTTGTGGAGCACGTTAGAATATTGCGAGGAAAAAAAGAATTATGTATTATTCCTGCTAGTTGCTCCAAGTCATGTTCAAACAACACATGACATCTTCATTTAGAAAGTAAGAAGGACATGAGGTTTTGTTTCTAAACTAGTCACTGTGGTATATTTAGGTATGCCACATCCTCCTCAGCCCAATTCTATTGAGTTCCCAACTTAGGCTTCCAGTGAGAAGCATTCCTGCTTCTTTGATAAATTCCTCCTAGTCTCATGTAAACTCCTTTGATGGAGCATTGTCTCTCATCCTTCCCTAGACCTCTCTCTACCTTCTTGGAGAGCTGACTCAGTGTTTCATGCTGGTGAAAATCACCAAAACCACCAACGACGGAGCAATTTCTCCTGTCTTCTTCTAATGGCATGAGTGACTTTCCTTAATTCCAGTCAATTATTAAACAGGAATTATAAATTAGCAGAACTTATCAAATAAATATTGCACTATAGCAATTAACCTCAGACATATACCATGTTGTTGGAAAACTATAATTTGATTTGGTTATTTTAATAGCCACATGAAGAAAACTGCCTTATTCATCATTTTTATAAACTGAAACCCAAAATGTAGAGAGTGTTGAATTGTTTAAAAAATGCTAGAGGCAAAATGTGTATTACATGCATGGGTCAGTAATTAAAATGAAAAGGGAGGTCCTCCGAGTTTCATTTCAGGGCTAAATGTAGAGCAGCGCCTCCATTCTACTGTAATTCTTTTCCTAATATCTAATTCAAGACCTCATTCTGCGAAAATAAAACAACTGTGTTTCTAAGAGGCAAAAATAATAAATTAAGAAGCATAGCTACAATTATGGAAATGAGTCTATTAAATTTCACATCTTATGAGGGCCCAATTGTGTTTGTTATCTAAGGCTAATTATAGTAATGAGATAGTTAAAACATGATTTAAATCACCAAAATCTATCCTTCACACTTTAATTAAATTATTATTACTTTATAATTTCACAGATTGCTTAAGAATGAATCACAAAATAATATTCCTGTAAAACAAATATCTACCTCTGCTTGGTACAGAACATCTGTGTGGTAGGAATGGTTTAAGCCAATCTGGTTTCAATGTTGCAAACACTTCACTTTATCACTAGGCACTGAAATGGATTTTCTGTATTCATTTACACAAATGGTTGAACGTGGAGGACTGAAGGAGCTTTCTTCACTAGGTAAAGCTATAAGTATGGCAAAGTGCTTTATTAAAAATAGTAGTTAATAGTTGCATTTGGTTCAGTTGTTTTTTTCTCATTTTTATTATTTTTTAAGGTTTCATACACTTTATTTTGATATTCATCCCCTTGCCCAGCTTTACCCAGATCCAGCCACTTCACTATCTACCCATTGTATCTGTTTTTTAAACTACATAATGCAGTTTGTTTTGTTGATATACCCTTGAAACCCAGCAGAGCAAACTCCAAATTTTGCATATCATGTCTGACTTCAAAGTGCTCTTTTTATCTCCAACTTTTTCAATTCTGTTGTTTATAACAAACTTTTCTCTTTAGGGCTGATCCTTTTAGGAACTTTATCTATGGGAGCAATCCCACAACTTCAGCACCTCCAACATCTTGGGGTATCCAATGTGATCCATTTATCATCAGGTATTTCTTTAAACATTTTAGCTCTTTGAGCACAGGACTTGGCTCCAATAAAATATTTCCTACTGCTCCTTTTATCCTCATACTACATTTTGCAATTTTTTCTTACTCTAATTACTTATTCCTTTGCATTGTAGATCTTCATAAGAATGACCATTAATAACCACACCCACATGATAAAGTAAATATTCCACAGTCTTAGCAGCCAGGATAATTTACCCATAACTCTTTAATTTAGTCTCAGGCAAACAATTTAGGGGAAGGGATAAATGAAGCCTCAGTTTGTTTGTTTGTTTATTTATTTATTTATTTTACTTTGCAAAAGCATTGCAAGAATGATCTCTAGTCCAGGGCTAATATTCTTTCCCTCTGAAAGTTCTTTGCTTGGCCACCATAGCTTACATTGTTCTTAGCACTGCTGTCTGTGGTCCTACCAGCAGGGCCTATAAAGTAAGTCACACATACAGTGTTAGACTGACTTTCTAATCCAAACTCCCCAAGTCTTTGGTACTCCTTAAACAAACAGCATGGCCAAACTTTCCCCAGCAATGCCTCACTCTCGGTGCCAACATCTGTCTTAGTATTCTACTACTTGAAATGGTATTCTGATCATGGTAATGCTTATTAAAGGAAGTATTTACTTGGGGGCATGCTTACAGTTTCAGAGGGGCAGTACAGGATTATTGTGGTGGGAAGCAGCCAGGCATGGTACTGGAGAAGTTAACTGAGAGCTGTACTTCCTGATACACAAGAAACAGGTAGAGATTGAGATACTGGGACTGCTGTAGGTTTTGGGAATTTTGAAGTTACTCCCAAGGAAACACTTCTTCCAAAAGGCCACACCTGCTCTAACAAGGCTGCTGAAACAGTTCCTCTCCCTGGTGACTAAGCATCCAAATATATGAGCCTACAGGCATCATTCTCATTTAACCTACCATATGAGATTAATCGCATATGCCTCCATACCTGGCTAATGCTTATATACTGTTGGGTGTGTGGCCTTCCACTGCAGCATGGTCAACCCAACACAGCCTGAATCTTTTAAGAAGTCCATCTACCAGAACCTGTTATTTACCATCATTTCTAATATAGGTATGGGATTTCTTGTCCACTTAGCATATCCATGGTGAAGATGCACAGATCTTATGCATGGTCTCACAACTATCATGAATTCACATGCTTGCTGTGTCCAAAAAATATTGGTTACATAAAGTCATCCATAGGCTCTGTAGCCTACAATCTTTCTCTATTCTTTTCAGCAAAGATCGCAGAGCTTTTGAGGTAAAGACTGTGTGCAGGTGCTCTTTTCCTCTCGGCCTGTCCACCCATCAGTCTGAGAGGAAAAAGAGGCAGAAGGGTGACAGAAAGCTTTCTATATTGTGCATGAGCAGGAAAGGATACAGTGCTCGGAAATACAGACTTCTGTGAATCTGCTCAACTTTATTCCAGAATATAAAGAATATATAGAATAGAAGAACCTGGGAACAAATGACAGCATGTGCCTATTGCAAAGGAATTTGTACATAGTGGTTGGGTCCTCTCAAAATGGCTACAGCATTTGTCTAACTACCATGTGTGTCAGTCATCTTGGGAGGCTTTGAGAAAGCTGCCAGGCTATAGTAGACCACAACCTCTGATCAGCAGGGTCTTCCGACAGGAATTGGGATGCATATGTCTCGCTAAAGGCTGAGAATTCTGAATTCTCTCATCTGATGCCCGTGGTGATGCATCAAAATAAAAATATCTCATATTCTGAGACTCAAACTTGGCTATACCTCACAAGAAGAGTTAAGAATACACACTGAGATCACTTCAGACTAAAAACTGCTGTTCTGTTGAGTGAGGGAAAGGGTGGGAATTGTTTCAAGGTGTTTTTGAAATCAGGATATCAGTGAACTAAAATTTTCCTCCTTTGATAATAGAGAAAACCATTCCTTGAACACTAGCTGTCTTTGTAGGCCAAAAAGATTTTCATATTTATTCATTCTGTAATTTTTTAACAACCAAACTTTAGCTCCTTAACAAATATCAAATCACTCACTGAACTGAATGATTTTTAAGCAATATTTTATTAATGTTTTAACATTATAAAATATTGCTTAAAAATCATATCCTGATTTCAAAAACAGGCTTCCAGTTCAGATCTAGCTATGTTTCTCTGCATTCTGTTTCAGTAGGCTATAATTTCATGTCAGATTTGATTCCTATATTCCCTTCTTGCATTCTAGAGCTCAGAAATCCTATATAACTTATATTTAATACTTTTAATCATTATAATTTATTATTGGATATATATATGCACATGTATGTTAGTGTTCATATATATGAAGGTTCAAATAGATATACATACATGCGGAGCCTGGAAGTTGGTGTCCAATGTTTTAATTAGGGTTTCTATTGCTACAGTGAAACCCCATGACCAAAGCTGAAGAAAAAGAGTTTATTTGACTTACACTTTCACACTGCTGTTCATCATCTAAGGAAGTCAGGACAGGAACTCAAACAGGGCAGGAACCTGGAGGCAGGAGCTGTTGCAGAGGCTATGGAGGAGTGGTGCTTACCGGCTTGCTCATCATGTCTGTTCAGCCTCCTTTCTTATAAAACTTAAGACCACCAGTTCAAGGATAGAAGCACCCACAACAGGCTCAGCCTTCCCCCATCAATCAGTAATCAAGAAAATGCCTTACACCAGGATCTTATGGAGGCATTTTCTCAATTGAGAGTCCCTTTATTCAGGTTGTGTGTGTCAATTTTACATAAGAGTAGCAATCACCTCCAAAAGTCTTTCTATCATTCTCAGTTTCATTTTATGGAGGCAAGGTCTCCAACTGAAATCAGAGAATGCAAATTCTGGGCATTCTGGATCTTTAGTTTGCTCCAGGGATCCTTTCTCTGTTGCCTGGATGCCAGGATTATAGTGGGCAGCTGTAATTGTGCTGATTTTCACTTGGGTTCTGAGCCTGTTGTGCTCAGGCTTCTAGAGCAAGTGCTTTGCCTGCTGCTTCATCTCGCAGTTCTCTCATTACTCTTAAACAACATCCTGTGATCATAACGTCTTCTGGTTTCTGCCCGTGTAGCAAAATTCTGATGCTGTGTCATGCTCTTCCCCAATAGCTGTGTTCTTAGTGTTGTTTTCTCAGACTTACTATGCACTATAAAGTGATGTTTTCTTTGTTTTCATTTTCTCTGATGTTTTTGTACTGGAAGACAGATAGAAAGTTTGGTTTTCTATAGTTTACTGAACCTTTTACCACTCATTGGATTGTCTTTCATTCCTCCCTTCTCCTCATTATGTTATTATTCTTACTTTTTACATTATTATGTTTACATCTAGTTGGGGACAGTAAATTAGTTCATATTTTTATCTTTAGCCTAAAAACATTATTGGTACTTTGAACAGAAGTCAGTAATTTTTTATTGAAAAACAAAAGTGTATAAAAAAGAAAATTTTCCAATATAACTTATTAAGAGTATCATTACCTTTTAGCTTTGTCATTGAAATAAATTTAATAATAAATTCATGGCTGTCAAGTTTTTGCTTGAGCCAAACTCACTGCACCCATCGTTTTAGATCATAAATACATATTACAAATAGCACAATGAGTTGTTTCTGTCAACTTTTAATGTTTAATGTGTTATTAAAATATTATATTTTCCCTTTTACCTACAGGGGAGAAATATTTTTAATGGGGGATACAATCCAATTTCTGTGGGTCAATTTCAATATCTGAAATTAAAATTTAAACATAGGAATATCAAAAATAGAAAAGTGAAGGACTAGTTGAAAAGAAACATCAGAAAAAAGTAAAGTAATATTAATAAGCTTACTAAAGCAATGCCAGGCACAAAATCATAGACCTAGAGAGTTCATAGTACACCAAACAAGACAGTTGGAAGTGCATCAAGAAATATGTAATCATATACAAGGCAATAAAAAAATCTTAAAAACAAAGATTATTAAGTAAGCTAGTGGGTAGGAGAGCTATTTACCTACAAAGCGACGGGCTTCTAGTCAGAAACCAAAGAAGAAAGAAAATACTGTAGGATTTTCTATTGTAAGGATTCACAGCTGTTATTATTATCTGTAGAAAAATCCATTAAAATTGTAGAGAAGAATGGAGAGCTAAGTCAGAAGTTAGGAAAATGAACTTCTATTGCAGAGAATCTAAGTTTGATATCCAGTACATACTTAGTATTATTCACATTTGCCTGTAAATCTATCTCTAGAAATGTCTGACACAGCAAATATTGATGAGAAACTACACATATTTTCACTTATGTATGGACAGACACACTCACATTATTTAAAATAAAATCAAATTTAGAGATATGTTGGCATATGCTTTGGTAGACAAACCAAAAGAGAAAGAATTCATTAACAACTGAAATTCAAAAATGAAACAGGAGACAGGAAAAGATGGACTATGGGAAAGGAACATGACATAGCTAAGAACCCCCCCTAAAGACAAGAATATCTACATGCTGATTTAAATAAATTCATGAAAAATATAAGAAAGTATGTGAGAGAGAAACCTTCAATATAGAAGAATTACAAAGCTCTTATCTAGACGCAGTTCCCTAAAGAGGATGAGTATAGCTCCTGGGAGTTTTGTGATATCATGCATGTTCAGTACCATGACCAGTCTCCCAGGAGCAAATAGTAAAGAAAACCTCCCATGACCAGAAACAAGATTATAGGTTATACACAAGAAAGGGACAGATTTGTGGGTTACTTTACAATGAAAAATCAGAAAAATAACGTCTCCTCTGCAAAAAAAAAAAACAAAAAAAAACAAAAAAAAAACAAGGAGAACATGAGCATTTATGACTCAGTTAACAACGTGCTATCTTGATTTTACGTGATTAAAAAGTCTGTTTCCGTGGTTTCTCTTTATGAAGTCCATGGATCCAACTTAAGTAAGAAGTTCCAAGGAAAGGACATCCAAAATAAGCCTGTCCATAAATCATTCAAACTACCAAGGTCATAAAAATAGAGTATTTGTGTGAATTGCTTCAGCAAAATAAATAAATAACTAAATAAATGAAAATAAAAAAAATAAATAACAAAACACTAGAGAAGTTAAAAACTAAAGACATCATAAACTTTGGTTTATAGGACCTAGAAAAATTATACATGGTTCAAATTTTCTCTGTCTGTCTCTGTTGGCTAGTATTCATAGTACCCAGAAGTTGCTATGCAGGCTGCTGAGGGAATTAAATAATAAAGTGTTTCACACAGCTGTAGACCAGGCTTCCACAGTACTGAACAGCAGAACATCATATGATCAATGGTGCAATAGTGATAAAGACATATTGATGTAACCAACCTCTTTGTGGTTGTATTAGAGACACGGAAGGACATACATATCTGAAAATATACGCATGCTTAACTAGCCAGACAGTGGTTGCACACACCTTTCATTACAGCACTTGGGAGGCAGAAGCAGGCAGATCTCTGTGAGTCTGAAGAGAGCCTGGTCTACAAGACTAGTTCCAAAAGAGGCTCCAAAGCTATGGAAAAACCCTATCTCAAGCATCCCCACAAACAAAACAAAACAAACAAATAAAACCAAAAACATATTTAACTATCTAAGGCTAGAGAGGTTATCCGTCCAAGGTAGGGTATTTGAAACAAAGTATTGTTTTCAAATGGAGATATTGCAAAGTTTACTTTTAAATATTCATGTTTATACTAAGCAATTAGTGCCATGCTAAGCCTGGGGCAGAAAAGTTTCATTTTGCAGAGCCTGAGAGATAATGTAGAGACATATGTATTTAAAGTGCTATTGATGCTTAACTCTAAATGAAATACCTACATCACTTCCCAAAAGTCCAGACATCATAGAACAGAACAAAAAGAATGTCAGAGACCAGAGGTGAAAAAGGAGTTCTATGCCATGATGCCACCAAAATACTTACTATTTCTAGTCATGACCACTAGAATCGGATACCTGAACAAAACTGAGCCCTTCGTCATCCAGTCACAGACAGAAGATTAACCTGGGAGGTCTCACTGCTTCCTGAGAAGAAATCAACTGGTAATGGTTGCTCTGGGGTGGAGAACTATTTGGAAGTGGGAATAGGAAGGAAAGGACGAGATATAACGTGGTAAATAGGGATAAATATAATCATTTCAGATTGCATCAATGTATGGCACTGTCCAAAACAAAAGTAAACTGTCTTCATGCTTGATAATGGTAAATTTGTAAACCAATTTCTTTTTTTTTTTAAAGATTTTTATTGAGTTCTGCACTGCTCTGCTCTGCTCCCTGCTTCTTACCCCGCCCCCTTCAACCCTCTTCAAAGGTCCCCATAGATTAGATCTATGTATGCCTCTCTTAGGGTCCTCATTGCTGTCTCGGTTCTCTGGGATTGTGATTTGTAGGCTGATTTTCTTTGCTTTATGTTTAAAAACCACTTATGGCTAGAAACCAAATATGAGTGAGTACATCCCATGTTCCTCTTTTTGGGTCTGGCTTACCTCACTCAGGATAGTGTTTTCTATTTCCATCCATTT
>NC_022024.1:5983257-6001603 GCF_000317375.1 Microtus ochrogaster
TTTTTGCTGTGTAGTACTCCATTGTATAAATGTACCACATTTTCCTTATCCATTCTTCGGTGGAGTTAAACCAATTTCTTATTGGGTCTAATAACACTATCATAAAGTTCAATTTATTCATCAATTAACAAAGAAGTCAGAAATAAATCAAAGGAAAAGGTGTAAAAGCTCTGTGACATGTGGAAGGGATTGGGAGAGGAGATGTTTAAGGAAGAAAGTGTTCCTTTAGGATGGTGGCCATAGTTGAAAAATAATTTGGCTGTAATAATGCCACCCAAATCCATACTTAAAAGTAATTAAATAGTGTATTTATGATCCTTAAATTTTGCTAAAAATAAACACATGATACTTAATTTCTTAAGATTTTAAAAATCTCTAAATAATTCTTTTGTTAGAAAACTGAACTATAACATACATGATTCAGACATGATATTTCATCACAGTATATATCTTCTGGCACAGGACTGAGAAGATCCAAAAAGCAAGCAAACGACAAGGAACAAAGCCCCTTGAAGAAGGCAGCTGCTGAGATTGTGTCCTAGAAGTCTGAACAGATATGTTATTATCAGCTCATGAACTCTACATAGCACACCAATGTTTAGAACGGAGCTCAATTCTCCACATTCTGAAGACTTTCATGGTTAAATGTCCTATTCACAAGTAAACGGATGCTGTATTCAAATTCTGACTTCTATACATGTTTTCTTTACTGATACAGCCTCACATTATGTGTAGTAAGACATGGTTTTGTGCTTGAAGTCTTTCTCACACTGCCTGGAAGTTCCAACTGATGAAGCAGTGAAAAAAATTATCACACTGTGTTATTTTCTAATCCTTCATCCATGTTTTTATCCAAGTGATTTAAAGTGAAATTTATATTTGGAGAATCTAATGACCTAATTATCTAAGCTTTAATATGTAGTAAATTTCAGCCATAATGTATTTCTTGATTCATGTATAACTTACCGCATAAATGGCCTAGATCATCAATTATTTTAGACTTCTTGCCTGGGTTCACTTATATCAAGAGGTATATGACAATGATTTAAAGACTTTCTGTTGATTTTTCTCATCATAAGTCATCCTTACATGCCAACTTTATGAGATGATAGTATTGCAAATTAGTTAAGCCCACGGTGGGGTAAAACCAGAAATACCTCTTATGTTTGCCATTTAAGAAATAGCTTAATACTTCCACAACAGAGATCATATTACCAAGAACAAAATATAACTTCTGATTATCTTCAGAAATAAAGTCCCAAAGTGGGACACGTGTACCTTTTGATTCAGGTTATATGAACAGTGACGAATGATTGACAAACAGAATCTTTTCTAACAGTAATAAACTGGGAGATTTAGCCAAGCCTGTTGATTCAGGTTCTTCTTGGCATTTCTGTCATTACTCATTTCCATCAGTGACACAGCAGGGACACCTTTCAGACGAGGGTCTTATGAACTTAACTCAAGGGCTGTATGTCAGATAATTATTTTGGCCAGACCTTACACAGAAAAATGAAAGAAGGTCAGAGAGCTTTCTTTGCAGCTACTTCTCTTTCTCAGTTTCAATCAACTTCGATTAGGATTCCAAAACGTTCTGCTTGACTTTCTTGTGTTTGAAACCCAACAGGTCTCATACCTAGATTCAAATGGCCTCCTTTCAACTCCTGCTCCACTATCAGAAAAATGACCAGAATAATTTATTCCATGTACCAAGATCTCATCTTGATGGTAGTGTGACAAGTTGATGATAGTGCCCATTTCCTAGGCCCTTGCTATTGCATGGCATCATTTCTTGAAGCATGGAGGACTATTTCTGGAATGCATAGGGGCTGTGCTGAATAAGTACATTATCTTGGTCAAATGACTCATTGCTTTAAGAACATGTCCCAAATTAGTAAATGTTCTTAACACCATACTTTTTTTCTTAGACAAGTGGAATATAAATACCCAAGACCCCAAATGTCTTGTTTTCTTCATACTCTTTTTTTATGGTGCTTATTTCTGAACTGGCATGAATCCAATAGTGACATATACCATTAATTTTGTTTGTCTTACTGTTTGCCTGACATCAACATTCTCTTGCTATGTACTGTAATTGCTACCCAATTCCACAAAGAAATATTACTAAAATAAATAAACTTTGATATCTTTCTATTTTTCACATAAATAGTAGAAACATTCTAAAATGTTTTCAGCAACACAGAAAATTGCTGAGTAGTAATGCTGAGCAGAAAGAACAAAGAAATTAATATTTTCTTTCCTTCAAAATGTACTAAAAGTATAGTGAGCAAAACAATGTGTTGGCACAAAACTAGATACATCAGCCAATAATAGAAAAGAGACCCTAAAAGTTAAGTATCTTGCCATGGTACCATGTTGGGCTGTCCTCTGTCACAGTCTCACTTTGACAGGTTCATCTGTTCTTGGGTAGGGGTGTGTGTATTAGAAATGTAAGTCAGAAAATAAAAACAGAGAAACAAAAGAAATATACAGAGGCACAAAATAGAATCACAGGGCAACCCAGTGAATACTGACTCACCCATATGTTTATTTTTCTTATGTTTTATATACCCCAATCCAAAAGGGGAGAAGACAAGTCATCTTTATCGTGATACAAACAAGGACCAAAAGTAATTATTTCTTCAATACCTGGAAGATCAAATAACTGTATCCTGAGTTAAGCCTTATGTTGTTTAGGCAGGACATGTAGTGACCACACCTTAGGCCAAACATCCTGTAGAGAGCCACACCCTGGGTCAAACCTCCTGTCATAACCTTGAAGAAGCAAGAATAGACCTGAACTTTCTGAACTTTAGTCAAAGTGAAACAGATCCACATCCATATACCGCAACAGTACCATACTTACAACTAATTGTCTTTGGACATACATTGAAATAAAATATTAATTTAAATCAATAATCATTAGAACATTTTATAATCACGTGAAGAAGAAGGGGAATTAGGAATCAGTCTTGCACAATATGAGCTGAAAATGTTTGAAACACTTAGAGTGCCTAAAGTTCTAAAGTTATAAAACTCCTAAAAGAGAATGCATAAAATCAATGCATCTGGACACTGCAAGAGGAAGACTTTTTTTGGAGATTCCAAAGCATAAGTGAACCAGCAATAGACAAAACAGAAGCATATCAAGACCAAGCCTTCCACACAGCAACATGAAAAAAATCAGTGAAGAAAAGACATAGCTTAAATGATAAAATAGTTTCATCTATGGGTCTTTCAAAGGGCTTGCATTTAACATACATAAAGAACTTCAGAATTTCAATACATAAAAATTCAAATAACATGAGTGATGTAACATGCAATGGTTTTAACTAGACATTTATCATTTTTCCCAGCAAGTATAGAAAACAACTAAATTATCAGTAATAGCCAGAGAAATGCAGATAAACCCACCCAAAAATCACCTCATTCCAATGAGAATGGCTGTGACCTAAGGAGAAAAATTTAAAAATTCTTGAAAAGACAGAATGGAAAAGGAACTTTTGTCTGCTGTTTGTAAGAATGTGAATTACAGCAAGCGTTTAAGTTACTCTTCTCATTGCTGTGACAAAATATATGTGAAATGCAACTTAAGAAAATAAATGTTTATTTTTGCTCACAGTCTGAAAGGTTAGTTCTTCATGATGTCCAACTCTTATTGGCAGGAGTCTGAAGCAGCTGGTTTCATTGTATCCACAGTCAGGAAGCTGATAGTGATAAACATGGGTATAGAGTTCACTGTCTTCCTTTATTTCCTTTCAGGACTCCAGCCTATAGAATAGTGCAACTCTTTTTTATGGTAGGTCTCATTGCTTTAAGTAGCTGTCTAGAAACTCCTTCACAGGCATTCCCAAATGTTTATCTCTCGGTAAGTTTAGAATCTGCAAAGTTGATAATCAGTGTCTATTCTAGAAAGCAGTTGGTAAAATCATTCACAAAAATTTAAAATAGGGATACCGAACAATTCCTCAAACCCCTACTTATATATACTCAAAGTAAATTAAATCAGTATGTCAAAAATACATCTTCACTTCCACATTTTTATTAATGCTATTCACAATAGCTGAGGTTTCTAGTAACATTTAAGACCAAAAAAAAAAAAAAAAGTAGTAAATATACACACTGGGAAAATTCTTTCTCAAAATAAGAAATGAAGCCTCTCAGGATGAAGCTTAAGATAACTGAAATAAACCAGGCACCAAAATACAACTACCACGTGACCTCATTTTAGTGGAATCTAACAACAACAACAACAACAAAAACTCATAAAGCTTCATGATGGGAATGGTTATAATAGGTAAGAAAAAGGTGTTAGAGGGGAACAGGTTGATTGACTGGTATTCTATATTAAAGATGAAGGGGAGCCAGTCATTGCACACTAGGCTGATCACTTTCAAAACGTCAGAGAGCAGGTGCTGGGATGCTTCGCCTCAAAGGAATGATGAGTACTTGAGAAGATGGATACATTTAACCTGATAAAGCCATTATGTAATTGTACAAGTAATAAAACCATCTTACCTATTCTATGTAAAGTTTTCACTTCAAATTTTAGATTTGTTTTGTTTTGTTGTTTCTCGAGACAGGGTTTCTCAGTAGCTATGGAGCCTATCCTGGAACTAGCTCCTGTAGACGCCCATGGCCTCGAATTCACAGAGATATGCTTGCCTCTGCCTCCTGAGAGCTGGAATTAAAGGCATGCGCCAACAGTACTTTGCCAAATTTTATATTTTATGTTCATATATAAACACTATAGAAGTATATCTGTATTGAAACCACTTTATCATGTTTATATGCATAATTCTAACTTCTAACTTTAATTTTTTTACAGAGAAAATTAATTTAAATAAAATTAAAATAATACTTTCTTCTTAAAATTTTGTAATTAAGTATTTGACTTATGACTGAGGTTTAGATGAGTTTTAGCTCATTTGGGACTTTAACAGTATGATTTTCAGAGTCTAGTTATGTTTTCTCTTTCCCATGGGTTTTAGTTTTAACTTAAAAAACCTTCTGTCTAAACCCCAACAGCATCCATGACATGCAGCACAGATTAGCTTCCAAAATTACAAAGTGTGCAGTGCATAAAATTAAAATATATGATTTTCCTTAGAACACACATTTTTCTGAGCACTGGATTGCATCTGAACACACAGGTCAAATTATTTTGAGGTGTGAGAATATTCATGAAATTTTGTTTTGAGTAAAATTTTAACAGCGACACTGTGTTCCTTATTAACATACCTAAATTTTACAACTTCACAACACAGTTTAGAAAAATGAGAGAAAAATGTCTCTGAATACTCAGCTCAGCTGACCGATTTTACAGCCACTGAACCTCGAGTACTATTCAAGTCAAATTACTATTTGCTGTTTATCGTTCCTATTTTTTCATGTAGTTTTACATGCTTTTATTATAATTTCGAGTTGAAAGTAAACACAACGTATAAATAAACTTATATAATCAATGTGTCACTTTTAAATGTAAAAAACAGAACAAAATCCATTTAATATTTGAGTTAGAAAAACTGAAGGGAATTTGGGTGCTCTACACAGAAGTTTAAACCACAGGCTAGTCCTCTATTATAACCTTCCATTCAACTTCAATTTGGCACCACAATAATATGCCAAAATTAGATATAAATTTAAGGAAAGTTCTATTTTTGCCATCAACTCTTCACAGTATGTTTTCCAGTTAGGTCATCCCCCAGCCCCCGCCATTAATGTTCTCCTAGTAGTTAGTCACCACAGACATTGAGATCTAGAAGTAACTTTGAAACTAACACTGTCAATATCAACAGCATTATACCCATACTGGGCTCACAGGCAAGAGGGAAATTTATACATGAATGTGTGATTTCTACAATGCATAAAATTCATGCGTAGTCAAAAATCTCACTTCTATCAATATTTTTGATGATCGTGAAACAATGTCACTTATCCCAGGCTGACATAAATATCTATATCCCAGAAATACCGATCATCCTACTTCCACTTCTTGAGCTCTGCCATTGTGGGAGTGTCCCACCCGGCCCAGTTTCTGGAATGCTGAAGATGGAACCTGGGTCTTCCAACACACTAGGCCAGCATATGAGCTTCGGATCTCAACCCCAATATTCAGAAGGTTCTGGATGTCAGTTAAATTTGTTGTAAAGGGCTTCCACACGCTTTAATAGTCTGCGCAGTTTGTGAGTTTGGGTATCAGGGAGAAACAAAATTATTCTTCCCATAAACTTAAAGCTAATAATATGGGCTGTATTGAAAATGATATCTTTAAAGAGTTGGAAAATATCAGTGTCTGTATTGTTCTCGGTTGCATTTGTGGGTAAAACTAGAATGGTTATTACTACCACATTGAGAAACTTAAAGTTATAACAAACAAAAATGTTTTAAGGAGTTTTAAAGTTGATCAGTCTTGATTAGAATATTTATGCAACATTTAAAATCCATTTATTGTTTCAGCAACATGAGTCAGCTTATTTGGTAATTTCACACAAAGGGGAATATCATTATTGTACTATATTTAATTAAATTCCTCTATATGCCTGTTAATTTTAGCTAAATATTTAATACAAGGATTGCAATATAATAGTTAAGTATTTTAAACTTTGTATTCTGACTTTACAAATGAGAAAATAATAGGTTCAAGTATAATATGACTAAATATTCATTATACACTACATCAACAAAGAACAAAGATAAGAACTAGTCCTCATGAGCAAAATCCTTTTCAATAAATGTTATTTTAACCTGTCTTATGAACATAAATTGTTTCTGTTACCAAAGTATTACACATTAATATTTTAAGTTTCAGGGTTAGAATGACACTGTTCACAAATAGTTTTATATAATTCTTTGTATTAAAATGTTTTCTAAAGTTGTGTTGGCTGGAATCTCCACACAATACTTTCCAATGTGAAATAAGGAAGCAAATCTTATATATAGATTTGTAGATCTGTATGCACCATGGTTAAATAGTTTTAAGATGTCCATTGGACTTAATAGCAGGGCAATTAATGGCAGGGAGCCTTAATAACAAGGTAAGTAGCTAATGTAAGCATTTTTTTTACCAGTTTCCTATTAAAATAATTAGTATAACATAAAATACAAGGCTCATACATGCTGTCACAGTTGGAAGTAGAGATAGATGCTGAGGTTGTTCACAACCTCAAAACTGTTGGTGAATAACCTTTTATAGGTTGGTTTTATAGATGGCTTGCATGTGGCAAGTCTGCCAGGTGATAGTCATATTCAAAAAGAGGTTTCACTGGCTTTCAAGTTGATGTAAGGTGCCATTAAGGCTTCCAGGAGGGAGGCATCACACCCAATATTCCCAAATAACTAAGGCACCCATGAACCCCAACAGTTAGCAGGATGGCACAATAACCCTGAGTTCAGTAATGGCATATATACCTTGGTGTAACCCACAGCTCTCTAAGTGGATTAAACAAGAGGGAAAACATGCCTGGATCTGGACACGTAGTCAATTACCCAGGCATAGCGAAGTCATAGGTCTTGGAGGAGAATCTACCAGTTTTCTAAACCAGCATAATCACTAATGACACTCCAAACATGTGTTCCTATATCCACAGGTGAGTGTAATCCTCACCCTTCATCAAAGGAACTTCGCCACAGATGGAGACCATGACAGGAAACTACAGCTCATCAAAATGCAGAATCTTGTAGCCCAGTCCAACTGTTACATCTACAATACAACTCTTAAACCTCACTAAAGCTAGAGGATCATTGAAAAAGAGGAGGCAGGTGGAAAGATTGTGAGAGCCAAAGGCGTGGAGAATTTTCTGTGAGACTGTGGCTCCTAGAAATGTCAGAAGCTACACCTGTTAACTCTGACCAACATGACTGTTTAAACATGAGCAAACACGAAATACCAAAATGGACAGAGGAGAGGCCATCAGGACTCAACCCTACACACACACACACACACACACACACACACACACACACAAAAACTATAGGCAAATGAAGAAAGCAGAGAGGTGGAAGGAGGTGGCCTTCCCTAGTGGAGAGACTATTAATCAATTATTTGATAAAAATGGGCATCAAAATAGTATTGTACAGAATAAGACAATTATGTTTATGTGTTTAGGAATATATGTATGTATGTGTATATGTATGCATGCATGCAACATTTATATGGAAAGCGAGGCCATGGATTGAAAGGAGAGCAATGAGAGGTATGTGGAAGGTTTTAGGGGAAGGAAAAGGAAGAAATTATGCAATGATTGTATAATCCTGAAAAATAAGAAAACAATCTTTAAAAGGCCCAGTTAATAAAATACTTCAATGTTTTAGGGACCATTTCAAATGAGGTAAAATTTGTTTTAAAACAACCTAATAAAAATGTTGACAGTCTTTCTTAAGATGTCCTAATTATCAACATTATTCAGAGTTCAAGTATTTTCTTCAAATATGATTAGGTTGAAGCAATTAATCGATTCCTCTTGATAACTGCTTTTAACTTTCGGCACCAGTGCTTTCTCCCAAGAGAAGCTCCTTAACGTCTATTCGCTTCTATTGTGACTTCATTTTTTTTCAGAATAAAACCGTGCACTGTAACTGTATCACGTCATAAAATACTCCAACACTGCCTTCAGAACATATTGCTTTGATTCAGACATGAAGCCTGCTCGAGCATATATTGCTTTGCTTATGATGAACTGTCTAATTCAGGGTCTCCTTTGAGTAATATAAACAAATGTTATTAAAAAGCTGTCACTTAATCATCAAGAATGCATAACATTTGTCTACTTTTTATATTTACTTAGATAAAAAAATATTCCATTTATCACCTTTAACTCAAATAAACATTTGGTCTTAGAAGACAGGAGTGTTTTTTTTTTTTTTCTGTCTAGCTGAAGAAAACTATTGAAAATAGGTCTGGATCATAAAAAAAGACAAATTATATATTTTTGAATTATTGGAATGTCATTTTTGACTTATGTAAAGCTTTCTATACTATATTAAGCATATTTAATGTCAAATAAGGGACTCTTCGTTAAATTTAGCATGTAAATAACTCCATATCATGTCAATTATATGTTAATTAGCATCATGATAATTAACAAATAAAGTGATAAAAAAACTATAATATCTGGTGTAAATCTTTGAATAGTAAGTATCATGATGAAAAAAAAAATAACCAAGATGACCTAAGAGGTTAAAATGCTTTGTAATGAAAGAGGACATGAACTCTAAAAATGTACTCTTAAAAATAAGCAAACCTTTATAAAAAATAAAGTTGTCTAAGGATTAAATGTGTGTATATATATATATATGAATACATGTATATTTACGTATGTCCACACATTCATACACCCACCCACCCATCCACTATACGGTGGTGGTGCACGCCTTTAATTCCAGCACTTGGGAGGCAGAGGCAGGCAGATCTCTGTGAGTTCGAGACCAGCCTGGGCTACAAGAGCGAATTCCAGGACAGGATCCAAAGCTACAGAGAAACCCTGACTAGAAAAACCAAAAAAAAAAAAAAGCTTTAAAATATTACTCTAGAAGAAGTATGCAGAAAAATATTTAGGACAATAAGGCAAGTGTTCATTTTTTTACTTCTTTTTTATTAGTTTATAAATAATACCAAACAAAATTCCCACTTCCTTCCCTCCTCCCACTTCCCTCCCGCTCCACCCACCCCATCCCTCCCATTCCCTCCAGTCCTAAGAGAGGGCAAGGCATCTTGCCCTGTGGTAAATCCAAGGCCCTCCCTACTAAATCCAGGCTTAGGAAGGTATGCATCCACCCACTAAGGCAAGTGTTCTTAAGCAAATTAGTAGCCGAAATTTAAAATTTAGCATATGCTAATATTACAGTATTTCAATATAACTATACATAACCTAACTATCAGATAAATTTTCCTGTCAGCACAGACAGGACTGAGAGTTGAGTGATAGCAACCCAACTGGCCATCCCCATTGTTATGCCCATGGTACTGGGGAAAAACCCAGGGCCTCTCCCCCACCTGCCTCAGCTTTACCAGCAGGCCAGTAGACAAACTTACTGCAGGTAGGCTGCTCCAACACCCACCTCACCATCAATAGGACCCTGCAAACTACAAGTCCCACTCCACACTAAAATCCACCTGTCCCCTGTGACCTCAGAGGATCTCTGCAACACAGATTGCTATTGCACAGAGTGGACCAAGAGATGAGAGATTAGTCACCCAGCTGGCCACCCCAATCTCTAGGCCTTTGGCACTGGGTCAAAACCCTGGGACCCTCCCCCTCCTTTCTCACCATCCCTTGCCTGCCAGCAGGCAAGCCAACTGCATACAGGCTTCCCAACACACACCCACACCCATCAATTGGACCCTCTAACGTACAAGTCCCACTGTAAGCCCACACCCACCATGTCGGGAGACCTCAGAAGCTCCCTGAGACACAGATACCCACTGCAAGGACTGGACTAAGAAGCAAAGACACTGCCAGCACCAATTGGAAGAAGAGGTGGGTGGGCAGCAATTCAAGAATTCATTCGGCAACCTGAAAAGCAAAGTGATAACACCAGAACCCAGTGGTTATACAAAAGGAAGACATGATCATCCTAACCCAGAAGAAGCAGAAGAAAATGACCTTAAATATAACTTTATGAAGAGGACGGAGACCCTTAAAGAAGAAATGAAAATTCCCTTAAGGAATTGGAGGAAAAGACAAACAAAAATTGGAAGAAATCAATAAATCTTTTAAAGAAACCCCAGAAAACCAAGAAAAAGCAATCAAACAGGTGAAGCAAATAGTTCAAAGAGGTCAAGACTTGAAAACTGAAATAGAGGCAATAAAGAAAACACAAAACGAGGGAATTCTGGAAATGGAAAATCTGGGTAAATGAATGAGAACTACAGATGCAAGCATAACCAATAGAATATAAGAGATGGAAGAAATACTCCCAGGAGTTAAAGATATGATAGAAGAGACAGATTTATCAATCAAGGAAAATCTTAAATATGACAAATTCTCAACACAAAACATCCAGGAAATCTAGGACATCATGAAAATACTAAACCTAAGAATATTGGGCATAGAAAAAGGAGAACTCAAGCTCAAAGGCACAGAAAATATTCAACAAAATAATAGAAAAAAGCTTCCCCAACCTAAAGAAGAATGTACCTATAAAATTACAAGAAGCTAAAAGAACACCAAATAGATTGGAAGAAAAAAAAGTTTTCTTGCCATACAATAATTAAAATGCTAAGCATATATAAAAAAAGAAAGAATATTAAGAGCATCAAAGGAAAAAGGCCAAGTAACATATCAAGGCCGACCTATCAGAATTACACCTGACTGCTCAAGGAAACCCGGAAAGCCATAAAGTCCTGGACAGATGTGCTGCAGACACTACATATAAAATTACATAATTTATTACATATTTTAATTACTTGATTTCTTTTTAATATACAGTTTTATGATGTTTACATAAAATTCCATATTTGTACTGTTTCCGCTCAGGCAAAATGGAAATGAATAAACAAAAAGACATTTCTGCCAAACAGATATATTTGCTTCAGATCAAAATTTAGCTTCGACAGAGTTTAGGTAAATGACTCTAACCAGTTTCTTCGATTCCTTCCTCTTGTCACAGTTGATTTCACCTTTGCTTCTCCTTTAAGATTTCCCGAGACAAGGGTGACATTGTGAACACGCTCCGGTTACCTTCTGAATCTGTGTGATATATGTACAAAAGAAACCAGAGTTTTTTGCAGGAGACAATAGCTTGTTGTAGAAATAGCTGGGTATTTTCAAGGCATGCAAATAAGCAACAACTTAAGGGGGACCACTAGGAATCTATATTTTATGGTATTATCAGTCTTCTGAATGGAGGTTTTCCTGAGGGGTGGTTTCCTGTCCAGGAAATTGGCACATCCATTCAGATTAATTTATAATGGAAGTCACAATGGTATGTCCAATTTTTATTAAAAAGCCTATCTAGACAGTAACCTTGCAGTCTCTTCGGTAATCTTCAATTCCATATATCCATTTAGCACCAGAGAGTGAATAGGATACTGGAATTTTGAGCAAAAATTTTGTAACAGAGCAGATTAAAATGAATTAGTGAAAAGAGAAGAAAAACGAATCTATATAAATAGTTGCGCTTTGGAAGGAGAAAATACCCTTACCTTTAAGCCCGCACGAAGCTGCCTCTCTCTGTCTCTTTCTGCTTTGTCTACCCTGCCCTTCCACGTGGTATTTTAAGTTTTAATGTAGGACAATCTCGATGCATCTCCTCTGTATAGTCACTGGTTTTTGCAGGAAAAAAATGGTGAATTAACACAGACACATGACGTAGGAGTCAAACTTGATATTAAAGGAGGGGCCGTCTTCAATGGCTTTCAGGTCTGATAGTTTTGAACTAGTTACTTGGTGAGTACTTGATTTTTATTGTTGTATTTTGTTTTGTTTTATTTTTGAAATGGGGTCTCACTATATAGCCCTGGCTATGCTGAAATCAGTTAATTGAGCTCTACATGCTGTGCCAATAGACTATTATACAATGAGCTGTGGCCTCTTTCCCCTCTTATTCATCATTCAAAACTGGACAAAATGAGGTTTGGGTCTGTTTGCAGAAGAATGTGGTTCTATGACTTGTCATCCATATTTTATTGGCTAAAAAATGAAGGCTTCATCGGCAAACTTTGGAAGGGATTCTGCATGGAAGGGGTGGGGGACGTACTGACCTAAGTAAGGACATTTTACTTTACAAAGTGATCTTGCATCTCATCTACAAAATTCCTCTCAGAGTGGCCAAGGACTGATAGTAATCAGCCAATTCAACCCAGGCAGCAGCCTGGTGACTATTGTAGCTGTGAGTTTAGTTACCAGGCTGTGAGAGCTCTGGGAAAAAGAGAAGCCTTTCGGCCATTATGACTAAAATAAAATAAGGTGTCTTCTTGCTCCCTGCAATGTGCTTTGCCTTTGACAGGCTGTACTTCCTCAATGTCCTTAGGTTATGAAGAAGACAGAAGAGCCATGCATTTCTTCCTGTTTCTTCCTTTCCTTCTTTAGTGTTTGAGGGTTCTCACCCCCTCCCCCTTCTCCAAAATGAAGAGGGGAAATTGGAGAAAAGGGACATAGTATATGGAAAAGACTATTAATTGGTTCTGTCATCAGAGCTTTCTGCATTTCACAGTTAAAGATTTTAGTCCTCTGTAGGTACTTGAATGATGAAACTTATTTTCATTAAATTCTCCCATCTGTTATTCCCTTCTCTAGGTGACTATTTGAAGTCATCAGTGTCAATCATCTAATTATACAACAGTTGCAGTCTGCGATAGAATCTCTTGGGAAGTATTGTACGGTTTCAAGAAGACTAAAAGTCCTAAGGAGTCACTCAATGACGCTGACAATTTATGCACTAGTATATGAAAAATTACTCAGTGAATGGTGAGAATAATTATCTATAAAGGTTTTAGATTCCTAAGAGCAGATACTGTGAATATGCTGCTACTAAGGGACCAGTCACATTTCTATCATATATTAGATGTTTTCATTTCGAGCTTTGAACTGTATATATTTTGAAATTTCTGTGTGTTATATTTCAACATCACCACCACCAACAGCAATGGCAGCAAATCTAGTAGTACCTAGAGAGAAGCTTCCCTGAGTCAGCCAGTCCTCAGGCATTAGCCATCCTTGATCATGCCCTTTGTTATGTTATTGAATCCAGGAAGATCTTTTTCTTAACCACATACCACAGAAAGCAATGTTCCCCAGCTTTTGTCATTCTAGGACCAAATAGCAGTCAATAAAATAAAAACCACAGGTCCATTAAAGTCTGCTCGATTTATTACAGGTAGCTGACACCAAGGTCTCCCCCAGCTTTGCCTCCCCTTTCTGTGGCCATCATTACAAAGGCTCTAGCACCCTGCTTTGCTCCTTGCTCTCCCTTATTTTCTTCCCAAACACCCATGTTTCCATGTGATCCTATATGATATGCATGCCTTTTTTTCCTAAAAGCTGATGGGAATATTCTGCTTGCACAGATTCTCCCACCCAGCCTTCAAAACATACTCCTAGATTGAAGATATGATTTCTTGAAGCATCTGGTTTTGACAAAAATCCTAAGTCAGTTTAATAAGAAGCATCTATGTTCAGATTTTGGCCACTGATCAGTTTCTTCATCTTCCATCCCACACTGAGTGTATGATCATATTTCAGTATGAGTTAGCTTCACAGTATGTGAGCTGGATTACTCTATAAAATAATTTCTTTTATTCTTTGAGTTGATAATATAATTACACTATTTCCCCTTTCTGTTTCTTCACTCCAAACTTTCCCTTATAAAGCCGCTCTCTTATGCTCCTGCTTTGGGCTTTTTTAAACCCATGTACCCTTTTCATTAATTGCTCTTTCAGACACACACACATGCATGCATGCCAGCATGCACACACACACACACACACACACACACACACACACACACACACACATAAATACACGCACGCTGCTCAATCAGTCTTATGCTCCTGCTTTGGGCTTTTTTAAACCCATGTACCCTTTTCATTAATTGCTCTTTCAGACACACACACATGCATGCATGCCAGCATGCACACACACACACACACACACACACACACACACACACACACACACACATCTAAATACACGCTGCTCAATCAGTATATTGCTACTTGTATATTGTCAAGACAATTTGGCATTAGATAACCAATTGGTGTGCTCTTCCCTAAGAAAGACTATTTCTCCTGCTCTTAACCATTGCTTGATTCCCTTAGTTCTTTGTGTAGGAATGAGACCTCAAGGGGCCATCAACTACGGCATATCTACTATTGACATTTATATTCCTAAATATATGTGTATGACCTTCCCGGTATGATGTTACTTTTATGCATTTTTTAGAGATGTCCATTTGTTATGAAATCATCTTTTCTTCTGTTGTTTACTCAGCAAATTTTCTTCCATTGACCCCTAACCTTGCTTCCTGTCCTAGTTCGTATCATAGTCAGAGTTTGTCTCAATCTGTCTCATCTACAGCAAAATCCCCATGGTTGTAATTCTCACAATACTGTTGATGGTTCCAAACATTCTTCCTCACCTTTTGCCGAAATTCCACATGTATTACTGAATAACTTTTCAAAAAGACGTGTGAATAAAATAAACTTTGCTTTTTTTTTTCTCATCTTCTCTTGTGTCTCCTCATATTACTACAGCTGGATGGTCATTTCCTTCATATATATACATGTAGTGGGATTATTGTATATTTAATTGGTTTGATGTTGAATGATGTTCAAATCTGTATTGCACTAAAATCACTCCCGTTAAAGAAGCTGTTTTTGAAAAACATTTGAAAAGGGCTATGGGGCAATTTGTAACCATGGTTATGGGAATAGAAAGTCATAATTATAAGCCTAATGCATAATTAATTTTCTAATTAAATTAACATATACCAATTGTTGGTAGTGACCAAAGGTTCTAAAAGTTCAGCTTAATTTTATGAAATACTCAAGAAAAGAGTTACACAATGGTGAAGTAAGCAAATTGCATACAAACAACCAAAAAGGGTTTAAGTCTAGCTAGGAACACTTCTAAGCATTCTATCAGAATAAAGGTTCTGGGATTCCATGGGTAACAAGGGGCACCTATCCTGAAGGGCCTACTTAGCAAAATTGCTCTGGGCCTCTGTATAAGGCAGTTGTGTTTTGTGGAGTGATAATTATTTCAGGCAAAAAACCCTTGTGAACAAAATTAAGCCAATTAGATTTGTTTCTAGGATATAACTAAAGGGTAGACCCAATTTTGTCAAATTCTGATGACCACAGGATTCATAAGGCCATTCTACAAGAAAATTCCAAAAAAGATTTAACATTTGTAGAGAAACACTATCTTTTAGGTGGAGTCATGATTATGCTGTTTTGTATTGTAGTTCTCGAGTTGAGCTCTGAATGGGGAATAAATTGATGTATGCTAACTGAGATATATAGAAATCATTCCAGGGCCGTTAAAACTCTCCAGTGAAGCCATATTTGAATGTGTTTTATCTTTACGCTGTTGTTGGTCATGACTTACATGGTCATGTGATTGAATACAATGTGCCTAAAGAAATATATCTGGAGATGCAGATGATTTTTATCTATATGGTTTATAAGTTTGAAGCTTAAAATAGTTCATATGAATATCGAGAGCAGCTGGGATCTTAAATGAGTAAAAACAGTTTTTATTTCTAGGTGTACCCCTTTTGACTCTTCCTAAGTATTTTCCCTGTAAGTTTTCATTCATAAAACCAATAAATTGAATTTACCTGTTGCTTGGTAGAACTTTCCAGTGCTTTTCTTTTTCTTTTAATTAAATTATTTAAATGATAGCATGTATTCTTTCCATTTCAAACTTATAAACGTGAGAAAAGGAGCTCTGAATCTTCAGGTTCAAGTGGATTTCTACTCCATCGTGCATATGACAAAGAAAAGTGTTCACCTACTATGGCAAACTTCCATCTACCCCTTAAACCACTGAGGTACTTTCTATATGCATTTCCACATGCAAATATGTTAACTTAGTGATGTTATAAATTATTATTTAACTGCGGGAAGATCATACTATATCACATAAGAAACCATGATTGGTTTGTATCTGTGAATTTTACAAATTAAATGGACCCTGGTTACATACCCAATAAGTGATCACTTTTGCAGATGATATCTCCAAACAGGTTTTTCCTTTCTTTTCATTTTCTGTTCTTCCCCTACCCCCATTTTGAGGTTATTCATGGATTATAGTAAGAAGGTATTAGGCTGATGATGAGTTATTTGGGGTTAAACGATTTGGCTTCCTTTGCATGCTAAACTTAATTTATATGAACCTAACATCATATTTGGAGAAAAAGGCCAAGAATGAAAGAAAAAAATGGCAGAAAACCTTCATGTGAAGTGAAAAAAAAATGTAGGGATTTCAGCATAAAGAAAAGGCATTTCAAGTATTTTATTCTAAAAGAATTCAAACATTTGTTTATTCTGAGATTTTCTGACAGATTCAGAAGATGAAACTCTGAGAAACTAAAAATAAGAACGGATCCTGAAGGTTAGTACATTAAAGATTTGAATAGTAAGGACAATTGACAGAATTTGATAAGAGGATATGTATAAGGTGATTATTAAACTTAAGCAAGAGGATAAAAGGTGCTTATATGTACAATGTTTGAAAATTACAGGTGTATTATTATGGGTATGTAATTAATTGTATCTTTAGGGGATTAGTTCTAGGGCCCTGCCATAGTTAACAGTTCTAATGTAAATTTCTTATACAGAAGGCATGGAGTCTTTGTGCATCTTCCTGTATGCTTTAAACCAATTCTAGTTTTCTTATTCACCCAACACAATGCTGTCCTTCACTGCTGAGCAGATAATGACAAGAAAACTCTGTTTTTGTTAAGTACTGATGCCACCAAAATTGTTGATTCTAGACATGGTTGCAGTAGCAAGTGAGGAGCCCCACATAAGAAGAACTGGCTCTTTAGTTTGGATAATGAGCGAAAACTGTGCTGGGATACTGATAGAGAGGATGTAAGGCGCATCCTTTGTGGATGTCGTCAGGGAAAACTCATTAGATCAAAAGAAAAAAACAATTGCTAATGCTTCACTTTCACTAAGTACCCAAATTTAACATAAATGTTGGGAACAGTCTGGTTGTACCCCAAGAGAAAGAAAAATAATAAGATAGGATAAAAAGATAGGATAAAAAGATAATAGGAGATGACATAATACAGATGTGAGAATTGTAGCTTCCAAGATGGCAACTAAATTTAGTGAGTTTTGATCATCTCTGTTTAATAATCTGAGTCATGTTGAGTTAAATCTCTGTTGCAGTGTTGAGAACAGAGTGTCATTTAGAAAGTTTAGAAAAGAAGGGGGTAGAGGAATTTGGGGTTTTTTTGCAGTGACATAGGGAAGTCTAGTAATAATTTCACTTCTATGATGGCATTAGAGGTACTATGTGGAACCAGGCAGTGTCAAAACATCTGCAAATGCCCTGTGTGCAGTGATAGCTATGATTCTAGAGAGTGCTCAGGAAGAAGTCAAGTCTGAAAAGATACAGTCAGTAGATAGCAAGATACATGGTTTCTTGGTCAATTGGAAAGTCTCTTACAGAGAAGTAGATCAAGTTGAGTTTTTAAGCAGTTAGGCACTTGAGCAGTAAATTGTAGAGATGAAGAATTGGTAAAGAAGACAGAGAAGGAATAAGAGTTAGACAGGGTATCTTAAAGTTGTCTTGATTTGTATTTCCCTGATCGCTAAGGAAGTTGAGCATGACCTTAAGTGTCTTTTGGCCATTTGAAGTTCTTCCGTTGAGAATTCTCTGTTCAGCTCAGT
>NC_022024.1:6003018-6018628 GCF_000317375.1 Microtus ochrogaster
TGGCGGGGAGGAGGCAGAAATCCTTAATAAATAAATAAAATTAAAAAAAACAAAAACAAACAAAAAAAAGAGTTAGACAGGGAAAGAAATGAATGCACATGTGGACAAGGCAGAAGCATATTGCAAAGAGGGTAGAATGTGAAGTCCTGCTTTAATAACAGTGACAACAGGCATACCATTTAATAATAGGAAGATCACCGCTAAATATGATAAAATTTGCTGAAGCATTGCAAATTAAAATTTTTCACTCTGTACATGATTGTAGTAGTGAGCAGTGCATGTGGGAATCTGGTTGGAATAGATTGGATGGCAAAGGGGATGAAAAGAATTGGGGACAAATATCCACTATTTTTTTCTGAATTTTGCTGTGTTATTGAGAAACTAGATTTTAGATAAGGGAGAAATGTGATAGAGATAAACATATATAATTGAGAAATAATACATAGCAATATATAATACATAATGCTTTGTTGATTTATCTACATACACACACAGACACACACACACCACTCGCATCACATCACATCACCCTACACACGTCTATAAAATACCTCTTTTTAAAAATATCTAAAGAACATACTAAATACCCTTAAAGCTGTTCCATTGTACAACTTTATTGTCATATGGAAACACTATTGTAATTTTTTTTCACTATAGTGTATCCTTCCTTATTCTAAAATTTTACTAGTAGAGTTAGAAATAGACAGTCCTTTGTTTCTTACATTTTCAGTCAGCTATAGCTTTAAATTCAGATGTGATCTGGTAAAGAAGATTTATTCATTTCTGTCGCACAGTGTCACAGTGTATAACATTGCATTTCTTAGCTCTATTGCAAATTATTCATCCAGGCCACTACTGATGAATGTTAGTGCCACTTCCAAATTTAGAATTATTATTAAAAAGACAAATCTGGACGTGATACGACATATCTTTTCATAGACCTGGAATAGCCAGTTCTATGTGTCAACATGAGTAAGATCCTGTATATTTGATAAAGCATGTTTTCTAGCTTTTTGTGAGAATATTTCTAGAAGAGATTAATATTAAAATCAGTAGGTCAGAAAAAAGATAATCTGCCCTTAGCAATGTAGGGAGGAGACATCTGAGCTATAAAATAGACACAAGTAGAATACAAAGAAAAAGGAATGGAGTATTCATTCTCCTGGAACTGGGGCATCCATTGTTTCCTATCTTTAAGTACCTGAACCCCTGGTGTTCATTTCTGTGTAACCGATGTTTCTCTCCTTTCCATAGGTTTTTAACTGCTTCAACAGTGTCTTCTGATGGACAGTTATGCTTAAATTTACTCAGATGGAGTTAACCAATACTGATAAACTTATTAACAAATTTATTTGGTGGTATCAATATTTCTTTCTCTTTTTAATTGATACCTACTTCAGTTGCTTTGTTTCGGCACCTTTCTGCCTTCTATGTGGGGAGATGACTGGATTTTATAGATCCAAGGGATGATAGCTGAACTCTATAATTTTAAACAAGTTTTAATTTCTAGCATTGAAAATACAAAGCTGTGAATTCCTTCATGGTACTATAATTGCATTCTTTGTTATGTTTGTTTTTCTTATTTTAATACTTATCTCAATATATTCTTCAATATTTTAATTGCAAAAAAACCTGCCTTGATAGTCAAAAGATTTTATTGCAAAATTTACCAGAGAGAAACCAAGTCCTTAAACCACAAAGTTGCACAGGAGCTTATGCTGTACAATATTTAATTCTTTAAAAATTATGATGCCTTTATTGACATCGTAGCCAACATATGATTAAAAAATGCCCTATGTACATTTGAAGAGTTCGTATCCACCTTAGATCCATGTTAATCTTAGTTCCTCTTTGCTATACAAACTCTGAAGTGTTTAGTCCTTGATTGTATAGACCTATCCTGGCTATTCCTTCCCTGAGCCTCTTAAATTTAACTCTGATCATACACTGCTAAGCAAATGATGAAGATTTTCACATGGATTAATGGGCTCCATTTCTGAAAACCCCTTTTCTATCATTCCTAATCCCAGAGAATATTTGAACTCAAGTGGGATCTGACTCCCCATATTTGTTTCTTCCAGCCAGAAATATAATTATAATTTAAAATCCTAATCCTTTTCTTTAACTCATGGTCCCTTTCCCATGATTGTTCAGAGAATATTATCTAAGAGAAAGTCCTAAATTAATATTAATAATTTCTTTCCTTCTTTCTCCTTCCTTCCTTCCTTCCTTCCTTCCTTCCTTCCTTCCTTCCTTTCTTCCTTCCTTCCTTTCTTTGCTTTACTGATTAAGCAATACACATTTTTATTCAAGTTACATAGGCAGCTATTTTTACATTATAACTTATTAATAATTTTCTTATGACAGTAAGAAAATAATTTTAACTGTACCTCATCTTGGGTGGTAATTACTCAAGGGTTTGCATAGTCTTTAGAATGAGGAAAGAGCTTGCTGAGTGCATAAAAAAACACTCAAGAGAGTCATATGTTTTAATGATGTAACAGAAAGTGAATGTTTTTTGGAGCAAATATGAAATGGAATACAACAATCAATTCTACAAGTAAAGCATAGTTCATCTCAGAAAATGTGAACGCTACAGAAGGACCAGAAGATAAATGCAGCAGTGGGAGGAAATTTCGGTTTTGAAATAAATAATATTAAATGTTTACTATGATAAAGGGAAGTGATGGATTTTTGATATAAAAGGAAAACATTTTAAGTAACCAGGAGAGCGGCGGTATGAACTCCCAAGTGTAAGGCTGCCTACATACAAAATCTTACAGCTCAGTAGAAGCAAATGATCATGAAGGGGAAATTCTTCTGGATCCCTGACTAATGATCACAAGTTATGTATTTAGAGGGTTTTGGTTTAATGAGGACTGTGATGTAACGGTGTCTAACAAGAACCCATAGGATATAAGAACTTTATGGGGAATGCCTTTTGTTACTTTTCTCATTGCCATGATAAAATACTGACAAAAATTATTTAAGGCTGAAGAATGTTTTTATGCTCAGAGTTTCCAAGGATTTCTTTTTGTCAAGGTGAGGATTGTGTGGTACTCAAAGAAGCTTTTCCTGTGGAAGCAAAAGCATGCAGCTCTTCTGCCTCATGCTATAAACAGTAAGGAAGCAGGATCCCATGCCTGGACCAGATGATGTCTTCAAAAGCCCCAGCCTTAGTGACCAGAATCTGAGGGCTTAGCTCCAAACGCAAGGGTGACACATACTCCTGTAAATTGCTAGTAGCAGAGAATCAGGTGTTGAAACTCAAGAGCTTACTAGGAAGGCATTTCAGACCCAAGACAGAACCTTCTGTTCCTGGCCCTATGACCTCAGGCCTAAAAGGCCTATGACTATCTTATAATCAAAAATACATTCTGTCTAACATCAAGTGATCTCTTGCATTCATCAGTCTCATCATTATTTTTATAAAAAGTCCAGTGTCTTCTGAGATTCTATGCAGTCTCTTAACTGTGAGTAAAACCAGTAAAACACGTTACACACTTCACAAAGAATAGAAAAGAGATGAAATGCCCCCATTCCTAAACAGAGGAACAGGATGGTAACAAGAAATCACTAGACTAGCATAGGATCAACAGTTCAAAACATCAAAGCAGGCAGCTCCATGTGCTGTTTCTTGGATATGTGAGGGCATCATTTAATACTACCCGAATAGTTGATACTCTACAGTGTCATCTACAGTAAACATGTCCTTCTCCTTGAGCACTTCTATTACATGACTACAGCTGTGGTAGGCAGATAACCCAGTATGGTAGCATGTCTGGTGTTTTGGCATCTCCACTGCCACCTAGGTCTTGCCATAACGTCTTATGAACTGCTCAATAAGAAACTCCACAGAGAGAACTAACTCTTTTATACATTGTCTATGTAATATATATATTTTTTCTGAAACTTTAGGTTGAACCCCTATGACTCCATAACACTTGCAAAACATGAAAAATACTACCACTATATGGACAAAGTCTATTCTATGAGCAACTTGATAGGGAGCCAGGCCTCCTTAGACCATTAATGGAATGTCCTTTGGCGTTATGTGTGACTGATAAAGTTCTCTTTAAGCACAGAAAAATAGAAATATCACTTTTTCTTCATTTAAAAATCTTTCAAATGGGATTTCAGTTTTTAACCCGAAGTCCTCTCGTGTGTGGCGTCTTGCCATCAAAGCTCCTTTCATATTTCCAGCACAATAATCCCGTTTCTCTTTGAGAGCACAAACATCTTGGATAACTTTAGGGCACTCAGTATGTGGTCTCTTCTCCTACAGCTTTCAACATTCTACCATTCTCAAACAGCAGGCTTTTCACATCTTTAGTCTCTGTGCTTTCTATTATTACTACACGGAATAACTGTCAATAACTATTCCACAGCCTGGGTGTTACCCTGTTTTGAAATTTGCCCTGTCAAATAAAACAGCTAATTATTCTAAAATGCAGTCTCATACGTATTTCAGACGTGAGTACAGTTACTAAATTCCTCTACAACTATAACACAAATAGCTACTAGTCCAATCACTGTTTTATCGTTCATGCCTATCTGAAACCTTATGACTTCAGTCTTTACTGTCTTCATTTCTATCAGCATCCCAGTTTTCTGAACTTCCAACAGAATGCCCCAATAAGCTTTACTTAAAACATTCTAGCCTTGTTAAACCTATATTTCTAAACCTTCAGTCACCAACTGGGAGGCTCTTTCCAGAAAGTGACTATTCTGTTCTCAGAATTCCTTGGATGTCTATAGTTCTTCATCTAGGATGGGAGCCTATAAAATTTACCTCATTCTGGGTAACCAGTCCTTAATTCATAAACATACAAGTAACATTATATCTGGTATCCACTTATCAATGAGTAGGTACTATATTTGTGTTTCCAGGTCTGGGAGACCAGACATAAAGCAAAGGTTAACCATGACTTAGTTGACTTCCCAGGGGAAGCCTTCTGACCGTCTCTGAGGAGCAGGTGAGGAGTGTGGTGGGGAGAACAGGAGGAGAGAAGGGAGGGGGAACTGGGATTGGTCTGTAATAAACAAATAAAATTAATTTTAGGAAATAACATTTTTATGTTATAAAGTATAACATAAAACAGGGTTATATCTATGTATTCATGAATATATAGTTAAGAAATTTATGATATCTATTGTAATTCTTATGAAAGGAAAAGTGGTCAGAAGTCATTGAGGGAGAGCAGGGGTAGGGTATATAGAAGTTGAAGGGAGGAAAAAAAAAGGGAAAAACATCTTAAGAAAGGAAGTTCCTTTCTTCAAGTTTTGCAAGTGATTCCGTTTGTCATGATGAAGGAAGTATAAAAGCATGATTTGCTTTGTGTGCCAGGAGAAGCCTGAAGCCTCTTCGTGCAGGGCGGGCAACTAGGAAAACCCTTGAGCTGGATCAGAGCAAGAAATAAGCATGTCCTCCAAAGACCTGCACTCAAGGACCTACTTCCACCAGCTATACTTCACATCCCAAGTATATAAGCTTCCCACACAATACCCGGGAAACAGAATTCTACACTGAATCTATTGAGAAATCTCAGGTTGAAAAAATGGTTTGAATTAAATTAATTCTCTGGGTATGGCTTTTCTCATGATGTATTTTGGGTAATAAATAACCTGCAATGTCCACAGCCTAAGTGGGCCACAACATTGTGTGTGTGTGTGGGGGGGGGTATAGGTTGAAGAGGTAGTCAAATTCCTGGGGTATTGTATAAGACACAAGATTGCCTAGAATGGACTAACTGGGAAATTGCCAGAAGAAACAGTAAAGTTCTCATCTCAGATCTTCTGATGCTCTCTGCTAAGGGGCTGGTCTGGCAGCATGACACTGTCCCTTCCAGAACTTTGTAAAGGTGGAGGGTGGCTGGTTAGACTGAGCGAGTCTCTTCACTCCACAGTGCTTACTTCCACTGAGTTCACACAAAAGAAGGACTAGAGACATGAAGTAGACCTAAAACCCTGAAAACCAGTGTTACTTGGCTTTGCAATTGTGACAAAATATTCCCATCAGAAGCATCTTAGGGAAGAAGATACCCCATTCTAGCTTACAGGGTACAGGCCATCCTTGAAGAAAGGCAGGAAGGAGCTCAAGAAGCGTCTTTAATTGACACATACAACTTGTTGTATAGGCTTAGGGCTCCTCCATTTTGCATTTGCTGCTGTCCTTTGTGCAGGTCCTATAGTTTGCAGGTCACCAGTACTCTAGAGTCTCCATTGAAGCGAGGTTGCTCCTTCACCTCTGACATCTTCTGGACTCTCCGTGGAGACCTTGAACCTGCCACATGATATCAGGCACCAGGCTCTATTTATTACCCTTTCTACTCAGACATTTCTCTGCCTTCCAAACCAATACCAAGTGGAAGACTCTTTTACATTGCCAAGTTTGGCTACAGGCTTGAGAGGCATCCTTGTCCCCCTTGAACCCCAGTTTGTGTGAGCTGTTTCTATTGTTCCCATGAAACACTGATGATTTAGCCTCAGTGGTGAAGCTTGACTAAACACAGCTAATTCTTCAGCCTTAACTCACTGCCATCCCAGTATCCCAGTTAACCACAAGTTTACCTTCAGTGCTATTGATCTCTTATTAGTCCAAGCTGATTCATTGGCTCTACCTTATCAGCACACATAGATTCTTAAAAGTTCACATTAAAAAATTTCCATCTTATTTTTAATTAGGTGTGAATGGATATGTTTGTGTGTGGGTTTGTGCATGGCAGTACAGGACAATAGAGAATGTCCGGTCCCCCAGGACTGGAGTTAAGGGTGGTTATGAAACACATGATGTGAGTGTTGGGATCTAAAATCCATTACATTATAAGACTTCCATTGAATTGGTTTCAAAATTCAAAACCATATGTTTTCCTTCTTTATTTTTTCTTTATCTGTTTCTAAAAATCTAAGGAAACTTAGACCCCCATGTCATCTTTCTGCCGTAGAGCTACTTGCTGATGTCAGTTGTTGAGTGTGGTGGCTCTCTAAGAACCTAATTCAAAAAGCATGTTTTTATTTCTTCTTTTTTCCTTCTTCCTCTTCCTGTAGGTCCAGGAATTTCAGCTTTTTTGCCTTGCCAGTATTATGTCAAATTCTAACAAATTTGCCCTTGAATTTCTACCTAAATCTCTTTAAAATTCCTTTATTAAGAAGACCAAGAACCCCAAAGGAAATCCTGATTTCCCCAGTAACAGTATTTAACACTCTATAAGCATGCACAGCTTTCTGTCTTTCTCAATATGCTTTAGAGGATAATTGTATACATATTAATTTAAACATGATTAGGTGTGTGTCATAAAAATTAAAATAAAGGGCAACGTTTTACAGTTGGGCTAATATGCTCGTGAACACGTTTCAAGCAAATGCAAAGGCATATGACTGCTAAGTTGAACTAATTCAACAGAAGCCAGATTTATGAGCCATTCATGATTATAAGAGCATATGCCTCTTGGGAATTTTCAGATTTCCTGTGGAGGGCAATGAATTTTTCAATATCACTGTAATGAAAGTTTAAGGACATTTTATTTCTAACTAAAAGAGAATCAATCTAGTTGATATCTGAGAGACAATTGGAATATCTAAGTGATCCATCAGTGAGTCACAATGTTTTCGCAGTACACCCCAGAAGACAAAACACAATTTTCATTAAAATAGCACCTTGCACCACCAATTCAATCATCTATCACATGATGTTTTCTGAAATTCCAGTGCAAAGTGACATACCTGCTCACTATTCTACATGCTCCTCTTATCAAGAGCACGAAGTACATTTCAAATACTAGAGAAAGACCCTGTCTTAAACATTTTAGCCAGGTTTCACCCTTTGGCAGTCATAAGGAAATTATTAGAGTGTCTTTGTGAATGGCAGCTTCTTTCTTGGCTGAGCAAACTAACCTCCTGTTAGAGATGCCCAAAGCCAGGGGCTTTTCAGTGGTTGTTTTCCAAATCTGAAGAATGTAATTTGAGGACCAGTGAGCACAAGTGGTAGAGATGTTTATTTTTGTTTTCATTCATGAAAATCTTCCACAAAAATAAAAAGAAAGAAAGGAAGAGAGAGCAAGAGAAAGAAAGAAAAGATAGTTATTGGACAAAGAACAGAATATCTACTATGGACCTCAACATGCAGTTTTGAAAACCACATAAAAAGTGGTCACTAGTGTTTCTAAGGAGGTAGTAGCTTTCTCTTTTAAGATTTTTCTTACAAAGCTCTTTACTTTTTTAAAGTTTTATTATTTGAAAATTGAAAAAAAAATGAGGGGAGAGGAAAATAAAAGTAAAAGCTTTATATAAAGAATTATCAAAACATTTGATTTGAATATTTTAAAGAGATTGACTTATAATATGTTAAAATAAATTCAAGTTACATTTTTCATCAATAAAATGAATAGAAATTATTTGCAACTTAAACATTTCTATTTCTGTTTTTTTCTTCTAATTTTGTTTCTTCTTATTGTATTTAAAAGTTTTTATTCTCTTTGAGCATCTTATTTTCTTTTTATTGCTCAGTTTAGAATATAACAATTCTTGAACTGAAAAGGGAGAACAGAAACAAAATGCAAAGCTGAGGGATGCTTACATTGGGTAGCACAGCAACAAGTAGGTCATTTTACACTGTGTGAAAAAAATATATATATATACACATATACACTACTGTGATGATTTGAATAAGGATGGACCCCTTAGGCTTTGTTATTAGGGAGTGGAAAACTTGACAGAACTCAACAGAACTGTATCTACCCACCATGATGATAATGGGCTATACCTCTGAAATGTAAGCAAGACATAATATAACGCTTTTCTTTATTACAGTGGTCACGATATCTGTTCACAGCAATAAAACAATGGCTAAGATATCTACCTACTTTCCACATGCTTACTTCAACCTATTGTGACTGTGACTGATTTCTTAGATAGCCACATGCAGAGTCTTGGATGATACCTATTCAAAAATCATTTAGAGAATTCTTATGCATAAATGCATAGAGAGCTGATAGATGACAGGTATGCTATGATTCTTAATGTTATGTTTTTATACATAATAAACCTCAATATTTTTTATGTTTTAATTTATAAATACTGAGTTTATCTTAGGTCTTGGGCAAAAGAGTTCTGTCCTTTTTATTGAAGCTATATTGGTATTCAGGCTCATGAATTTAAAAATATGACTATCAAAATTTATGTTTAAAGTAATAATCTGAAATAGAAAACATAAGGAGATTATTATATCTCTTTAAGCAATGAATGTTATAAAAAACTTACAGGGTGAAGCTAAGAATAATCAGCCATTTCAATTGTAAACAGTGTTAGAAAACTGGGACTTGCCAGGTGGTAGTGCTTTAATAAGGAGTCTTATTATTTAATGATTTACAAATAAGCTGTGTGTTTGGTCATCCAAACATGACTTTGAAATCAATGTCATGAGGACCATGATATTGATGAGTAAATATTTCAATTAAAATTCTACTTATGATGTAAATATTTAATCTACTGAAGAAACCTTTGAGAGATTACTAGAATAAAATGAGGCTCTTCTTATACAGGCACAGCTCTGCTGCTTTGGCTGGACAGCCCTGGACAAGACTGACCTAGTAACATATACTCTCTTACTTTCCCCATGTCTGTCTTATTTAGAGTCAACAGTTGTGTATTATTTTGACATCTCCAAATCACTGGTCTCATCTAAACCATAATACTGAGTTTATAAGTGTGTGTGTGTGTGTGTGTGTGTGTGTGTGTACTCAATTTATAATGATTATAAAATTGTGGGACTTAGGGGCAAACAGAAACAACTGTCAATAAGAGCCGGTCTATTATATTTTTCATCTCAAATGTTTTTCTACAAAGAAGTTGTTTTAAGGATCAACAATTAAATTCATATTGATAACTAAGCCGCTGATTTTATTTTAGGGAAAATGTTATTCCTATGCTGAGTTTCTGTTTGACCAGTTAAGAGACAAAGGCAACAAGTGCAATGAGATTTTAACATGAAGGTCACAGTCCAACATTTTATGAAATTAAACCAATTGTTCAAATAGTGAAAAGTAGATTTGTGTACAGATACCTTTTTTCTCTGAAAACCTCATGAGGATTCGTTCAGGCTCACTAACTTTAATGTGTAACACAATCGCCAATTAGTGTCAAAGTTACTGGAGCCATTACACCCCCACTGCATTAACCTTACGTACTGGTTCAAGGTAAATGCAATTATTCATCTTCTAAACTAATCACTAATTTCAAAGTTATTAACTAATTTAATCTTCAAATTGGCATGTCCTATCAAGCCACGTATGAAATTCATTGCTGAAAGAAAAACAAGAGTATCAGGGCATATATGTTAAACCAAAGCATGTGGAAAATTGGGTTTTCTTAAATTCAGGGGAAGCAAAGTAACCACGCTTTAACCTTGTCCTGGTCAGAAATATAGGGAGAAAGAGAGACATTTCTCATTCCACTAAAGACCAGGAATAATTTTAATTCCCTGCCATATTAACGACCAACAATGAGTGAGCCCCTTAAGTACCCCATTTATTGTCTTAAATATGAAAATGTTTTAGAGATTAGGGAGGAAATAGTTTGAATTAATTAAGTGAACTGACACTCAAGGGATCTAGTACAAGATTTCCAGACAAAACCTGGGAATTTACAATAATGACATTTCTTTCATGGTTAGAAAATATAGCACCAGGGGATTTGGAGGCACGCTTAACATTTAGCTGATGTCTGCTGAGGGCTTAAGAACCCTCTGCAACCATTTGCTTTATTCATTGGAGACTCCCTCAATTACAGTATAAAAGCCATCAATGAAAATCGCCACGAGGCCCACAAATTTCATCATATAAGAGGAATCGGATAACTGACACAATGAAAATCCAGAATGCAAACGGAAGCTATTAAAGTAATAGCATCATTTGGAAGAATTCCTTTTGTAGGGAAGGTAATGTGTAGGAAGATAAAAACAGAAGAGCACGGTACACGGTTAGCTTAACCACATTTCCATCTCTCTTGTCGGGTATCAGCTGCAGGTGAGATTCTCCTGAGTGTTAGAAGCCATCCATATGGTGGCTCTGTTGGTTGGCATGACAACAGGATTTGAAAAGGCATGTAGCTTAACCTGGATATGTGAAGATCCAAACGTTTATGTTCCAAGGTTAGTTTAATATTCATTTACTTACTTTTTAACCTAGCTACCAATAATTTATTTCTTAATCTTATATTCAAGTATATCTCTATTGATGTTAATTTGTAACTCTAATTTAGCTACGTATTATCTATCATTTATCGATTATCATCTCTTTATATCATGTATCTATCCATCTACTTTGAGCCTGTCATTTATCTATAACTGCTATTTATAATATAATAATAATGATAATCTACCATCTGTCTATATCTACAGTATATCTATTATGAATATACCCATTCAATTTTCTTTTATACATTGTCAACTGTTCTCAATCTATTATTATTCAAAGTGATTCATATATGTCATATAAAATCATACTTGATAACATATAGACTACTTAAAGTTGTTGATGTTAATGTGAAATTTTCCTTATTGGACCTAACTTGGCAAGCAACACTGACTTTATTTCAATGTGAACTGAATATCAGTTATTCAATCTGAATAGAAATAACATGTCAAAATTATGGAACCTTCCAAACCCTGAATATATATAACCAAACATTAACCCAGCCTGTAAAATGGTTTTAAACAGTGTTTTATAATATTCTACATTCTGGGTTTGAACTGTATGTATACTTCCATTTTAATTTAAATGTTTGGTGACTGATAGATGGTGAATTTTATTTTTATTATATATGAAATACAGGATGAGGACACTACTATTTGTTCAGTGCTCTTTGATTCCATCCATAAAAGAAATTGAGACATCTGAAATACCAGAAAACAATTTCCAAGCACTCATGACCACAGTTTTCCTGTTGTGAAATATCAGATGACTATAGTTACAAGTATTCACAAATATTTCTAGTATTGAATATTTCATGTTATTCTATTGGTCTTCATGTCTTCTTATGTGTGTGTGTGTGTGTTAGTACTATATTGTTTTTATTACTATAGCTCAATTGTATATCTTGAAGTCTGGCTTGACAATCTCTCCAGTATTAGTCTTTTTTTCTCAAGATTGAATTGGTTATCCAGGATCTTTCCTGGTTTCACATGAATTTTAGCATGACTTTTCTTTTTCTGTGGTGTGATGAATGTTTTAGTTATTTTGATTAGTATTGTATTGGATCTGTAAATTGCTTCGGGTAGGGTGACCATTTTCACAACATTAATTAGTCAATTCATGAACATAGGATGTCTTTCCAGTTTCTAGTATTTTTCTCAGTCTCTCTCATCAAGAGATTTGAAGTGTTCATTTAGAAGTTTTGGTTAGAATTATCTCAGTTTTTTTATTGTCTTTTATTCTATTAGATGTGTGTCCATGATCACTTTCTCAGTGTGTTTTTTGGTGATACATAGAAAGAGTACTAACTCTTGTGTGTTATTCTGTACACTGTATCTTACAGAAACTTTTGAATATTTTTAGAAGTTTTCTGCTCTATTTTTTGTGATCTCTGAGGTTTAATATTGTATCATCTGCAAGGATCTAAAATTTCCTTCTTATTTTCCTATTTTGTCCCTTTAATTTTCTTCTCTTACCTTACTCCTCCAGCTAGTGCCTCCAGTAGAACAATGAAAAGGAGTAGGACCAATGAACAGCTCTCTCTCATGATTTTTTTCTTCATTTAGGATATTGTTGGTTGTGGGTTGCCTTATTATTTTGAGGTATGATTCCTCCAGTTCTATTCTCTCTAAAACTTTTATAAAAACATGTTGGGTTTTTCAAACTTTTTTTTCTGCATCTATTGGGGTAGTCAATTGATATTTATCTTTATGTGCATTTACAAGATTTGTTATATATATTAACTTACATATGTTGAATGTTCTGCATTGTTGAGATAAACCCAACTTGACTATGGTGGGAGATAATCTTGATATCTGCTTGCTGGGTTTTTATTGAGGATATTTGCCTCTATGTTCATCAGAAATATCAGTCTGTAGTTTTGAGTTTTTTTGCATATTTAGCTGGTTTTGTTATTAGAATAATATGGGTTTGAAACGGAGAGATACCAATAGAAGAAAATGAAAAGAGTAAAAAAAAAAACAAAAAGTGTTCAAAATCTTTAGTAAGGAAGGACATACAACTTAAAGCTTTGAGATTTCATTTCACCCCAGTCAGATTGGTTTAGACCAACAAAATAACTGACAACAAATACTAATAAGGGAGCAAAGAAAGATGAATCATTACTCACTGTTGGTGGGAATGCAAACTGGCACAGCTACTCTGGAAATCAGTAAGGAAAATTCTCAAAAACATTAATCTACCATATGACCTAGTTATACCATTCTTTGGCTTATGCCCAAAGGTCTGGGCATCTGGCTTTTACAGATAACTGCTCAGCAATTTTTACTGACACTCTATTCACAAGAACCAGGAAATTGGAACAGCCTAAATACCCTTCAATAGTTGAATGAATAATGAAGATGTGTTACATGCACAATAGAATTCCTAAAATTAGGAAATGAAATCCTAAAATTTGAGATAAAATGGGTGGAGCTATAAAAGATTATTCTTAATGAAATTGCCCAGACCCAGTTCTCTCTAATTTTTATTTTATAGCTCAAAATATTTAGATAAAAGTATACAATATGAATTGGTCTCAGAAACTAGGGAAGTATAAAAAGACCATACTTTTATGGGGAAGAAGGGCATGGGAGGAAAATAACAATACACAAGTACTATGAAGTGTGAAACATTATAGCATAAGACGACACTACAGAGGGAAATCAGGGGAACAATCAAACAGAAGTTGAAGGGATGAAGGACAAATAACATCAAGCTTACTTCATAACACCTCAAGGAACTATTTTATTTTACATTTACTCTATATTATACAGAATACATGTAAGTGTATATAAACATGCACATACATAGCTATGGCTTGGCTTAACTTCATATAATATGTGTCACTAGGTTCACAACATTTTTCATAAGAACACTAAGTAGCTTAACAACTTGTCAGGCACACGGAACCTCTTTTTGAATGACTGGTTAAGGCTTGTGAGGTCATGAACCTTATAGCAGAATCTACTTCTACTTGGTAGACCAGCCAGATTCCTTACTACATTGCATATTTTATCCTTATAACCACATATAAGTGTAACTAGCACACATCATCAAACGATGTATGTCTTTATAGACAGTAGAGACCACCACAGAAAACCACAGCTAGATACATTGCAGGTACCAGCAGATCATGGAGAATCCAGCCTTACCAGTTCATCTAAATTACAGCTCCTACAGCTATGGTTCAGTGAACATGGCTAAGAGGGCTTTGGAAGACTGTAATAGCAGAACATGAGGATGTTTGGTGTGAAACAGTTTCTGCTAGAAGTGGTTGCACAAACAAGACCAGAGCAGTGGCAGTATCCATAGCCTTGCTAACACAGGAGGTGTAACTCGATATGCAGCACCTATACATATAAATATATGCATGAAACAATAATAATAAAAACAAAAGAGGCTATCTACATGAGAGTGGGCAGAGTAGGTGGGTTGTTGGTAGGGTATCTGAGAAGAGACGGATGGAGGCAAGAGGGGAAATGATGTACCTCTATCTGAAATTCAATATATTCAAGAGTCCTTTAAAGGAAAGGTGGTGCTTGTCTTCTTCTTTTCTTTTTTTGGTTAATTTTTTAAAAGTGGTGAAAAAAAAATTCTGCCTCCCCGTTTCCCATTTCCCTTTCCCTCCTCCCACACATCGCCCCCTCCCCCCACTCCACTCCTTCTCTCCCCACTCCTCTCCCCCTCCTCCCACTCCATTCTCCCTCCCTCTCGAGACTGAAGAGGAGTCCAGACTCCCTGCCCTGCGGGAAGTCCAAGGTCCTCCTACTTCTACCCAGGTCCAGGAAGGTGAGCATCCAAACAGGCTAGGCTCCCACAAAGCCAGTTCATGTATTAGGGTCGAAACCTAGTGCCATTGTCCTTGGCTTCTCATCAGCCTTCATTGTCCACCATGTTCAGAGAGTCCGGTTTCATCCCATGCTTATTCAGTCATAGTCCAGCTGGCCTTGGTGAGCTTCCAATAGATCAGCTCCACTGTCACAATGGGTCGGTGCACCCCTTGTGGTCCTGACGTCCTTGCTCATGTTTTCCCTACTTCTACTCCTCATTTGGATCTTAAGAGCTCAGACCGGTGCTCCAATTTATGTCTCTGTCTCTATCTCGATCCATCGCCAGATGAAGGTTCTAAGGTAATATGCAAGATATTCATTATTTTTTTGGGGGGGAGAAAGGGTTTATTAGGCTAATACTTCCATATCACATTTTATTATCCAAGGAACTCAAGATAGGAACTCAAACAGGGTGGGGATCTAAAAGCAGGAGCTCCACAACCTCTCCAGCAAAGGCTATCATTGATGTTTCTGATTTTAGCCATTCTGACAGGTGTGAGATGGTATCTTAAAGTTGTCTTGATTTGCATTTTCCTGATCGCTAAGGAAGTTGAGCATGACCTTAAGTGTCTTTTGGCCATTTGAACTTCT
>NC_022024.1:6020853-6027070 GCF_000317375.1 Microtus ochrogaster
AAAAAAAAATTGAGGCACCCTCCTTTCTGACGACTCTAGTTTGCATCAAGTAGACATAAAACTAACCAGCCTAGCAGAGCTCCACATCATTACACTGGTGCACTGGTTTCAACAAGCTCCATCTCTAATCATACCTATTAGATGCCATCTGTTTGTAATTATAATTCCAATTACTTTCTAATGTTAATTAAATACATTTCTCCATACCTATCACTTGTTGATTGAACCCAGGGCCTTGCCCTTCATCTTTCCTCCAAACAGACATCCAACTGTGCTGAGAGTTTGGTGCTGTTAGCACCTGGAAGTGCATGATATCCTTGATTATGTGCAACAAGCTCTATCATGCCTGATTTGAAAATGACTATGGCATGTGAGACTAGTGTAATTATGAGAAGGCTCAAGATAAAATAGAGCCCCACAATGGAGGAGGACACATTGATTTTTTCAATCTGCTATATAGATAGTAGCAAGTAAGAGACCTTTGGGGGTGACCAACCATCCTGGTTTGCATGGGACTTTCCCGGTTTTAGCTATGAACTGTCTTGTGTTTTGGAAAAGCTGTAAACCCATGGCAACTTGGAAAAATTAATTGTCCTATATGTGGCTCCTAATAGGTGACCAGAAAATTTGTCAATAAGTGGGTGGCTAATAAATTTGTCAATCAAAAGAAATACATTAAAATGTGGGGATATAGCTAAACAGTAGTAGTGTCCTTGTCTATGCATATTATTATTCTTAAAAGTTTGATAGAACTCAACAGTAAACACATCTGGCCCTGGGCTTTTCTTGGGGACTTTCAATTACTGCTTAAATCTCACTGCTTGTTACAGATCTCTTTAAATAAATATTTTTATCTTCTGACTTTAATTTATAATGTTATATGTTTCATTTACTTTTTCTGACTTGGTAAAATATCATTTTTAAAGCATTTCTTGATCCTATTCTGAAGTTTATGAGTCTGTATCAAAAGGCTCTTTCTTTTCCCCTTTTATTAATTTCAGTTTTTTTTTGTTGGTTTCAATCTTTGTTAGTTTGGAAAGGATTTGAACAATTTTGTTAACCTTTCCAAAATACCAACTATTCTTGAATCAATGAGTGGTTTCCTTTTATTCTCTATTCCATTAAATTATTTCTTGATCTTTATTATTTTTGTCATCTACTGCAGATGAATGATCTTATCTTAGTCCCTGTAAACCTCATGAGCCAGGCTCATTTTTGTTCCAATCTTAGCATTCTTGTCTTTTTCTAACTATTCTTTTTCTTTTTTAAATCTTGCCTTTTAAACCCAAACAAAAATGTCACAATTAGCTCTGCTTACAGTGTTCAAAGACTTTTGTAGCACAAACTCTTCCACATCCCAGCTTGAAACAGTTCTAAGGTAATGTCTATCATGGCTGCATCTTAACTTATTGATACTAGTTTCTGTCTGTCTTGCCTTTCAGTCCTTGTGATAAAATACCATGACAGAGAGTTAGGAGAATTTAGGGTCTACCATGGCATGTAATTAACAATGGCAGGAGCAAAAGGCATCTGGTCACATTGCATCCTCTGCTAAGATGCAGAAAGGGATACATGTATATTAATGCTAAGCTAATTCTCTCCATCATAGACATTCCAGTATAATAGCCATTGGGATTCGAAACATCTACAGTGGATTGATCTTCTCTACTCCATGAAAGAAATATGGAAATTCCCCCATAAACATATCTATTGTCTTTCTTCTAAATCCTTCTAGATTGCCTGTTAACATTTATCATTACAACATTCAAGAGTAAGACATTCCAATGTCAAAATAAACAAGACTGGTGAAGAACAATTCCAATTTTTCATCACCTGTCTCTCATAATGTCTGGCATAGAAAGAATAGAAAAAATCTGAAATACTATAAGAGAAAATTATCAACTCTCATATGAAGGTAAACACATCAGTGTTACATCAAATCTTTCATCATCAATGCTAAAATCTGAAACACATGGGATGAGCTATTTCAAGCCTTGGAAGTGAGAAAAAAATCTGCTAACCAAGATAGTAATATCCAGTAAAATGATCTCTTAATTCATTTTACTACTATGAATGGGAAATAGAAATATTTCAAGATGGAAGAAAGGAGAATATATGGCAAATCAGCAAGCATTGCATAAAAACCAAAGAACATTCCACAAAGTATTAAAAAGTCAGACTTATAAGCTATAACACATAAAAATTATTTTTGAGAGATAAATAGATTATTTAATGAGAAACAACTAACACAAAGAGGGTGAAGAAAGAACTAAGCATATCCTAACTATCCAGAACAACAATAGCAAAACCCTCCCACTAATCACCTCAAATGAAAATGAACTTATCATTGCATATCACAGGCTAATTGATACAGGATGTAATTTGAAATAAGATGCTGTTGTCTGTAACAAATGTAACTTACTGACAATTTTTAGTCATATTATTAAAATTAAATCACTGTTTAAAAACCACCTATGAGTGAGTACATGTGATAATTGTCTTTCTGTGTCTGGGTTACTTCACTCAAAATAATTTTTCTGGCTCCATCCATTTTCCTGAAAAATTCAAGATGTTGTTATTTTTTTCTGCTGTGTAGTACTCCATTGTGTAAATGTACCACATTTTCCTTATTAATTGTTCAGTTGAGGGGCATTTAACATAAAGCAAAGAAAGCCAGTATACAAACCACAATCCCATAGAACTTAGACAACAATGTGAACACTAAGAGAGTTTTACATAGATCTAATCTACATGGGAAGTAGAAAGTAGAAAAAGACAAGATCTTCTGAGTAAATTGGGAGCATGGACACCTTAGGGGAGGAATTAAGGGGGAGGGGAGAGGCAGGGCGGAGAGCAGAGAAAAATGTAGAGCTCAATAAACATTAATAAAAATGTATAAAAAATCAAATCACTGACAATAGAAGGAGAACACAAGCTGGTATAGCTATTCTGATATCTGATAAAGTAACTTTAAAAGATAATGAATATGAATATATAGTAGTAAACAAATCCTCAAAAAAATTCTACATAATAGATCCATATCTACCCCCAAGCACAAAACTTAAGTACAAATGGATCAAAGACCTCAACATAAATCCAGCCACACTGAATTTTATTGAAAAGAAATTTGGAAGTAGCCTTGAATACATGGGTACCGGAGACCACTTCCTAAATTTAATCCCAGTAGCACAAATACTGAGAACAATAAACAAATAGGACCCCCAGAAACTGAGAAGCTTCTGTAAGGCAAAGCTCACAGACACTAAGACAAAATTGCAACCTACAGAATGGGAAAAGATCTTCACCAACCCCACATTAGATGGAGGATTGATCTCCAAAATATATAAAGAACTCAAGGAATTAGCCATCAAATTAACAAATAATCCAATAAAAAAAATGGAGTACAAATCTAAACCGAGAACTCTCAACAGAAAAATTGCAGATGACTGAAAGACACTTAAGGAAATGTTCAACATCCTTAGCCTCATGGAAATGTAAATCCATCTTATACCAGTCAGAATGGCTAAGATGAAAACACCAAAGATAGTTTATGCTGAAGAGGATGTGAAATAATGAGAACATGCCTCCATTGCTGGTGGGAGTGCAAATGTATAAACCAATTTGGAAATAAGTATGGCAATTTCTCAGAAAATTGGAAATCAATCTCCCTCAAGACCCAGCAATAGCACTCTTGGGCATATACCCAAAGGTGGCACACTCAAAGCACAAGGGCATTTGCTCGACTGTGTTCATAGCAGAATTATTTGTAATAGCCAGAACCTGGATATAACCCAGATGCCTCTCAACCAAATAATGGATAAAGAAAACGTGGTACATTTACATAATGAATTGCTACTCAGAGGTAAAAAGAAAATGACCTCTTGAAACTTGCATCCAAATGGATAGAGCTAGGAAAAAACCACCCTGAGTGAGGCAACCCGGACTCTTTAGTCATTTTTAGTCATACAAATTCAACTTCAAAAACACAAACTTCACAGAGTTATCAGCTGAAGTTAATTTTTATCTGCACATCATTCTATACAACAGATATGGAAGACATATTCTCAGGAACATAATGACCCTTACCTAAAAATGATGACACACGACTCACAAACTGAGATCTAAATACTCCAAAAATTGAAACTTTTGTATTGCATCAAGCCATTGTGGAATAAAATCAAAAATTAAAAGCAGGAAAAAACATACAACCAGTAAAACTCCTTAAAGATGGAACAATACAAAGTTGGTGAACTCATTGAGAAAATCAGGTAGGAAATTTGCAAAACTAACTGAAATCTAAAGACATAATAGAACATATGAAATCTATCTAATCTTATTCTAAGGAGGAAAGTTTATAGCTATACATGGGTTTATTAAAAATAAACCAAAGCTATCCCAAACAGGTAACTTAGTGATGTATTTCAAAGTTCTAGAAAAAAAAAAACAAGACCAAAATTGCTCATGATGAAGCATAAACTAAGGAAATAGAGAATAAATAAGCAAATATCAATCAAAGTCTTTATTCATTTAGAAAATAAGCAAGAATGGAAATTCCCCAATTAAAAAATCACAAAAAGAAAGACCTAAATTAATAAAATTTAGGGAAAGGAGTGATGTTAATTCATGCTCCATTATCATTAAGGAATATTTTTGAAAACTTAAATTTATATTAGCTAGAAAATTTAGATGAAGTAGATAAACTTATAAACATTTATGGCCAAACACATACTCAAATTAGGAAGATACAAACAAATTATATGCAGTAGCCATCTAAGAATCATCAAAAGTCTTTTTAGATATACAATTTGGGATCAGACGAAGTTAATGCTGAATTATACAGAAGATTTAAGGAGAAGATTACACCAATAATTCTAATAACATCCCACAAAATAGAAAGATATGGAACACTGCCAAATATATTCTATCAAGCCTACTGTACTACTCTGATCCCCAAACCAGATAAAGACACAAGACAAAAATATCTATAGACTAATCTCCTTGAAAATAATCCACAAAATGTCTCCACAAAATATTTTCCAACTAAAGTAAAGAATGAGTTAGATTCAGGTATCATGAACAAGTCATTTGAATCATGGAAATGCAGTTAATTTAACATAAAAATGCATACATTAACAAAGACATAAACAATAGACATAAATAAAGAAATTACATGATTATCTCTAGATGCTTAGTAAGCTTATGTTAAAAAATCCCATCATGATAAATACATTTAAGAAATTAGAGATTAAAAACCCTATATTAATATTGAAAAAAGTATGTAAAAAACCCTTTCATCCAACTTCTAAGTGGATATGAAAAGAAAGCATACTTTTAAAATCTAGAATAAAACAAGTGTACCAACTGTCTCCTCATTTCCTCAACATAGGCTTGAAGGTTTAGATAAAAATAAAAAGATAAGGAAAATAAAGAAAGGAAACACAATAAAAAAATCAAACCCTCCCTATTTATAAACAAGATAATTAAATATTAGAAGTCTCTAAAATTTCTACCCACAAAGTTTTGGATTAGGCACTTTCAACTAAGTGGCAGGATGACCAGTCAGCACACAAAATCAGAAATGTTTTTATTTACTAAGATATGAACTGAGAATTTAAGAAAAATATTTGGCTCAGATGAGGGGAAAACAAAAACAAAATACCTAGATATAAACCTATCTAAGGAAGTGAAAGATGTCTGCAATAAAATGACTAATAAACTGAAGAAAAAGAGATTTTAAAAAAGCCTTCTATGCTCAATTGATTGATTCTCTGTATCCAGCACACTCTCTATCAAAATTCCAGTCATATTTTTCTAAAGAACTAAAAACAAAACAATACAAAAATGTTTCAAATTCCATATAAGAACACAAGGTTCTCAGATGAGAAAGGAAATTGGAACTGATAAAATGATTGCGGAGTATTATAATGCTGACCTCAACTTTTACAAGTGTGTCCTCTGCCACCTTAACAAAGGCAGCCTGTTAATGGCTCAAGAGCCAACCTTGATGTTTAGAAAAATGGAATAGAGAGTACCCACCAGGTACAGCAATTCTGAAATGACTGTCAGAAACATGCATGTAAGTTGGGTACCACCTATAAAAGAATGAAATTAGATCCATAGCTCCCATCTGCACAAAAACCAATTCAAGGTGGATCTTAATGATCTGCAACTTTGAGATTGTCAGTAATAAACACAACTAAGTAAATATATATATATA
>NC_022024.1:6027555-6064905 GCF_000317375.1 Microtus ochrogaster
TGGGAGATCGCTAGCACAATAAAAGAGAAATAAAGGAAAGGAAAAACTGAAAAACAAAGGAAGTGATGATGGAAAAATAAAAAAGAAAGAAAAGATAGAGCAATAGACAGAGAGAGAGGGAGGAAGGGAGGGACAGAGGGAGGAAGGAAGGAAGAAAGGAAGGAAGGAAGGAATATTAACAATAATGTGAGAAAAATAAAATCCTTCCTCACTGCTAGTCCAAATATAAAATAGAGGATCCACTATATATCTCTATGAAAGTTTCTCACAAAATTAAAAGTAAAAGTATTACATGATACAACTTTCACAGGATATTTGCACAAAAAATTTCTAAGTCGTACCTCAGAGATAATTGCACACAAGTGTTTATTATTGCACTGTCTTTAACCATAGTAAAAAAAAAAAAAACATTGACCCAGCTTAGCATTACATCCCCAGACAAATGGATAAGAAAACAGGGCTGGATTTTATTCAGCAATAAAGAAAAATGAAATTGCAAAAAATATTAGATACAACTGTGAATCATCTTAATCACAATTGCCCGATTTTCATAGATTGATTCTAAAGTATAAGTGTGTGTGTGTGTGTGTGTGTGTGTGTGTGTGTGTGTGTGTGTGATAAAACTGGAAAGGAGGTCATGAGAAGAAACAAAAGATCTTCAATTAAGGGAGGAAAAAATCCAATAGGGAGCAGAATCTCTGTGACAAGAGAGGAGAAGCTGTTACTAGAGGGAAGGAATAAAAACAACAAGACAGTGGCCTGTGCACAGGGGAAGTCACTAGACTAGGAACTAGTAACAGAGGCAGAATATGGATGAAAAATGAAACTCATTACTTTGCATGCTAATTAAAGAAAAAACTCATAATAATAGATATAAATAAAAAGGAGTTACCAGAAAGAAAAATTTATGAGCTATCACCCTGATGCCATCCTATTCTGATGAATGAAAAGCAAATCTGGAAAGCCAGGTGTCTTCCAGAATATAAGAGAAGTGTAGACTCTTATTCTGACATAGACTATAAATTGTTATAATTTATTCAGAAAAGTACAAACATAATAACTGGAGAAAACTATTTTTTTTCCAATTTTGCTTAAAGCAGTTCATAAGAATGTACAAATAAAACAGGGGGCAACTTTGAAAAGGGATATGTTTTAAATTTTAAGCATGGTTAAGTCCGTCTTTCATAAGATTAGTGAATAAATTATTTTATAAAGAGAGCAATCTCTTCTCAAATATATTGGCATCACCACAGTGGATCACATAAAACAATACATGTGAAATGTCCATTGTCACTTCATGAATGTAGGTGATGGAACTGGAACATTTTATTTGCTCTCTGTTTTTTTTTTTTGTCAAGAAATTTATTAACTTTACAAACACTATTTCACTCACTCATTCATTAAAAAAGTTTTACAATTTTGTTGAGGATTTTTGCGTCGATGTTCATGAGAGAGATTGCTCTTTCTGGAGAGGGAGGGGCAGAGGAGTGGGGGGAGGGGGAGAAGGGTGGGAGGAGGGGGAGGGAAATGGGAGGCTGGGAGGAGGCTGATACTTTTTTTCCTTTTCTCAATAAAAAAAAAGTTTTACAATTAAGTCTGTAATAAAACCACGTAACGTTCACCAATGCATTCCAGCCCAGTTCTACCCATGGAATATAAGAAACCACTTTAAAAGAGCAGTTTTCATTCCCATCAGGTAAGGGTATTAAACTGAAAATATTCCTTATAACAGGCTGTCATCCAAGAAATCCACTTTACATTACTGTGTGGCAGCATGATGTCTCTAGCATAGCATGCATGAGTACTACTATATCTACTGGTACCTCTCTGAATTCCTGTATGCATGGCTGATGTCAACCCTGAGCAGTGCTGATGGCTCTCAGATATCTGCTCTCTATTAATGAAGAACTTCTTAAACTATCTGGGGCATTTGAGACCCTGCAGAAATTTGAAAATGTTACATTTGCAGCAATATCTTCTCATTTCTGATATATTTATTTTACTTTCCTTAAAGGCCATAATTATGCCAGCATCGAAGTATATCACAAAGTACTGTAAATACTTTGTGAATTATAATTGGTTCATTTAGCCAGAAAATCTTCAACAGTATTACAGGTACTAGCAGAAAGTTGGATTATCACCATTTATTTGAGAGGCTTACATATTTCACAATTCCTATAAACAAATTCATCTTCAGTAACTGAAATCCAATTCAAATTAATATTTTTGAGCACATGGAATTAAAGCATATTACTGTAGACAATGCTTTCTCTCTGTAATGCTATCAGAACTAAATTAGATATATAAAGACAAATTCAGCATTTATACTAATTGTTTAACAAAAATGAAAACAAAGCCCGAAAACCTCTGTCTTCCTCAGTTACAGTTGTTAGAGACTCACGATGATATTTGCAGGAGAGTTCTTGGTTGATAGAATCTGCAGTTAAATAAAACATCATAGTTTCAGCATGGCCTGCAGATGAAAAGGTGAGATAGAAAACTCCTCCTTCTACTGTGGCCCTGTCTGCCAGTCACAGGGAAGCACTCACCAGGCAAGGCTGCATGACTGGGCTGCACCAAAAGGAAGCTCTAATTTTAGCTTAGCTCTTTTTCTCCATTTGAGAAGGAATGGCCGTGCTTTGTGTGTTTGTTTTCACAAAATGATGGCTAAATAGCACCAGCTAGAGCCAAGAGCAGAGAAGGCAAGCGTTTCTATACATTTCTGCCAGCCTTGCCTTTGGCTCTCCCATCTTGGAACTGTTTTGAAAATAAATCCTGCCAAGTGTTCAGAACCCTGCCAGAAAGGACAGAGGATCTTTTACGATCCATCAACCTCTATGGCTTAGAATTATATCTACGAATGACTTACACTTCTGAGGCAATATTCATCTGATATCGCAGTGAATAAGGAAGAAATACTATCACATCCAGGAATTTCCAACTGGAAAAAACATGAAAAGTCATTCATCTCAATCCCAGTCTAATTCATATTTAAGAGCCATATAAACATAATAGTAAGTTGTGATCACATTTTTCTGGTGATTATTTTTTCTCTGAGAGCTGGCATTCTGATTTTTCTAAATTAAACAAAAAATTTCTTTTGTTAGAAAAATGTTAAGAGTATCATATTTTATCATTACTTATTTTCCCCAAAAAATCACATTTGTAGAATTCATTCATTTTATTAGTTCAACAAACTTTTTATATGAGTCTCAAATTGATAGGCTAATCTATAAAACATTTGAAATTAGTCTAAAAATGTTTCACATTTAATATTAAATAGTAATTTTTAAAGAATGGTAACATTTTATTTAAAACACATTAAAATCATCTGGGTAATGTAGCATGAACCTGGATATGCTAAAGAAAGAAACTAATATTCCCTACTCTTTTGAGTTGGGTTTTTTCAATTTAATAAGTGATTTATTATTATTGAGGTTAGTGCTCTCTATATGTCTTATTTCAATTTCCAATAAATTTTGCATCTTGATAAAATAATAGAAGTGATTGAAAAATATAGTTTCCCAAAATTCATCTTAAAAATATGTCACTAAGCAACCATAAGCTTTGCACATTCATTTAACATAAATTTTATTCCTTGCAAAGTTTTTTCAGAATATTTAATATTTGTACATATACAATGAGATATTTTGGGATAGGATCCAAATCTAGTTATGATGCTCATTTATATTTTATATATACTTTATAAATAAAGCCTAAAGACAATTTTACAAATATTTTTAGGGCATCTGCACTTTAAATTCAACAACCATATGAGGCCACAGATTTTAGATTATTTTAGACTTCAAGTTTTTCATTTTTTTCTCTTTTCTTTTCTTGTAGTTCCTAATTATTTTCTGTGTGATGGTTTCAGACTGAATACTGGATGCTCAAGGGATCCATCTTTCTTCATAAGTAGGACTGACATAACTCTGTTTGCTAATGATACATGTGACCAGTCGGTCCCTTGGGCGCATTGCTGCCCTGGATTGACTTTGATGGCAAATTGTGCCAGTGCAGGCTTTCACTTTTGTTCTCTACTGTCCAATGTTTTAGCTCTTTCCCAACTCCATGACTCTTAATTCATACCCATAACAGATCAGAAGCATGTACTTGTACCTGACCATTGCAATGAGCTGTGCAATACGGTCGCCAACAACTAAGAAAGGCTAATTTTTTTTCAGAGGAAAAAATAAAGCTAATTAGAGAAATAAGTGAGGTGGATGGTTCCAAACCTCACTGTTGTCAGTGAACAGAGAGACTGTAATGTACAAAGGGCAGAGCAGGGTGGTGGTGGCACACACCTTTATTTCTAGCACTTGGGAGGCAGAGTCAGTTGGATCTCTGTGAGTTTGAGGCCAGCCTGGCCGGGCGATGGTGGCACACGCCTTTAATCCCAGCACTCAGGAGGCAGAGGCAGGTGGATCTCTGTGAGTTCGAGACCAACCTGGTCTACAGAGCGAGTTCCAGGACAGGCTCCAAAGCCACAGAGAAACCCTGTCTCGAAAACAAACAAACAAACAAACAAAAAAAAAACAAAACAAAAACAAAAAAAAAGAACTAGTCTGAGGTCACCTAAAACTCATACATGGAGATACTGTCTCAAAAAACAAACAAGCAAAAAACCCAACAAACCAAAAAGCAAAACAAAAACCACTAGTAAACAACAACAACAACAAAAAATGCAACAAGAGCAAGGTAGAACAGGTTGCTTGTTTCATTTTTTTTGAGGGAATTATTTTGGTAAATACACTCCTTTTTTTTCCACAAAATACTACAAAAATAAGTGAATTTTCATTTTCCTCCCTGAGAATGCACTGATGACATATTTTACAGCAAAGGAATAACAGCATCACGTAGTGTTTATGGTGAAACAGTGTCAGGGTTCAGAGTGGACTATTGACAAGAAGAAAACGTCATCAAAAAAAAAAAAAGAACCTGGGGATGAAAATGGAAATATGTTACTCTGGCATCATGGCTATTTACAGAGAAACATACAAAGAGATGTGCTTGATGTTCAGACCCGCGTTTACATGCCGACTGCTGCCCTTGCACTTTCACGGAGCAGTGATACCTGATTTACGGCTTGCTGGGATATGAAAGGATGATACCAGTCTAAGGTTGTTGTCAGGAACAGGGAGGGATATGTATCTAAATGAAAGTGAGGAAGCAGACACTGTTCAACCCAGTCAACACTTCTTTTACCACGATGTCTTACAAAGCGTCTTCTATTACCGACAACAATTACAACGTGGTTTTCACATAAGATTAAAGTGTTATGCCTAAACGCAGCCTAGAAAGTTGTCACAAAAGTTAGAAAGGTGGTGATAACTTCCACCAAAGTCGTGAAGGAATGGCAAACATTTTGCCATTCAAAAAAAAAATTCTCATTAATTCTTCAAGTAGTGTCTGAAACAAACATACAAACACACACAGAAAAAAAAATAGAAAAAGAGAGAGAGAGTATAGGGATGATTTTGACTTCACAGACAGAAGAATGACTGCCATTTGTTGGGATAATGAAAATGGATGTTCAGTGAAGAAAGCACTGAGCTTAAGTTTTCTATACAACATCCCATGGGACTAACTGGTTGTCAGAGTCCCGAAGCCCAGTGAGCCCAGTTCCACAGATGTAGTTTTACTGTCTGTAGATTATATGTAGACGTTAAATCTATTGGGAGGTAAACCCCAGTCCTTCCAGAAATGAACATCACAGACCCATCACTAACACATAGCAATGTATCCCACCACAGTGTTGGCAGTTAGTCAGTGTGGTCCACAATGAACGCCCGAGTACAAGTGCATCATGCCATGGATCTCTACCTTGTGGTAAAAAATATAATGATTTAATACAACAACTTTGACTTATTCTACATCTGTATGCTTTTTGCATCACTAGCAAATCTTTTCCCTGCCATCAAAGTGGGAAGCAGCAAGTGGATGAAGCTGAGAGAAAGGATAGGTCTCTAAGAGTCCTGGAATGGATCTAGAGAGGAATTCTTCAGTGACTGGAACGTGTGCAGTTATGTGGCATTTGTGATTATGCCTGCTGGCCCCTAAGATTTTGCAAGTCTTTTTCCTCAGTTCTCTGGAAGGCATTGTTATTTGAATATGACTTTGACAAATTTGATGTTTTCAATTTTGTATGTTCTTAAGTCCCTCCACACATCCACACCCATGCCTGGTTTATGATGGGAGTTACCTGGTAAGGGCACTCTTTTATTTTTAATTATTTTTTTTAAAAAATCCTTTCTCATTTTACATATCATCCCCTGGCCTCCTCCCACTCCTTCCACCTCCTCCTGTCCCTCACTCCTGGCAGGGGGTAAGGCTTCCCATGGGGAGTCAATCTTAGATTAGATTGACTCATGGAGACAGTAACTGGCATCAGCTACTGTTTCTGTTCTCAAAACAAAAATAAATATTTTATGTTTAGTTAATAGAAAGGTATTGAAATGTGTTACATATTTAAAATTTACATATCATTATATGCTAGAAACACTCAGATCTAATTCCCTGTCTATCACCAACATCATTTACTTGGGTAACATAATTATATTTCTCACCATAAAATACAGATGTGGAAATGTGTGGAAGACACAAAATTGTGTTATATGTCAGTATTTGATGATGGAAAAACAAGAAAATGTCACCAGATATACCCAGAAAATATATTTTCATCTTTATATGGATATTCATGCTATGTCAGAAAAACCCACTTAATTTTAAAGCAATGTGTGCATCTCATAAATGCTGAAATTCGGGGTCTTTTACAGGCTATTGCAAGTGTGAGGCCGTCTAACTTAGGGAAACATCCTTTGGCTGTGTTCCAAAGTGTAATGACTAGAATTATTTATATCCATAAAATACTAAATAACACGCATTTAAGCTGAGCTATATTCAAAAGACGTCAGAATGCCAGCACTTGGCATTCTGCCAGGCAGTGAAATAGAATTCAGCTCCAATTTGTTTCCAGTTTTCCTTCACAAATGGCAGACGCTTTCAATACATAATCTTAGCAAGCCACTGTCTTCTAATACTTCCCTCATATTGACAACTACAGTGCCCAGGCCTCTGTATTGATAGCCAGTTGTCAAATTATGACTTGTTATCGGCAGAAATGAGCACTGTTTTTGAATGACAAAATGAGATAAAGGGAATAGGAAACACATATGTGAGTGTTTCTGAAATGAACTGGATGCCGTCACCTGAAAAAGATGCTATTGGACTTTACCTTCTTTCTCTTCGAGGGATAAACAGCGATGAAAAGGAATGGAAGACTGTAGTCCTCATGCAGTTAGTAGGACAACTACCTTCATTTCTGGAACGTTCTCTATGGACTAGACAATGGTTTCAAAATCTCTTTATTTATGATAAGTATTGAGTGAGTCATTAATGAAGGTAACTTTTGGTTATCAAAACTGATATATTTGATGTTTTGAACACATTATTTTAAGAAGTGAAAATATTAATTCAGTCTTCCTTGGAGAGATGCTTGTTATTAATCATATACTGTAAGGACGAGTCTGATATCTGCACTTAGGAAGATCTGGGTTTTGTTTTGCTTTGTTTTTATTTATTTATTAAAGATTTCTGCCTTCTCCCCTCCACCACCTCTCATATCTCTCCCCCTCCCCCAATCAAGTCCACCTCCCTCATCAGCCCGAAGAGCAGTCTGGGTTCCCTGCCCTGTGGGGAGTCCAAGGACCTCCCACCTCCATCCAGGTCTAGTAAGGTGAGCATCCAAACTGCCTAGGCTCCCACAAAGCCAGTACGTGCAGTAGGATCAAAACCCAGTGTCATTGATCTTGACTTCTAAGCAGTCCTCATTGTCCGCTATGTTCAGAGAGTCCGGTTTTATCCCAGGCTTTTTCAGACCCAGGCCAGCTGGCCTTGTTGAGTTCACAATAGATCATCCCCAATGTCTCAGTATGTGGGTGCACCCCTTGCGGTCCTGAGTTCCTTGCTTGTGCTCTCTCTCCTTCTGCTCCTGATTTGGACCTTGGAATTTCAGTCTGGTGTTCCAATTGGGGTCTCTGTCTCTGTCTGCTTTCATCGCCCGATGAAAGTTAATCTCCAGGAGGATGACTATATGTCTTTCTTTGGGTTCACCATCTTATTTAGCTTCTCTAGGATCAGGAATTATAGGCTCAATGTCCTTTATTTATGGCTAGAAACCAAATATGAGTTAATGATTTCTAAGTGCCTTCAGTGGAGCCTCACCAATAGCTAGTCAATTTGGATTGGCCTCTTTGTCTTCTGTCCACACCAGAAACAACACAAAGCACTTTTTTTTCCCTTTTGTGATGGCAATGTGATGAGTTTTGCCACTGTTTTTATTACATCTGTCCTGTATCCTGACCCCTAGCTTCCTCCACATTGTTTAGCAACCCCTCTTCACTTTGAGGTTAACTTTCTTAAGATTAGATATGGGAGAGGAGCAGACATACTCACCTTTCTGTTCTTGACTTAATTCACTGATGACGATATCCTCCGGCTTTGCTCATTACTAGCTGTTCCAATAAGAGTGAAAGTCTTATTGAGTTAGAAACTGCTGCGCATAGGAAGAAATGGGGAATAGGAACCACAAACACCACTCTGTAACACTCATACCAAATCCTGTCAACAGTGTATGAGATGTGTGTGCCCTCAGGTCCTTCCTTCCTAGCTCTGCCTATTTGGAGCTGGGGTAATGACAAGGGTTTTTCTAAAGCAGATATTTTTAAGTTGGATGACACAGGCATCTCAGTTTCAGCCCAGGGATTCTTGGAGCAGTCGAGGGAATGGGTGTGTCTGGTGCTACTGTAGAGCAACAATTCTGTCTGACTCCTCTGAGGCTGTGTTTCAATGCTGACAGAGCCAAGGCTACCTATCTTTTTCTCTACAGTGGCCATCAGGGATGAGATTGGAGCGCACTATACCTTGAGCAAGGCAAAGGACTTCTTAGCTGAGGTGATCTAAAAGTGAATCAAAAGACACAGCATTTCCAAATAACGTTTTCTAAATGCAAGTAAATGTAACCAGAGAATTTTGACTTTGCAGTTTTCTTACCCCTTTCAGTGTCTTCACACATATTTTGAATTAAAATATTTCATATAACAATATTCAAATCACATTAAATGAAGGCGTTACTAAGTTTGCAGAAACAAAACAAAGTTTGTAGAAATCACTTGGAAAATTGCATTTTTTATGTATTTTGGGTACTCACTTGCTAAAACAGTCAGTGCTTTATTTTTCAATTTAAGTAACTGGTTGACTCATAATTTTTATTTATTTTTAACACATTGGACCTTCCAGATATTTATGGCATAATGATTTTTCAGTCTGCTTCAAATATAAAGGCATAAAAAGCACTGTGAATATATGATCATGGCATCTGGTATAACCTTCAGAGGCAGCCAAATGTTTAGCTGTTAGCCTTTGAAGAGAAAGAAAGAACTGCCTTACTACTGGGAGTATTGACAAGTTGCGACTCTGAAAGCAATGTATATTTTTAAAGGATGTTATTTATACTATTTTGTAATGATGTGTCGCCCAGACATATTCTAAAACTTAAGACAGGAACTGTGTGTGAAAAAGAAGCTGATATATAGAAAGGACTAGATATAAACTTTCTTGAGATAAGGATAACAAAAGTTTAAATTAGATTCAACTTTTTCAATAGTATGAGGATTTTAGCTGATATTATCAAAATTTGTCTCTAGTTTACGATTTTGTATTGTTAAAATTATCTATTCTGAAATAGAAAAGCTGTTTCTGATTAAATTGCTCCTTGCATAAGACATGGTCTAAAGAAGTGTGAGTTATAGCCCAATGAACAAAGGGAGGTGGACCACCTGAATTGGGCTATGCATTTACACAGTGGTGGTAGCGCAAGGCTATTCCATTCCCTAGTAGTCTTACGTTCAGGAATTAAGATCAGAAAATAATCAAATAATCATTGCAATAGCCACCAAAATTTCAAAGACAATTAGATGCTGTGATAAATAACATTGTGGCTGAGGAATAGGTGAAACAGGCAGCATTGAATGTTTTTGACTAAGAGATCTCAAGGAGTTTATTGAAAGATGTGCAATTTGGGCTGAAATTTTAATGGAGGTGCCATCTTATGATTCTGGGATTACTCTAGTTGTTATGATCTGATATTCATGAAAATATAATACAGTACAATTATTAATCTGGCTTCTTAAGTATCAGGGAGTTATTATGTCTTGGTGTGGGATAAATAATACATGGGAACAGAAACTGTTCTAAAAATGTGGCTTAGCAGAGCTGCAGCTTTTTTGCATTGTTGAAATCACTATTGTGATCTGAAGATCATGATTTCCCAATTTCAGTTTTTTGGAATAAGGTTTCCTTTGTGCCATGTTATGTATTTTGCTGCTTTTCTCTTAAGGAACTCTGGTGGTACAGGCGGTGGTTCGCACACCTTTAGTCCTAGCACTCGGAAGGCAAAGGCAGATGGATCCTTGTGAATTTTAGGCCAGTCTGGTCTACAAAGAAAGTTCCAAAATGGGCTCCAAAGCTACACAGAGAAATCTTGTTTTGTGTCTTGAAGAGCAAAAACAAAAACAAAGGAAGGAAAGAAAGACAGACCAGATGGAAGGAAGGAAGGAAGGAAGGAAGGAAGGAAGGAAGGAAGGAAGGAAGGAAGGAAGGAAAAAGAAAGAAACTCCAATGGAAATTGGAAGGTGGTACAGGAAAATTTCCTCAGAATAGAGGAAAAATTTATGTGCCCAGCTCTAGTTTAGCTTTATGTCACACTATTGAGGACTGAATATTTTGTAAACCTCTATGAATTTTAAAATGTCAAGTCCCATGTGTTGGGTTGTGATATATAAAATTAGGCGGCTCTCACTGACTTTCATATGACAGATGACTCATTGATGAAACACGTCTTTGGCATCTGTACAGGTTCCAATACCGAAGTGCTAATTCTGACACATATTCACACTGAAAATCTTTCCTTGTTCATGCATGGGCAGACTGATGAGGAAAATCACCATTCTTACCAAGGCTGGATTATCATTCCACATATCATTTTACGTTTTTACTAATACACATAATCCAACAGCATATTATAGGATCAGGGAAATCCACTTATTAAAATCAGCATTGGGTATAATCATTCTAAAGGCTATTAGTGGGTGCAATGGTTGATTTTTCAAGGAGGTTTCATAAACATAGTAACACAGATTAACACTAAGCTTCTCACAGATTTTGTTTCTGATCTTTTGTACTTTGTCTTTTAATTTTAGTATTAGGGACTGAAACTGGAGCCTTGTGCATGACAGTTAAGCTCTCCATCTATAAACTATAATTCAGTCTCTAAATTTTGCTTTTTTAATTTGCATACTTTAAATTTTTGGTGTTTTAAATATGTGTCAAGCAAATAGTAGTTTAGAGAAATTTTATTTCCAAACTCTCTGTATAAAAATATCTGTAAGCACTCTGAGTTGAATAGATAACACGCTGCTTACCAATACTACAGGAATGACATTTAACTGACAAGGAATAAGCAATTCATGCAGAATTCTAGTATACTGTATCCAGCATACTAGGTATTCAAAAGCTTCCTGTAATAATTCATACCTGTAATCTTAAAATATGAGAGGCAGAGGCTTGAGAATTGCTCTTTTATGATTAGTAGAATTAGGATAGTGAGTTCCAGGACAATCAGGCTGGAGAGTGGTTCCTTTTCTCTCAAAAACAAAACAAAAAGACAATAAACCAAATAAAGCAGATGCTCAGTAATAGAAAGAAAAGATGTAGAAGATAAAAATAGAAATAGAAGTATTTTGTGACTATTTAGCTTGCATTATAAATTTAAGAAGGCTTTTTGTACACAGTCTGAATTAAACATTTTCTGTTTGATATATTGCACTAAAGACAAACTCTTTCAGAAAAAAGGATGGCTGGCATTCACAGATGATATTTAAAACATTTATGTACCAATAATAGTTCAGGAGCACTTGGTAGAGCCTGGAGACAAAGGAAGTGCCATTTTTTTCCACTGCAGAGCCTTCAATATTTAAATGCACTTTAAGGACTTAAAATTTGAAGAAACAATTTTTATTCTTAATGACACATACCACTTAGTTTACTCTATTTTTGCATTTATGTTGGTTATGAATTCCCCAAAGAGTCATTTCTGGATCTTTTCTTGGTGATTTAGAAAGTAATTTCTAGGAGATGTCTAAAGTTGACTCAGTTCTCTGTGGGGTACTATACATTAGAATGAATAACTGTTTTATGACCCTCAGCATGCATGTATATATACAGACACACACACACACACACACACACACACACACACACACACACACACACACACATATATATATCACAAAAAAGCCCACCTCATCAAGGCGTGTTTTTTTTTTTTTTAACTTTGCTTCTGCAGTTTACGTGAAGAGAACAGGAGAATTCGTCTGTCAAGTGGTTTAGAGGAAGGGTATTAAAGATAAGTTAGACCTCCACACAGATTCATTGACAACCAGGCCTGTCTTAGTAACAAGTTGATAATATTATGATGAACAAAGCCTCATAGGCACTTAGCTTCATCTTTTTTTTTTCTAAATAATGATCAATACTCAGTAAGGTAACATTCATGATGACATATAAAGCAGCAATACTGGGTATATAAATGCTGACTCTAGTTGCCATGAGAGCAGTTCAGTGTCAGGAAAAGAAATTTGGCCAAAGGAGGTTAATAAGTTCTTAGATAGATGGTATATGATGTTTTATTTTTTTCTTATTACTTAACTATTTTATTTATTTATTCATTTATATTTGTGTGTGTATATGATTCGCCTACAAGGATGTCTGTATACCAAGTGTGTGCCTGGTGCTCAAAAACCAGAAGAAGGTATCAGATTCTCTGAGACTGATCTCTAAAGGTAGGTGTGGGCTGTCACATGGGTACTGAAATCAAACCCGGGTGCTCGGAAGAGCAGCCTGTGTCTCCTCTCGGCACCACCTCCATAGACCCTATACACTGCTTTTCAAAAATCAGAAACAGTGTGTGCCCTGGTAGCAAATAAGGAGCTTTCCTACCTCCTCTGACCTCTCAGAGTGTGGGTCACAGAGCTATTGATTGCTGGGAATCTCACGCAAGCCTTAACATTAATCTAATAAATCAGACTCATCAGGATGAGTAACGTAGACAAGTGAGGAGTGGAAGAGTTACTGAGCCTTGGTGAGGCACATGTCCTCCAACAAGTGGGAGAGAAGCCTACGGAATGTTGAGTATCTGCCTTTTCGGAAAATATTTAGGTGTCTGCTGGTGAGGATCTTGCCAGTAAAATCGCACTGCTGTTTCTTCTCACGTCATCACAAAGAGAAGGCGAGCAGTAGATTTTGCACGCCACAGTTAACACCTACAAGTCTATCCAACAACAACAACAACGAAACAGCAACAGCAGTAACAAAAATACACTAGAAGACTCACAAAGAGGATAAGTTTGTAAAACAGTTGGAGGTACGTAAACCAGTTGCAGCAGTTTAGACATGCTAGCAGACCTAGGTGCACTATAGTGGCAGAGTGTGGTTCCATTGTCAATTACATTAGGTTCCCACTACATTCTACAATGGACGAATTTATCTGTCATCTCTTGTATTTGGAGAAAAGGGCATTTTATTTGCAATGGATATATTTAATTGAAAATAGATTATTTTCTCATACAATATAACCTAATTATATTTCCACTCCTCCACTTCCTGCCTACCTTCCTTCCCCTCCAGATCGACACATTTCTGTATCTCATTAGAAAAAAAAAACAAAAAAAAAAAACAGGTTTTAAAGAGATAACACCCAACTATTACAAAATAAGATAGAGTAAAATCTTTCATATTGAAGTTTGATTTGGTATCCTAACAGGAGAAAATGCTCCCAGAACAAGCATAAGAGTCAGAGAGCCACTCATTTTCAGTGTAAGGAGTCCCATACAAATACTAAGCTGACTCCATAATATATATGCAAAAGACCTGGTGTAGACTCATAGGCTCTGTGCTTGCTGTTTCCATCTCTGTGAGCTAATATGATTCTTGCTTAGTTGATTCAGAGGGCCCTGTTTTCCTGGTATCTTCCATCCCCTCTGAAACCAAACAGGACTGGTTTAAAAAAAAATACGGGCTAGAGAGATGGCTCAGATGCTCTTCAGAGGTCCTGAGTTCAATTCCCAGCAACCAAATAGTGGCACACAACCAACTATAATGAGATCTGGTGCCCTCTTCTGGTGTACAGTCATACATACAGGCAGAACAATGTATACATAATATATAAACAAATGTTTTAAACAAACAAACAAAATACAATAAAATGATTCCTAATGATATTGTACTCTATTCATTGTTCAGTGTCCTAGCTGGTCATCATCAGAGAGGCTTCCTTCAGCAGCAAAAGGGAACAGATGTATTGAAGCGCATCTAGACAATATGCAGACAGTCTAAATTGGGGGTCTCCATCAAATCCCTTCCCTCAGAGCTCAGGGAAATACTGTGGAAATGGCAGTGAAAAGTTTTATACTGAACCCAAAGTCGCTAATCATGCTTTAACCAAGGATCACTAAATGGTTGACCTTCTTAGTTCTTGTTTGCATCAGAATATTGTTGGCCTTCCTGTATTCTGTTCTGAGAAGGGCCTGAGGTTGTCCTTCGATTCAAGTTTGAGAACATGCAGGGCCAGAAATGGTGTGCAGATTGCTGACAGTGTTCATAGTAGGTTAGAGCCTAAGACACATACATACACACACCATGGTTAGCCTACCTTCCTTTAGTCAGATCTTTGATTAGCTAACACTGTAAGGCAGAGGAAAGAGTAGCCATGCATCAGCCAATCAGTTTTCTCTATGACAGTTCACAGCAGTGATGATGAAAGATCATGTTGCTACACATAGATGTTTGGAAAATGTGGAGAATAATTTTTTTGCTATGTCTTTTCATGTGTGCTGTAATTCTGAAAGTAAAATAAATCACCTAATAGGGATTTTCTTTTTTCCTTTCGTTGAAAAGTAGACGGTTACCTTAGAAAGTATTTCCTGAAGACACTCTTCCTTCCCTCCACTACGCATCTCCCCATCTGAATCAACTCCCTTGCTGTCTCTCATTAAAATAAAACAAACTTCTATGGGATATTAATGAAATATAACATAATAATAAAATATCCCCAAAACTATCACATAGGACAGGACAAACATTAGGAATCCAGCCCAAGAGAACTCAAAGCATCAGAGACTCCCATAAAAACAATAAACTGGAAGCTATAATATATATACAAAGACCGGTGTAGACCCACACAGGTCCTGTGTATGCTGTCTCAGTCTGTGTGAGTTCATAGGAGTTTTGGTGGTGTGAATTTAAAAGTCTTTGTTTCCTTGGTGTCCTCAATACCATCTGACTCTTACACTCTTTCTGTCAAAAAATTGTTGAAATTCATCTTGAAGAGGTGGTTTCAGAGGACAGGATAAGAGCTGGTGCTTAATAATTTGAGTAAAGCTCTTGTTGAGTGAGTTTATAGCTAAAATTATTCATATTTGCCGCTGATGTTGATAATCTAATAGATTTCATGGAAAATGAATGTAACAATCAAATAGGAGTCTGAGAAAAGTCTTCTTATAATAATAGGTCTTGGATTGCAGATTTTGACTAAGGGAAGAAACTTTACTTAACATATTGCAGAGTTCTCATGGTTCAAGTTCAAGCCATTTGCTTTATTTACTAACAAATTACTTGTTGTCTGATCCAATGCATTTGTTAGTTACCTTTTTTGTTGTTTTTTATTTATTTTTATTGAGCTTTACATTTTTCTCTGCTCCCCTCCCTGCCTCTGCCCTCTTTTTCAACCCTCTCCCATTGTCCCCATGCTCCCAATTTACTCAGGAGATCTTGCCTTTTTCAACTTCCCATCAAGATTAGATTCATGTAAGTCTCTCTTAGCATCTTCAGGGTTGTCTAGGTTCTCTGGGATTGTGAATTGTGGGCTTGTTTTCTTTGCTTTATGTTTAAAAACCACTTATGAGTGAGTACATATGACAATTATCTTTCTAGGTCTGAGTTACCTCACTGAATATAATGCTTTCTAGCTCCATCCATTTGCCTGCAAATTTTAAGATGTCATTTTTTCTGATGTGTAGTTCTCCATTGTGTACATGTACCACATTTTCCTTATCCATTCTTCAGTCAAAGAAGATTTAGGTTGTTTCCAGGTTCTGGCTATGACAAAAAAACGCTGCTATGAACATAGTTGAGCAGATGTCCTTGTGGCACTATTAAGCATCCTTTGGATAGATACCCAAAAGTAGGATTGTTGGGTCTTGAGGAAGGTTGTTTCCTAATTTTCTGAGAAATTGTCACACAAATATCCAAAGGGGCTGTACCAGCTTGCATTCCCACAAGCAAAGAAGAAGTGTTCCCTTCTCCCCACAACCTCTCCAGCATAAGTTGTCATCAGTGTTTTTGATCTTGGCCATTCTTACAGGTGTAAGATGGAATCTCAGAGTTGTTTTGATTTGCATTTCTCTGATGACTAAGGATGTTGAACATTTCCTTAAGTGTCTTTCAATAATATTACATTCCTCTGTTGAGAGTTCTCTGTTTAGGTCTGTACTCCATTTTTATTGGATTATTTGTTGTTTTGATTACCAAATTTTTAAGTTCTTTGTATATTTTTGAGATTAGACCTATGATTGATGTGGGATTAGTGAAGATCTTTCCCCATTTTATATGCTGTTGTTTTGTCCAATTGATGTGTCCTTTGCTTTACAGAAGCTTTACAGTTTCAGGAGGTCCCAGTTATTAATTGTTTCTCTCAGTGTCTGTTCTTCTGGGATTATATTTAGGAAGTGATCTTCTATGCCTGTTTTTATGAGGCTAAAATTAGCATGATACCCAAACCACATAAAGACAATACTAAGAAGAGAAATATAGACCAATCTCACTCATTAACATTAATGCAAAAATACTCAATAAAATCCTGTTAAATTGAAACCAAGAACACCATGATCAAGTCAACTTCATCCTAGAAATGCAGGGATGGTTCAACATCTGGAAGTATGTCAATGTAATCTATATTTCTCTTCTTAGTATTGTCTTTATGTGGTTTGGGTATCATGCTAATTTTAACCTCATAAAAACAGGTTGGCATTGTTCCTTCTATTTCTATTCTGTGGAATAATTTGACCAGTATTGTTATTAGTTCTTCTTTTTAAATCTTGTAGAATTTTGAGCTGAAACCATCTAGCCCTGAGCATTTTTTTTGTTTGGGAGACTTTTTATGACTGTTTCTATTTCTTTAACAGTAATAGGTCTGTTTCATTTGCTTATCTGGTATTGATCTAATTTTGGTAAGTGATGTTTGTCCAGAAAATTGTCCATTTCCTTTAAGTTTTCCAGTTTTGAGGTTTTCGAAATATGGCCTGATGATTCTCTGGATCCTTTCTTGTCTGTTCTTATGTCCCCATTTTCATTTCTGTTTTTTTCCTCCAGGCAAATTAAGTGGGTCCAAAACATTTAAGTGCAGCTATCAATTTGTTGGTCATTAATTCATTAATTCTATTCCTGGTTCATTACATTCAATGTGTTATGCAACTCCTGCCATTAGAATTATATACATAGTTTACATGATACATGAATTGCATATTTTTTAACAATGTATTTTAGAACTTATGGTTCTTTTTAGAAAAGGCTTATTAACTTATGTTATGTCTATAACTTTGAGGCAACCGCATAAAAGAAAATAAAATAAACTTTCCCAGAACAGAAAATTTTCTCTGTGAAAGACATTTCCATACACAAGAAATTTATTTACAGTTAAATAATGCAATGGAGAATAAAGTCTACTTGACAAAGTTCACTTGATACACAATAGAATAGTTCACTGTTTGTCATTATGTTAATTGAGTGTACATGCACAAGACATTAATTGTGGGGAATTCTTTTAATAATAAAAAGGGTAGCCGGGCGGTGGTGGCACACGCCTTTAATCCCAGCACTCGGGAGACAGAGGCAGGCAGATCTCTGTGGGTTCGAAGCCAGTCTGGTCTACAAGAGCTAGTTCCAGGACAGGAACCAAAAACACTATGGATAAACCCTGTCTCAAAAAATCCAAAATAAATAAATAAATAAATAAATAAATAAATAAATAAATAAATAAATAATAAAAAGGGTGAGAGGACCAATAGGGGAAGTTGTAATGAATGAACAGAAAACCACACATGACTATAGTAAGGAAGAATTATACAAAAGACAAATTATAGCAAAATTGGCTAATTTATAAGCCACGCTGATGGGAGCCTCTGAATCTATATGGCACAATAAAGTGTGTCATGACATACAGAACTGGAATAACAGATAGTTGATATTAATGTGAGTAATATGGTGATTTTTCATGTTTAAAAATTGTAATTGATTATTTTATGTGTATGGGTATGTTGTCTGCAAAATGTAAGTGTACTAAATGTATGAATGCATATAATATCAAGGATAGTGCTGTATACCTTAAGGTGGAATGTGGTTCATATACACATACACACACACACACACACACACACACACACTATAAATATATATGTGGTTGATCTACTAAGGATCATATCATAAAGAAAACTGACTGTTCATATCTAAGTAGCTAGCTGCCAAATAACAATAACTCTCAGCTAGGTGTGGGAATACATACATACATATATATATATATATATGCACACGCATATATATGAATTTATATATATATATAATTGATATAGGATCTCCTGTTGTTCTATAAGTAAGTATGAATTTGACCTAAAACTCTTGTTCTTACCTACCAAGTTCTGTGGTTTGAAGCCTGAATCACTATGCCTAGCTGAGAGAAGTTGCTATATGATAATGGAACTCTTGAATAACTAATAATTAGTAACTTAAAATTCATGAAGATAATATTTATGTTGTTATTGTGGTATTTTGCTTATTTTCTCCAAGAATCTTCAGAAATTGACTAACCATCCTCTTCTAAAGTTTTACTTTTTTTTAATGTTATGTAAACAGATTTTTTATCACTTTGCTGTTTTTGTATGCATTTTCTTTATTCTTACTTCTGTGATAAAAATTTTTGCAATGATATGTTTTAAAATAATAGTTTATTAATTTTGAGAAATTTATACAGTCTAGTTTTAGCATATTTATCCCAACCCTCCTATATAAACCTTCTCCATTCTCTCCTCCCAATACTCGCAATTTTGAATTTCTTCTGTTATTTTCCTCATCAGTTTCATTTTGTGATGCTCAATGACTCTTGGTGGTGTGACCTGTTCTGTAGTGTGGTTTACCTACCAAGGGTCATATCATTCAAGAAAAATGACTCCATTTCCAAGTACCTATCAAATATCTGTGGCTCTGAACTAGGAGTGGGGCTTTATATATCACCCCCTTCTTATGGGGCTTTATCTATCTCAAGACTGGGTAAGTCTTGGGCATTAACTGACAGTCTCTGAGTTCATATGTGAAGCTGCCATGTTGTATTTCCACAGCATGATTTCCTAGAAGTTATCTAACATTTCTGGTTTCTTAAACATGTATTTAGAAAAGATACATTATTGAGATGATTTTACAGACTATTATAGGAGACTTTTTCCTGTAATACTTCTGTATATAAAATGTCTTCCTATGGATGTGTCATAACTAATCAATATTCTCTTAAATTACCAACATTTATTTCAATCCCATATTTTGACTCATTGATATTTTTACTTTCAGAACAATTCATTAGAGTCTTAATGATAATTACACCATTTACTTGGAGGCTTGTGTATGTGTGTGCCTGAAAGTTTTGACTTTAAAGCATTATTCCAGACTATTCCAATAACCATGTTTTTGTGTGAACAAAGCACTCACAGACTATAACTAATTCATTTAATTTTCACAAATTACTTGTCATGTACATAACAATTCAAAATTTACATATAAATATATATATTGTATAGAACATTAAGAAAATAGTGAATTTATGGTTAATAATGATGGAACTCAGTTTAAGCCTGTCAATTAAACTGTAAAGTTTGTGTTTATTCAATGTGAGCAATGTTCATCTGTTTCTTAATACTACAAAATTGCTGGGCATCATTTGGTAACTATTCATGGATATTTTAGGATTACTATCACCTCAGTCTTCCTTCTGGAGTCTTATTTTTGGTTGGGCTTCAGTAAGTTGACAATGTTGATGAATCCTTTTATTTTCTGCTTTTAAATAAAATCAGCATGAAAATTTGACTTTGGGATTGAGGTTAACAGTTAACAACATTCAAAAACAGAATGAAAAAATATGGAAAATAAGGATGACTTCTCAATGTAAACCATAATACCTTCCAATCATACTAGTATTCTGAGAAATATTATCAAAATACATAAACAGCATAACAGAAATATTTCCCATCTTAGTAATGTCAGTGCTTTGTGTACCCAATGCTACTCCAACCATTTATTTGCTTTAAAATGAGGTCTGACTTCTCTCTAGTCTCCCTGCCCTCATACTTTGTCACTTCTCATAGCAATATTCATCACTTACCCATAGAAGCTCAGGTCCAGTGCTACCATGGCCTCCTCCTGGTTTCCCTGGTTATCTCACGACAGGCCTGCATTTCCATCAGAACTTGGGATGGGAGCTGTAGAGAAGTTTATGTATTCTACACAGAATTTCCAATCAATCTTTACATAATTTAGAAGAAACTGCTTTGAATCCCTTAAATTTGCATAATGCTTCACAACTTAAATTATTCTGTAGAAACATTTTATTTTTACTGTATGCTAGCTATAAAGGCTAAGCCTCAAGCATTGTAATACCCTTTTAGGAAGTAATACAGTTCTCACATTAAAATAAAGTCATTCATTTTGTAAAATTTACTGCCAGTGGTAGCTATATAAATCCAAAGCAGTAGAAAAAGTATAATATCAAAATATTATCTGGTTCTAGGTGCATATTATTTTCACTTGATTGGTAAAGGTTTACTTTTGTTTTCATTTATTTTTTTCTTACTCTGGAGGCTGTGTTCTTTGTTAGGGTAAATCTCACTACAACAGAGAAAGAAAAAGTAACTTGTCAAGGATAGAGTAACCAACGGCTGATTCTTAAGTCTAAAAGCTTTGGGTGGCATTTCAACTAACGTGAATAAGAGTTTTGACAAGTCTCAGGTGGACCTACTGTGCTATACACAGATCACACAGAAGGACTCTAGGCAAGAAAGAACCCATCTCTCATTAAGAGCTATTTATTAAGGTTCCTCACAAATTTTTTTTTATTTTTTTTAATTTATTTATTTATTGAGGATTTCTGCCTCCTCCCCACCACCGCCTCCCATTTCCTTCCCCCTCCCCCGATCAAGTCCCTCTCCCTCATCAGCTTGAAGAGCCATCAGGGTTCCCTGCTCACAAATTTCTTTGGATGATTTTCTTTTAGAAGTTTTATACTTGCTTTGATGAGCAAGAAGGATGTTTTTATATGGAATAGAATCATGGGAGTCAGATTCAAAATACAGATCAGATAAATAGCTGTCATCATCATGACAGTTTTCTATGTTCTTGCTTCCACTCTTACTAGTGTCAAATTTGTCCTCTGATGAATATGTATGACCAAAGTTTGAAGGTTACTTTAACAAACAACAACAGATGGACCTGAAATTTTTATACAGGTAATATATTGTGTTTTGACCTCATGATTCCCATGTGGACAAGTGTTTTTTTATTGTGTTGCATTTTTTTTGAAATGATTTTGATTGGTATTTACACTCTACTGAATGTATTTATATGCTCCAATTTCATAAATATTTACTGTATCCTTATATGGTTTCAGGAAAGTAGAGCTAAAAACATATTATTAACTCTGAAGTTGGAAAGGAACTGCCATCAGAAACTGTCTTAACTACAAGGAAAAGAAAGAATGAGAACAGTAACAGGTGTCATTCAAAAAAGAGTTAAATAAATTTAAGCTTGCATATATAATTCCATTGTAAAGTAAATATATACATAACAATATGCAATATATAAGATCATAAATTACTGAAATAAATCACAGTATAAGACATGTAATATAATGTTTGAATTATTTAGCATACAATGATATATATATATGTATATATATTACATATTATATAAATGAGGTATTGAAGCCTGGAATTTGAAATAGTACAGATACTTTTAAGGAAATGTAAAGCCCAAATGCAGACTTAAGTGTATAATTAGAAAAAGTAAAACTTTCATAGGATTGTAGTGAACTTTTTGAGAATGAATAACTCAGTATTTTGTTTCTTTGTTTGTTTGTTTGTCTTATTTTTTTAAGAGTAAGAAGATGAAGTTGGGTGGATAAAAGATAAGGGAAGATCTGGGAGCATTGGGAGAGGAAATAAAAAGAAATCATATGAAATCCTAAGAATGAATATAAAAATTACTGAAAACATTCTAAGAAATGGAACAAGAAAGCAAAAGGACATCTATAAGCTTGTGTGATTGTTTGAAAGTAGAGTCTAACAAAGTTAACCGAAGAGTATGATATTCCTGACATACATGGTGAAAGATATCAGGAAAGAATGAGTTGTTTGTTCAATACAAGCCAATATGATTCTCTGAATGGTTAGAAAATATGTATACATGGGTAGGATAAACAAATGTGTATGTATACTCTTGAAACAATTTAATTATTAATTTTAAATATATGTATGTAAATTTATTCATAATATTTTGCAAAAGAACTCTAAAATTTTCTTAGTTTGCATATGTGAATCAATACAGCTATTAAACAAATTTCCTTTCTCTCCTCCCATATGATGTATCATTTTATTTACCTACCATCAGAGGTGTACTCTAGTACAAAACTCATAAAATATAAATTATGAAATATATGACCTTTTACAGATGGCTGTTTATCAGCCTGCATTCATAATACTCACAGAGAAATTTCATTGTTTTTGTAACTTGAATAATTGAAAAAATAGAAAAATTAAATCACAGTGGCTTATAATCCATCCCCATTGTGATGGTTGTGTAATAGTTACAAACCTAGACAGAGATATCAAGCAACTGGCATTTTTTGCACTCTTAGTAGAAAGATGTTTTAGTGGTAACACTATGAAATTAGCATTCAGTGTCCTCAAAATATTCAACAGAATGACAATGTAATTTAGCAATCCTACTTCAGCTTGTGTGTTCAGAAGACTGATGTCAATTCTTCCAAGAAATATCTGTGTACAAACTAGTCACCGTAACAATGATATGAAGACAATCTGAATAGACACTGGATGACAATAATAGGCCTTATATAGTAGAATATCGTTCTCTTTTATTTAGCTTTTAAATATTTTGTATGAAATAATGATGTGTTTCATTTGATACATTCATGCATGTATACCATCAGATTTGTTCATACTAGTTCCCGTTGCCTTCTTTTGGTCTTGCCTACTATTCGTGTACTTCCTCCCTTCAACATTTCTTCTGGTCTCATGTCACACATATTCCATATATGAGAAGAAATTCATGTGATATTTTTGCTTTGACTTGGTTATTTCATTTGGCACAATGGCGACATAATGTTCTATTAAGTGTAATTTGTTATGGGTGTCTACTCTAGATTTGAAACTTGGCTTGTTAATTACCTCATAGTAAACATGAGTGTGGTATCTCAGGTCATACTGGCTCAGACTGGGTTATACCTGGATCACATGTTATTTAATGTTTATTTCAAAGGCACACTCATATTGACTTCCATAGAATATGAGAGCTCCAGTCCCAAATCAGCCTTTGATATTTCTTAATAAAAGCCATTGTTGCCAAAGGAAGATATAATCTCACTGTTTTTTTTTTAATTTAGACCTCTAATCTGACTATGTTGAAAGTTTGTTCACATTTATTCTTAAAAAGAAATAAATATTTCCATATATGTCAACATACATAAACAATTTCAACAAAAATTATATTTGTTTCCTCCAATACTCAGAAATGAACTCACAATGAGTAAAATTTCTTAAATGTAAACTTGAAATTTAGAATATTCTAGAAGAAAACTTTAGGGCATTCCTCTTGATAATCTGTTATATCACCCAAAGAACCAGCAAAAGAAGCGTAATTAGGCTGGAAGCACTATAATAAATAAAAAGACTGCATAGTAAACAAGAAACAGTATGAGATTTACAGGGGATAATATTTGAAAATACATGTGTTATAAGAGTCAATATCCAACAGATAAAGAGTACTCAAATTCAATAGTTAAATAAGTAAGTAGGCCACCCAATAAAGAACAGGCAAAAGTCTTGGATAAACATTGCTCCAAAGGAAACATACAAATGACCAAAAGGAAGGTGAATAAAAATGTTAGTGGATGTACACTGACCCTTTAAAATTGTTAATAAGGCATTGTACCACTAAAGTACAATATAGGCTAAATGTTTTCAGTTGGTTTTTTTTTTTATTTGAAATGTGGTTTTGTAATTATTATGGTTAGTTTTGACAACTTAACACAAAATAAGGTCTTTATACTTTAATTTAAAGTACAGTGAACATGTTTTGTCATTACAACATTTAAGAATGATGTATCCACCCAGTTTTTAAATCATTTATCTCTGCTCTAGAGAACTGAATAGCTGTCAATGAAGAGTATCTGGGAAGTGATATACTGATCCTTCTCTTTGATTCCTTGTTTCCTCCCCAAGCAAAAGAGATAAAAAAGCCAATGATGTTCAGAGCTATCCCTGGACACTGTAGCACTAGATTCCTTCTTTCTGTAAGCATAGTACTCTTACTATAAAGTGAAGCACTTTCTATACTCTATCAATTCTGTTTACATGGCTAAAATGTCTGTTTTACTAGAAAAACATGTGACTGCTCCACTAAGATATTGACACTTTGTTTCTATTGGGAAGAAATATAAACACTCAGTAATAAGAATGTTAAATGTCTGATCTTTCAAAATGAATTCTCATTAGCCTTCAGTATTGAAGTGCTCCAGTGCAACAATAGCCCCCAATTTCAGACCCTCGAAGTGATGAGATCAAGTTTCTAACTGCTACATTAAATAAATTTCAACTCAATAAAGAGTGTCTTGTTCACAAAATGATCATTAATATTCATATTATAGTGGTTTTCAAAGTATATTAGTTGTAGAATTTCAGGAAGAAAAAATTAGTAGATAATGCAGCATTAAATACATGCACACAGGAAGGAGTGATTGGTTCCATGATAGAGGAGGAGTAATGGATATATAATGAGAAATATAATCTGTCTATAATATGTCCATGAGTATGTTTATTTATTATATGTCATGCATTCTTTCCTATAAGGAGAATGAAATTTTTGTCTGAGTTATTGTGTGGATGACTGATGCCTGCCACCCTGTTCCTCATGAGAAGATGGTGAAAATACTTTACTTTTCAGTTATCTGTGAATCACATAATAATCATTTTTTGCTAAATTTCTCAGCACTTTTTTCTGAGATTATTTATTTTCATATCTCCTTCATGAGCAAATTACTGTCAACTTTCTAAGAGTGTCATTTTTTATAAATATTTACCATGTTGTTTTCTCTGCAACTCTTGCATAGCAAATGTTCTTAGTGAATCTGTTGTCACACAATGTGAAGTCTAGACTGCAGAATTCAGAATTACACCTTCATATCAAAGCTAGAGAGCCTTTCTCCTCTACTGGCAGGGTAGCTGATTCGGGTTGTCCAATAGAAAATTATATCCATTCATCAGTGAAAGCAAGGGAATCATCATTTATTGTAAAACCTTAGGCTTCTGGATGGTCATAAACCATCACAGACAGAATTGCTCACATTGTTCTCCTCAGGGGCTTCTTGTTTCCAGAAAAGGAAAAACAGACGTAGTAAAGTTGGTTTTTTCTTAACCGCTATCTACCGGGGGACTCCAAACATGACCTTGCATCAGACTTCTAAATTTTAGGACCTTTGCTTTCAGAAAGTATTAAAGTGTCACTTTCAGATCAGTGTGACTTGTCCTGGGAAGTACTAGACATCAAGTCTTCTCTGTCGTCCTTCCTAGGAAAGTGTTCTGAGCTCAATGTGTGTTAATTTGCTACTGGGCAAGTAAATAGTCCCGGAAAATAGTTTTTATTTCCCCCATGGCTTGTTATTTTCTTACTAGTTGGACTCAGACAATTAGTTAGGTCAGACATTCTGGAATATCAATGATCCGGCTTTCATGAAGAGATAGGAGGTGCTCTTACCTTTAGTAACTCTCACACCCCAAATTCATGGGCTTTAGTCTTTTAATTCTGTGGGTGAAGCAGAAATAAAAGAGAAAATTTTACCCACAATGACTGACACACTGTTGCTTGCTGTTATATATTTCCTCCCTAATCACCCCTGTGTTTAATCTCGTGTTCTTATATTTAGATATTTGGGACTTACCAGGATAAAACATCTGTATCATCATTCTCCATGGAAATGTTCAGATAATAATACATAGTCAAATCATAACTGATAATCTAAAATTACAAGCCTGGAAATACTGTCTCTTCTTTTAATGTAATTCTAAATATTTTACATAAAACTCATTTGGTTTCACATTAAGGAAGTCTTTAAATCAAGTGCCAAGTAAATGCATTGCCAAACTGAAGGAATATGATTCTCTTACTATGAATATTGCTCTGCTGTAGAATAGATGCTATATTAATTTTTAGTATCCAACTTGTTTTATGTTTCCTTATTCTAGAACAGCATTGAAGATTTAGTAAAGCTAGAGTGGTAGATAATCTTTAGATGTAAGATTTGACTCTTCTCCCATCCAATAAATAATGACACCTAACGCTGATTATAGCTAAAATAATTCTTTAGAAATTCAACTAAGATGGTATTCCTAAAGAATTGGCTCAGACAGGAAAGTTGGCACTCCTTTCAGGCTCCACACGAGCCTTCTCTCTTTGACGTGAGCGGCACACATCCTCTTTAATTTGGTCTTCTTTACAGGAGCGTTTGAATTAGAAAGTCATTTCTCAACATTGGTTAGAAAAACATATTGGACACATTTCTTATTCCTGTATATGTTCAATGCATAAGAAACCCACAGAATTAGTTGATCCGAGTAAGTGGAAGCTCACTGATTCCAGACTGACGCTAGGAACCTGCATATGACTGAACTAGGCTCTCTGAATGTGGGTGACAACTGTGTGGCTTGGGCTGTCTTTGGAGCCACGAGCAGTGAAACCAGTATTTATCCCTAGTACATGAACTGGTTTTTTTTGGAGCCCATTCCCTATGAAGGGATACCCTGCTCAGCCTAGATAGAGTGGTCCTGCCTCAAGTGCTGTGACAGACTATATTGACTCCCCATGGGAAGTCCCACTTGCTCTATGGAGTGAATAAAGGGGGGGTGGAGGAAAGGTGGGAGGAGCAGAAGGAAGGAGGAGGAAAGGGACCTGGGATTGCTATGTAAAATAAGACTGTTTTAAAATGAAAAAAAATCTCAAACAACAGTAAAAAAGACAGCTTCTGTCTGTGTGGGTTATATTGTGACAGGAAGCATTAACTATTTTTTTTCATGTACAAAAATTAGTGAACTGATAGGCTTATAGTTTCATTTTGATTAAAATATCATTCCCTTTGTCCCATTTCTGTGTTTCTCATTCATTGATCTATTTCTTTCTTATCAAGTTGTTAATATTATTTTTTCTTTGTAGACATAATTAGAGTACTACTCAGCAGTTAAAAAAAAACAATGACATCTTGAATTTTGCATGCAAATGTATGGAAATAAAAAACACTATCCTGAGTGGGGTAACCCAGACCCAAAAAGATGAATATGGTATGTACTCACTCATAAGTGGATTCTAGCCATAAACAAAGGACATTGAGCCTACAATCCGTGATCCTAGAGAAGGTAAATAAATAAGAAGGTGAACCCTAAGGAAAACATATGGTTATCCTCCTGGATATTGAAAGGAGACAAGATTGCCAGGCAAAAATTGGAAACTTGGGGGTGGGGGGTGGGGATAAGGGGAGATGGGGAGAAAAAGAGAGAGAAGGGGGGATGGGGAGAGCTTGGGGGAAGGGGACGGTTGGAATGGAGGAAAGGTGGATATGGGAGCAGGGAAGTACATATCTTAATTAAGGGAGCCATTTTAGGGTTGGCAAGAGACTTGACTCTAGAGGTGTATCCAGGTGTCCATGGAAATGTCCGCAGCTAAATCCTTGGGCAGCTGAGGAGAGGGAGCCTGAAATGGCCCTATCCTATAGCCATATTAATGAATATCTTGCATATCACCATAGAACCTTCATCTGACAATGGATGGAGATAGAGACAGAGACCCCCATTGGAGTACTGGACTGAGCTTCCATGGTCCAAATGAGGAACAGAAGGAGGGAGAACATGAGCAAGGAAGTCAGGACTGCTAGGGGTGCGTTCACCCATTGAAACAGTGGGGCTGATCTATTGGGAGCTCACCAAAGCAAGTTGGACTGGGACTGATGGAGCATGTGATCAAACCGGACTCTCTGAATGTGGCAGACAAGGAGGGCCGACTGAGAAGCCAAGAGCAATGGCACTGGGTTTTGATCCTACTGCATATACTGGCTTTGTGGGAGCCTAGTCTGTTTAGATGCTCACCTTCCTAGACCTGGATGGAGGGGGGAGGACCTTGGACTTCCCACAGGGCAGGGAACCCAGAGGACTCTTTGAACTGGAGAGGGAGGGGGATGGGGATGGGGGAGGATGAGGGAAATGGGAGGAGGGGAGGAGGTGGAAATTTTTAAGTAAAAATAAAAACTAAAAATAAATAATAGAGAATTTAAAAAAACTTCAACTTTTTTAAAAAATGTGACATGAAATAGTAAACCAAGGATTTTGCTATTTGAGTTTTAATTAAGATATTGTACTATTCTTATTTTTTATCTTAAGGCATGCATTTTCAATATATTTTTTCAGAAGAGGTGCTTTTGAAAGTTAGTATAGCTCTTTTTTTTTTGCTCACTTGTTGGGTAAAGAAAACTGAAAGCCATATCTATCAAAATAAACCCCCCCAGACTTCTAACTTTGGGAAGACACATGATGATATTCTATTGAGCTTCAATTATCTAATAACAAAGGGGTAAAAATCAGTAGAAAATTCATATTTTTAAAAAAGAACTGCTAAAATGCAAGAAGAATTTCTTAAAACTAAACTTGAAAAGAATCACAGGACAAAGTTTCAGTCGGACTCAGAAAATTTGGCAGCTCTTTTCTTTCTCTTTTCAGGTCCTAATGAACATGAGTACTGTGTTTTTACAATAAGTAGAAGAAAAGAGGGGGAAATGAAGCCAGACTTGAGTCTGTAGACTGAGGTTGTAATGCACGAAAAAGTAATGGCCCGGTCATCCACAATTCTTTCCTAAACAATGTCTTTCTGACCTCTTTGCCCGCTCAGGTAACCACTATAGTATCACCTATCACAGGGTGGTCATAGAAGTGCTGGAAGGTATGCATAGGACTGATGATAGTAACTCTCAGCATGGGTGCTTCTTCCCATGCAGTCCCAATGCATTGCTCATCACACAAGCATGATGACTATTTCACGCTATCCTTGGGACATGCAGAAGTAAGGTAGGGTTTATCTGCCTGGCAGATGCTGGTTCCAGTGTGCATGTCCCTCATAGATTCCTGGTTGCATTTTTGTCTGTGCACTTTTTGGCCTACAAGCAAGGGATCTGACTCCTTCATTAAAAATCATTATTGTGCTTGCACCTATTTTATGTCATAAACATCGTCTGCTAGTTTCTTTCTGTACCAGGATCATAGGATTAAGGCAAGGGGTTCCCCAGAGTTGTCATGAATGCTTCTTTAACTTCTCGATTTTTGTTGACTGCTGTGATAAACCACTGACTATAAATAGGCTATATTGTGTTATTGAATAAAAACTCATGTTCATGTTTTCAAAAAAAGTGACATGAAATAAAATAAGCAGACAACTTAGTATAAAGACTATACATCCTTCTATGAACTAAACTTAACATATTCTCAGACTAACTTAACTTAAGTTAACTTAAGTGTACATATAGGTCAGTACAGCTTAATCCAGTTAGTTTAAAGGCTAAGTCAGTTGAGTAAGTTACCATATTCAGTAATCACTGTACAACTCAATATGTATTATATGTTTAAAGTGTACAAATCCATGAATTACTGTATTGATAAGAAGTCATAAATTCTAAAACACATGTTTATTAAGATACGTGATTAAAAGAGCCATAGAAAAGTTTAGTTCAAATAGACTTTCACATACAGCGATGGTTAATGTAACATGACAAGATTTATGTATTTTTCAGAGATTGGTGAGAAACCCCTGTGTGTGAGTCTATGAAGGAATTTGCAAAGAAGATTGATTGATAGAAGAGTGCCCACCTAAAAGTTAGGTAACTACATCCCATGAGCTGTGGGGCACTCAGGATAAATGGAGAATACTTCAACATGGACCAGTGTGTGCTTCTAAGCTGTTAGCAGGAAGTGAAGACCTCTACTGTAAAAGGTCAAAGTACAGGATTATGCTAACAATTTGTGAACCTTAATAAACATGACCCCCTAACAAGTCAGTGGTGTTGAATGCCTTTAATTCCAGCACTCAGGAGGTAGAGGCAGGAATATCTTTGTGAATTTGAGGTCAGCCTTGTCTACAGTGTGAGTTCCAGGACAGTCATGGCTACACACACAGAAAAACCCTGTCACAAACAACTTTAAAAGTAAGAAAGAGAAAGAAAGAAAGAAAGAAAGAAAGATCAAAAGAAAGGAAGGAAAAAAGGAAGGAAGAAGAAAGAAAGAAAAAGAAAGAAAGAAAGAAAGAAAGAAAGAAAGAAAGAAAGAAAGAAAGAAAGAAAGACTGAAAAGAAAAGAATCATGCCTCCTAGAGCTCACATAAGAGTGATATCCTCTACCATCTTGGGTTTCACAGTGAGTCTGAGAACCACGTGTGATTGAATCATGGGGCAGACATCTATGAAATACTGTGTTCACATCATTTAAATGACTATGGAATAACCTATATGGTAGAAATGAAAAACTAATGAATAAAGTATTTTCACAAAACTAGATAATATAAAGGGCTGAATCTTACACACGATAGTGAATGTTTTACAAATAAAAGTTCAAACATTTGAAATTACTGATGACAAGGTAATATTTTTTTATAGTCCTTTGAAAGAAGTCGATTAAAAGTTCATTTTAGCAATGTATTCTAAGTGATAAAACACTTTTAAAAAACCTGAGTCTGGTAAGGAGGATTTCAATATTAAGCAATTTATTTTTTGTTCATGAAATGATGAAACTTTTGAGATAAAGTACAATTTGAGCATATTGCAAATGAATCATAATCTTACATATTGTAATGTTATTTGGATATAAAGTCTCTTTGCAAACTTTAGCATCCCAGTTTGGGTAAAGATTCCCATTGGTGTACAGATGTGATACTGTTTTGTCCCAGGTCAGACTGGCTTATAACTCAAGTTTTGTAAGTGTCCTTCTGCCCGGGAACCTATAGCCTCATCATAGATTCAATCTCCGAAGGGAGGTGTGAACCTGAATCCACCAGAGAAAGCTATTGTCATGATTTATTTTGAACTTGATTCATTATATCATCACCAAGATGGGGACAACAACCCATATTACAAGGGCTACATGGACTATATTTCTCATACCATATTTTAGAAGCTGCTCACCCAAATTGTGACAGGTATATGTAAAGGGAATTGATTTAAACTCCTTAAAAATGCAAATGGATTCATAACTTTAAGTCTGCCCATATATTTTACCGCTGCCTCAGACTTCTAAACAGTTTCAATTTTCTCCAGACCTTTCTGCGATATTCCCATACTTATTTGATATAAGGAGTTCAGCTTTGTCATTATAAACACAAATACATCTTCAGGATACTTGCCTACATAGCTCGAGAGCTTACTGAATCATTTTTGATTAAGTATATGTTGAATGCCAAAGAGACATGCAACACCAAAGATAACAACACCAAGACTGTGTTTGTCATAGTCTGCCTCGTGTCAGTGACCAGTAATCAAAGAATAACCTTTACTTTTCTTCCCAGTTTGCTTGCAAAAAAAAAAAAAAAAAAAACCCTGCAAAAATCCATGGAACTGATGGTGGAGTAGCTGAAGCAGAGTGTTCCAATTACTGCTTCATAGAACCTCATCATGGCATTCTCTCATTACGATAGGGCCTTGACATTGAACTTGTTTGGAGTCAAGTTGTCAATCGTTTCACCCTCATAACAGTCAACGTTTTGAGAGAATTCAGTCAGCAAAATTCTTAAGGTAATTTACATTCAAAGGTCCTTAGTGTATGGTCAAGGTTATTTTAAGTATATTAGATTGCTTCTATTCGAAGCAGTGTTTCTCTGCAAATAGAAAAGAAGTTTTGTTTTAATTAACATGAAAATTTATAGATGCTATGAATCATTGCTTTAATTGAAGTAGGCCATAAATTCTACAGTGACACTTGATGCTTCCTAATTTTTTTTAGTATGGGAAATTTTTCAAATAATCTTATGGACATCTCTAATGATTGAATCACAATTTTATTAAAAATCTAATATAAAAACTTGTTTATATATATAAATTGTTTCTTATTATGTATGGGCAATATGGTGTCATATTTTTCTAAAAGAGTAAATAGTTAGAAGCAGAAAAATATTCTTTTCTTTATGAATTAGATATATTATCTTTTACCATAACTATAAAGGTTGAAGAGGAATTAGAAACTTAGAAATTGTTGATGTTGCTTATGATTTTATTTTGTAAAAGTAGAAGCTGGCCAATTCTTGTGTTTAACAATGAATAAAAATGACAGTTGCATCAGGAGATATTATTTATTAAATTCTTGCATTAGCTCAGTTGTTTTCATGTTTTAATCATTAGATAGAGAACTCAACAATGAAAATATATTATGTATTCTTGAAGGAAATTTTAAACTATTGAGTTAATGAAAAGAAAATTATATATAGAAAGAACAAAACATCTCAAGGTCCAAATCAGGAGCAGAAGGAGAGAGAGCATGAGCAAGGAACTCAGGGCCATGAGGGGTGCACCCACACACTGAGACAATGGCGATGTTCTATCGGGAACTCACCAAGGCCAGCTGGCCTGGGTCTGAAAAAACCTGGGATAAAACCGGACTCGCTGAACATAGCGGACAATGAAGACTACTGAGAACTCAAGAACAATGGCAATGGGTTTTTGATCCTACTGCACGTACTGGCTTTGTGGGAGCCTAGGCAGTTTGGATGCTCACCTTACTAGACCTGGATGGAGGTGGGAGGTCCTTGGACTTCCCACAGGGCAGGGAACCCTAAGTGCTCTTGGGGCTGAGGAGGGAGGGGGACTTGATTGGTGGAGGGGGGGGAAATGGGAGGCGGTGGCAGGGGAAGAGAAAGAAATCTTTAATAAAGAAAGAAAGAAAGAAAGAAAGAAAGAAAGGAAGGAAGGAAGGAAGGAAGGAAGGAAGGAAGGAAGGAAGGAAGAAAGAATATAATTGCCAAAACTTTTACACAGAATATTTTGAAATTGCAACTGTATATTAATAATGGTGATTCTACCAAAAAGGGCTTATAAAAATAAAATACCATGGAAATATTTTTATTTAAATGAAAGTTATGAGAAATAAAAATATCCAATATATTAACCAATAGTACAAGAAATAGTACAATATTCTAGTTATTATACACGGTTGGTATTATCATAAAAAGTTATTACTGAAAGGAATAAACAGAAGAAGGGGTCACTAGAGTAGATGGGGCTTTCATATGGACCCTTTGCCCTTCACACTTCACCCCTAACTAATTAAGAACAAACATGGTAGACATATATTAAACAACTCTGTATTGGTGCTTGGACAAGGCAGCACTGTGATGCTTGATAGAAAAGAATGGAATAGCTGAGCTCCAAAATCGCCTTCCTGTGATGGCTACACACATTACGGAACAGGGGTTTGGCAGAGTGGCAATATTTACCAATGATAACAAAAACAAGGCTATATAACTGAGGGGGCATTGGAGGGTTTGGAGAGTGGCACAGGGGTAGCTGGAAGAGAGAAAAGGAAGAAAGAGTGATGGAAGAACAATTTATTTAAGATCTGAACATTGACAGTAAATAAATAAAATAAGAAAGACCAATGCAGGCAACGTGTACACTTCAAAATGTAACTAGAGTATTGTAAGATCATACACATATGTGGAAGATTCTTGAGTCATATAAAAATAAGCATGAGAAGTTATGATACAATGAGAACTAAATTTAAATGCAAGCACAGTGCCCCGTGAACCGAGTAAGAGGAATAACTCAAACCCCCAACACAGAACTATCACAACAAAGAAACCTCCCAAAATGAAATATAGGTAAACTATGTTTTCCCTATATAACCATTGTGTGTTTTGCACTGATACAGTAATCTTACATGGTAATCATTGCATATAATTTCTCCAGAACATTTAAATTTATTAACCCTCATCATAAGTGTAATCTAGATTTTAATATGGCAAGTACTAGTATATTATTTTAAGGGTAGAATGCAATTCAAATATAAGATTTGTAATTTTCCTAGTTTGTTCCTGAGATAGAGTTTTGCTTGCTCTTTTGCTGCCACATCTTAACTGAGTGTAGGTGGAGTTCTCTATGAGCTAGTTAAGTGCAACTATTTTGGGTTCCGCCATAAAATTAGATTAAACAAAAAACTTTCAAGGGGAAAATATTTCTATTTTATGGGTAAACATTTTCCATAAAGTCGTTGGAGCAACAGAGTATTTTGTAGAGTGTCACTTTGAGGCTACAGGCTAGGAAGAGTGTTAACAAGTTGGGGAACTGATACCATCTAATGATGGTGGCCCATTTTCCTATTAGCCTCATGAAGCTGGCACCATCTCGAGTGCCACCGTTTTCCTATCAGCCTTGTGAATGCCAGCTCCACCACTAGTGCCACCGTTTTTCTATCAGCCCCATGAATGCATTGAACGTATGCTTTCTTGCCTAACTTGTGTTCTAACACAAGGAATCATCCGGAAGTCTCCAACTTTCTGTTGGAACAACAGAAATTAGCTTCCAAAAGTATGAAACTAAACAATCACTATTTTCATACAACGTCTTTGACTGACTGATTATCTTGTGTGTGTATGTTTATTGTGTGAGCGTGTGTTTGTGCAGGTGTGTTTGTGTGTGTATGTGTGGGGGGTTTTGCATATGTTTGTGTGTGTGTGTGTTTATGGGTGTTTGTGTGTGTTTTATTTGTAGAGCCTTTCTCTGTTGTAGTTCAGGATTGTCTTCAATTTATGAGCATCCTTGCCTCGGCTTTATGAGTTCTGAGAATGCATGTTTGCACCACCAGGCTTGGATCAATATATTTTCTAAATGGCTCTCGAGAACCACAGGAAAGAGTCCAGAAAGATAATCCTGAAATTCAAAATATAATTTTAAAAGGCATTTATATATTTAGGCTATATAAATATATTTAATAAGTTTTAAAAGTAATGAGATATTAAATGAAAATATCAAGCATCAATATAGCAATGTATGTATTGATATGATTATGCATAATTAGGTAGATATACAAGGAAAGCTCCAGTACTTCTGTTTTATAGATTTTCTGATGTAGTTCTTTAAGTACTATCTTACTGCCTCCATCGCAGATTATACATATTAAGAATTGTGAATTTAAACAGTATCTAAAACACTAAGGATTGTACTAAGCATATATCGGTATAATATACTACAGCTATAAATGTGCCAAAACATGGATACTTTAAAATGAAAATAAAACATGTTTTATCATATTAATTTTATTACACACAACAATATAAAACCAAAATAATTAAAATTAACAATTTATGCTTCACATATGTAACTTTCCTTCCCAGCATCCTGACCTGTGGGTGACTTTTAGCTATCTTCTTGACCTTGGCCATTCTGACTACTGTGTTCCTTTTCTCACCCTGCTCTTCTATTTCACAGTCATGACACTGACAGTCTCTCTTCATTCCCCTCCCCGCAACTCCAGATTCTACACATGACAAAACAATTTTGAGTTCACTAGAACAGTCAGCACATCTATTAATACTCTCTCCTGTGGTTAATATTACAATATTTGTGATTAAAGGCCAGACATGTTTAGGACCTATGTGTGCAGTCACAGTCTCTGACTTCATGTGAACATTGGCCTCCTTCTTAGAGTCCTTTATCCTTTCTGGTTTTTAAGCTCTTTCTCTTCCATCTTCCCTAGAGTTCCCAGAGTGTTGGGGGTGATTGAAGAAATCTACTTTAACACCGAGTATTCCGAGTTCTCTCGCTCTCTACACAATTTTTTTATCTGTGAGTCTCTGTATTTATCCTCATGAAATATCCTTAACCTATGTAGTTAGTCTCAGGTTCTTGGCCACCAAATCAGGGTCAGGATGGCTTCATCTCATGTTGTGGTTTCATATCTACTTAAAGTTAGAGTTAGGGTTTTATGTTCCCACAAACTTTCTGTCATTATTGCACCAACACACCTGACAGGCAGTTCAACATTGCAGTTTGCAGCTGGGATGCTGTCTACATTTCTCCTTTGGTAGCATGCAGAATACCCTCAGTACCATGTATACTAGTCAGCAGCACTGAAGGCTCTAGGTTGGCAGAAAAGCTACACTTCTGTGTGTCCAGTGAATTATGTAGGTATTGCATTTAGCAATAGGTGTTATCTGTAGCAATAGCATCAAGTTGTGGACAACACTGAATGGCTTTGGCAATAGGTTGTTTTGGGGTCCCATGGAATTCCTTTGACCAATAACTTCATTATATCTAACCCATCCTTGGAACTGCTGGTTTATTTGGTGATGAGATGTCCACTTGATATGAGATGTCATTTGTGTTGGGAAGATCTGTTTGTGACTCCTGCTGTCACATTGATCAGCAAGTTTGATTCAGCTGCTCTTGCTGGTCCCCCACCACTGTGAGCTCAGTTGAAGAGGATGGCCTTCCATGAATATGAAAAGAGCAGTCTTCAGTCAAGGGCACAAGAGTAGCTGTATTTCCGTGCTAGAACTTCCAAACAAGCTCTCCGGGGATATTTTAAATTAATAGCTCTTATAAAGCAGGAGCACTGTATTTTTAATGGAAACCGTGAGGTTTTGTTTTTATATAACTCTTCTAAATCACTAACAGCTGAATTGTTTGCCACCTGCTCTGATGTTACATTAAAGTATCATTCTCTCCAGTTATTTCTCTAAATTGTGTTTAAAATGCTTTGAAAGAAGTATGGTAAACTCTGCAGAATAGAAGGCATAGCCTTACTCATTATATATATATGTATATATATATATATATATATATATATATATATATATATAGAGAGAGAGAGAGAGAGAGAGAGAGAGAGAGAGAGAGAG